>NC_052252.1:1050320-1398760 GCF_013401445.1 Tripterygium wilfordii
TTATCCACTGCCGTTTTGAATTTTGAAAACGTATGCTACCTTGTAAAAGTTGAACCCGCAGATTCCGCAGGCCGGGTGCCCGGGACCTGTTGTAAAATTACAACAGGTCTCGCTGTAATGCATTTTATGGGCAGTAAAAAATTTTATTTTTATTTTTAAAAATCATAAATATATAGTATTTTTCATAACGAATCCAACGATATATTTTTTGTTTGAAACAAAAACCAAATTCATTGTGATCAAAACATCGAATAGTTTGAGTTTATATCTGATGGTCTAGAATTGTCGTGTCTTTTTCATGTTGAATTTGATTTTTGTTTCTAACAAAAAATATATCGTTGTATTCGTTGCGATGAACACTACATCTTTATGATTTTTTAAAATAAAAATTTTTAATGCCAAAAAACGATATTACAGTGGGGCCTGTTGTAATAAAATTACAGCAGGTCCCGGGCTTCCCCACAGGCCACAAGTGGCTGGGGTCTGCGGTAAATTTTTTACAGCAGACCCCACTATAAATGCATCACACAATGATACAATTTTTTATAAATTTTTAAAAAATAATGATTATATTTTGATCGGGATTACGAGTTTAATGATATATTTTTTTGTTTCAAACAAAAATCAAATTGAACAGCAAAAGGAAATGAAAATTTTGGACTGTTGAACATAAACACGAAACATTCAATATCTGTTTTGACATGAATTTGATTTTTGTTTGAAATAAAAAAAATACCGTTGAACTCATAATCCCGATCAAAATAAAATTATGATTTTTTTAAAATTTATAAAAAATTATTAAGCGATGAAAATACATTTACAGCGGGATCCGCTGTATAGGGATGACAAAAAAACCGATCCGAGCACTATCCGCAGGGTACTTGATCCGTTTAAAACCCGAAAACCGATCCTATAGGTTTTGGAAACGGTTTTGGTTTTGGTTTTCAAACCCGTCATGGTTTAGGGTCGGATTTGGTTTTTGATGCCGGGTTTAGGGTACCCGAACAGTTTAATAAAAAGATTCATTATGGTAATAATATTATAAATCATTTATAAAGGTATACTAAATTATAACATGATAAAGCATATTAAAACGTATATAGTTATAGAAACATACCAATAAAACTATAAATTAGACTAATTTGAATTATAAAATCATAATTAATATAAATCATACTCAATATTAATTTATATTAATATAATCATCAAAGAAAAAAATAAAAATATTAAGAGTAAAATGATAAACGGGTACCCGATGATAAACAATTATAGAACGGTTCCGGGTTTGGAAATTTAAATGGTTTTTTAAATGGTTTTGGAACGGTTTTGGTATAGAGTATCTTAAATGGAAACGGTTTTAGTATTTGTTAATTGGAAAGATACCCGACCGATTACCATCCCTACCGCTGTAAAAACTTTACAGCAGACCCCGGCTTCCCCGCAGGCCACACCCAGTCACCCAAATCGAATTATCGACTTTAACCACTCGAATTTCCAATTTTGTCCTCGCTGTACAGCTACTCACTCTTCTTGACTTTTTAAACTAACAGCAAACCAAAGTCTTCTCCTTTTTTTCTCATAAAATCCGTGCAAAATCTCTGAAAGAGGAGAGAATGTGAACAGAATTGCATAACAAATTGGGATTCTGAGCATAACCCCACACCCCTCTCTAGTTTCTCCTTCTCTTTTCCTCTTTTTCCTTCTCAAACAAAGAAGTACAACAAAGCCAAAACGCGTGAAATGGGCAGTGATTGGATGATATCGTCATCATCATATAATCTCGAGTAACAAACCTGACAATTTGTAGTTTCAGTTCTATGATTCTCTCTAAATGTCCTCTCTGATTTGGAGGAGAGCCACTGAGGCACACTGAAAGTCAGTGTGATTCGTTTGTTCTTTATTGGGATCAACAAGATTATTATTCTCTGCAATTCATTGATCTGTTGCTATTGGAGAAGTGGAGGATTTGCCGGTTCTGGGTGTCTGTTTGGTTTCCGGGAAAAAGCCAGGGGAAAGCAGGGATATTTGTCTCTCTCTGAAGTACTTCCAAGCTCAAGTGCTGATTTTGGTAAGTTGTTTTTCTCCACTTCAATTGTAGCAAAAGTTGACATAAATGAAACAGATTGAGACTCAATTTCTGACGAATTTTGCTTGATTTTTCGCTCATAATGCAGGTTTAAATCAATTTTCTTCATGTTCACAAATCGAAATCACAAACTGAGTAGAATGGGCAAAACAGTAATGACAACTACAGGAGGGAGAGACTGGTCTCAGATCTACACCATATACGGCATGGATCAGTGGCAGACCTTACTATTCCTGCTGTTTCACGCGATCTTCTTCGCAGTCCTCTCCATTCTCTTCCTCGTCTACTTCAATTCGGTCTGTGCATTCTTCGAGTCCTTTTTCCTCTTCACCACCGGCGGCGCAGCAAGATTTGCCGCCGGATTCGCCGGCTGCGTGACTGCGCTCTCCGCCGTCTGCCTCTTCTTCGCGGCCGGTAACTTCTTCTACTCCGCCTTGCCACTCCACCACGACATGGCCCAGCGGATTGTGAACTCCGTCGGCGACTGGTCCACCGTGAAGCTCGCCCTCGACATCGGCTGCGGCCGCGGCATATTGCTTAATACTGTGGCTACCCAGCTAAAGAAGACCGGAAGCTCGGGTCGGGTAGTCGGGTTGGACCGGTCGAAACGGACGACCCTTTCCACTCTCCGAACTGCAAATATGGAAGGTCAGTCTCGTCATTCCACCACTTAATTCCAATTTTAATGATTTTATTTTTGTATTAATGTGGGTTTAACGGTGATTAGGGGTTGGAGAGTATGTCACGTGCCGGGAGGGTGATGTGAGGAGTCTGCCATTTGGGGATAACTACTTCGACGTGGTGGTATCAGCTGTGTTCGTCCACACGGTAGGGAAGGAGTACGGGCATCGGACGGTGGAGGCTGCGGCGGAGAGGATGAGGGTGTTGGGTGAGATGGTGAGGGTATTAAAGCCAGGTGGGATCGGAGTGGTGTGGGACCTACAGCACGTGCCAGAGTACGTGCGTCGGTTACAGGAATTGAAGATGGAGGACATCAGAGTCTCCGAGCGTGTGACGGCTTTCATGGTAAGCAGCCACATTGTGTCGTTCAGGAAGCCTAGTCAGCACATTGTGGGGCCCGGAGAAGTCCGGCTGGACTGGAGATTCTGACGTGGAAAATAGATAAAAGTAATTAATCAATATTAGGAGAAAAAAATGGAAAGCTAACAAGGTAAAGAGTACACAAACAATTGATAATGCCCACCCCCTAGTATTTATAAACATCTGAGGAGGCGAAGCCGAACCAGATTGTAGGTTATTTGAAGTATATATAGTTCTATAGTTATGTCGTTTTTATCACATTCCATGTAAGGACGGATCCATTCATTAAGGCGTGGGTTTGTGTCTAACTAGCCTCCTCCCCATACCCTGAATTTCATAAAAAATGGAATTATTTGCAAAGTGAAGTGTTATGTGTTTTACCTGTCATTTAGGTATATAATCTCATGATTTTTAAAGGTTGTAGCTTACCAAAATTTGTGTATTACTTGCCAAATGAGAAATATTGTCAAATGTTTGCACAATTTTTGTTAGAAAAGCTTTGTTTTTATCATATATCACACACTAAGTCATAAGTATTTCTGGAAGCTAGGTTCTGTTTTCTTAAAGTATACTCAGGCTTTGTTCAATTAGTTTTCAGGGCAAAGATAATACTCTTGTCATGTACGTATATCTTGTAATGATTAGGCGACCGATCATCCCACGTTAGCCCCGTACGTGACGTTGGTCTCTAACTAGGAAAATAGGATTGAATCTCGATGAAACAATATATCAAAAAGATGCTAAGGAATTTACTGCCTAAATGGATCACTATGCTCTTCACATCTAGCTATTTACTCTTTGTCTCATTGTTAAGTTTGCTCTATTTTCCTTTATCGGTCATTTATCTTTGTGGTTTGGGTTATTGTATATGTGATTTGCCTTGTCTTACTGTTGTATCTGTAATCTCTTCCATGCCATTCATTTCTGATGCTGTGCTGTGGTCTTCTTGAATATTGTATCTGTACGTGCTTTATCAAAAGAAAATCAATAATAGAAGAAAGTGACAGAGAAGTGACCAAAAAAGTGGCTTTATCAAAATTTCATTTCATGTGGAGGCAATGCTAATCCTCCTTTTAAAGCAATCATCACATCTCTTTATGATACCTATATATCCAAATAAGAGAAATAACAAACCATTTCTTTTCTTTTCTTTTTTTTAATCTATCAAAACATGAGAGAAAAAAATTATCATACGTTCCATTTTCTTCTTTCCTTCCTCCCCTTTCTCTTCTCCCAAAATCTGTTAATCCAAACACACTTTGAATGCCTCATAGACACAAAAAAAAAATCCACACAGTGCACTCCTTCATGTAGAGTTCATTGAAATCATAATGTTAAACTAAATAATTTCTCAAAGAACATGAATTGCCCAATAAATGAGAGAAAAATAAACTACCAATTAAAGAAGAAATGCACCAACTAAATGAAATGTTATGCATTGATAAGAATTGTTTTGGGGCAACGCCAACCAACTTGTTAAAACTTGGTTTTGTCAACCACCTCATTCGCGGGCCGCTTTTGGGCCGCGCCCATTTAACACCTCTTGGCATTGAAGGGTAGTCAGTCAAGAACTTAAAGATGGGCCTTGCTAAAAGTTTGATAGTATGGCCCAAGGCCTTTGAAATAACAAAACAATGACGGGATGCCAAGCAAGGACTAATAAGAGACATTAATAAATTATGACAAAAAGGTATCTTTCGTCCCTCAATTATGGGGTGAGTTTCATTTTCATCCCTAACCTTTTTTTTCCTACCATTTTCGTCCCTCAACTATTGGAAAGTACCATTTTCGTCCTTCAAGTGAGATTGGGGTTGAGAAATGCTTGCATGGTACCTATGTGGCATGCCGTAGAAATCTGATCTGACAAACAATAGGATGCCACGTAGGATTTTTCCGTCACCGGATTTATTCGAGGGACAAACAGGGTACTTTCCCATAGTAGCAGGACAAAAAAGGGAGAAAAAAAGATAAGAGACGAAAATGAAACCCGACCAATAGATACATGTTGTTTGCAAATGATAATATAGACATATGTTGATTATAACTAATCATCTTTTCATAACCTACGTATTTTTGTTTGAAAATCTAATAGATATATGTTGTTTGCAAATGATAATATAGATTATATATGTTTTTCACTTGAATGTCATTTCCTAAATTAGTCAATAATTATATAGATAACAGTTAAATAAGACGTAATTAAAATTTTTGGGCCTCTAATCAGATCCAATGACTAAGATTAGAGCTGATAGAAAATTAAAAAAGCAAAAAAAATTCGAAGACTAACAGAATTGCTGGTGGGTTTTGAAGCAGGTACTCATATGAGTCGAAACGAGTTACATCTGGGTATGTGATTTTCGGTGATCATTTAGGCTGGAAAAGGTGTGGGTTTTGAAACCCTCTAGGTGATCGACCTACTAGTTGTGTCAATTTATGGGGATGGTAGCTTAATAGGCCCGATCGAGGTGGTTTATGTTTGGATGGTTTGCTACTTCCAACCAATTTTCCGTCTAAACCAATGGTTGTTAGTGTTCGAAGGTGGTCGAGTTTTGCTTGAGAATGCTAGGAGAAATTTTTTGGGTGGTCAGCCACCTGAAACGATGGCCACACGACTATTTTTGGTGATGGCGATTAGTTTTTCAAAAATTTAACTTTTATCAGCTTTAATCTCAATCTTTGGTCAGATTCAATTGCTGAGATTAGAGACTTGTAAACTTTAAAATTTATTAGCCTCCGTATGATAGCAATCCAATATATATATATATACACACACACATGCTATCCTAGTTATCATATAAAAAAAATCCAATTATCCTTTGATCGTACACTAATAAATTGACGTTGCATGATGGGAAGGCAATGGAGAAAAAGAATTCTAGTAGGTCGAGTCGCATTAAGTCATAAAGATTGAGTAATATATCTTAACCATATGATATATAGGTGCCAAATTAATCAAGATTAATCTAGTCAAATTACATTGTGTATGAATTGATTTATCTTGATAAAGTAGATCATGGATATCCATTATGATTCAACATAAATAGATATAACATCCACTCCTATATATAAATAACGTGTAAGTACAAAATGTCTCCCACAAGAAAAACGTGTGGGAAAACCCCATATCATGCAATCAAATTTCCAAGAAGTGTAATTTGGCATTAATGAGATCACTTGTATGTTTGACCATTAATTTTGCCTTCTATTGCAATCACAAGCGCACTATCTTATTCTTATGTGTATGTGTGTGTGTGACAAGCAATCCACAAGAACACAAATTCAACATTCAAGTCATCCCAACGTTTTTTATAGGGTAAATAATGAAAAATGAATGAGACAAAAACACACATGAATATATCATATAATTCTCCAAAATCTACCACATTTAGTGATGGAGAAAAAGTTTCAAAAAATTTAAAAATGAAAACAAAAATATAGTGTGAAATGAAACACCTCTTAAATCATTGGATTTAAAATGGTAAAATCTCTTATTATAAATGAATTGTGGATCCTCCGAATCCATATATAGGAGAGCGATTAAGTAAGTCACCTTAATCTCTTATTATACATGATGCACTTTTTTTTTTAAATAAAACTATAAAAGTGTCAAATTAATTTGTAAAAAGAAAAGGGTTAATCCATGCATTAAATACTATATACATAATGCATGCCCGATCCATATTCACATCTTGTGAACAAAAATATTTTGAAATCCTAGCATTACAAGTATTACCCAATTCAATATTCTAGTAAATAAAATGTGACATGTTAATATGCACACATTCAAGATTCCTACCCATGTTTAATTTTGAACATTATCATCTAGGCAACGCAAAGTTTGATGTAAGCTCCTATCGATAACGATGTATCTTGAAGCCCTGTCCGGTCATCTTCTCGCACGTGTTTGATGTCCCTTTCGAATTATAAAAGACAAGGCTCCTGTAGTGAATGAGATTGGTGTATAAAGGACCAAATTGATGTTAACTATATTTGACCAATTAAACAATCGATCGGTCTATATTGTCATGCAAATTGTGATGAGTTTCAACAAATTACAATCTGTTAAGAGGAGAGAATCAGGCCTTTCTTGTGGCGTGATGCTAGGGGTTTTGTCTGTTTGGCAAGAGAGAAATACATATGAAATGAAAGAAAAGTTTGGTCTAAAGGAATCTACAAACTCACACTATCCAAATTAGAGAAGATAATTTGCTCAAATACCTAACCTTGTATTCAAGGAAATATATATATATATATATATATATATATATATATAATTCTCCTATGAGATTATAAAGTGAGGTTCTAAAATGAGGTCATAACTTTTAGGATTCATTTTTAAGGTCTAAAATATTTTTTAAAAATTTGAAAAAAAATAGATTTGTATTTTGATCGATTTTACGAACCCAACAATATATTTTTTTTGTTTGAAACAAAAATTAAATACAACCTGAAAAATGTATGAAATATCTGTCGTTTTATATCCAACGATCCAGAATTAACATGCACTTTTCATGTTGAATATGATTTTTGTTTCGAACAAAAAAATATCATTGGGTTCATAAGACCAATCCAAATACAAATATATTTTTTTAAAATTTTAACAAAAATGTTTTCAGCCCTAAAATTAGGACCTCATTTTAGTACTTATATCATTCATATATGGTCAATAGAGAAGGATTAAAATTGAAGAAATTTAAAAGAACTTGTCAGGTTTACCATGATGAGAAGTTGAAATTGACTGATACCACAATATTTTGCCTCAGGTCATGAAAATTTGATCATCTCTAGCAACTCACATGGCTGATCAAAACTATGACCCATAAAAGACTCCATATCTCATGAGTACTTTTGTGAGAAGATTTTATGTTGATGACAAACAAACGCGTTTTTGCCTAGAAAATGAGGGGAAAATACAAAAGAAAATAAGAGGAATTAATGAGGACATCATCAGGGTTTAGAATCTGAATATTCTTGATGTGCTACACGTTCAATTTCTGTATACTCGTCATGATTAGTTTAATTAGTGGAATCCGCAAAATGCATAGGAAGTCGAAGGAAAATATTGATAGGTTGGAAAAGATCTCATATGGGGCCTTTGCCCTAAAGAATGCAACACGTTATTATTATTAATTATTTTTACTATTTTGTTCTTTTTACACTTGTTTATGATTGTAATTTAGGGTACATACCGACCACCTTTTAACCACTTGGATGGTCTTGTGATGAATTTATCTAGAACCAAATCGTAGTCATAAGATATGAAGGAAAATATTGATAGGTTGGAAAAGATCCATTTTTAGTGGAGGGGTCCGAGGGATCTTAATTCCCATCAATTTTTTGTTCCTTAAAAATGTTGAACCATAGACATATGAAGTCAAATGGGTTTTATGGTGTGAATACTAAATATTCCACATCGGTTCGCCATAACCCAACTGAGTGGTTTATAAGTAAAATCTAGCTTCTCTCACATTGAAGACGCATTTCCTATGTCAAATTACCAATGATGAAGGCTCTTGACGAACAAATTCGTGCGGACTCATGATCCACAGTGAACAGTATTTTCAATGTATTTGGTCTAAGAATTCCAGCAAATGGTATTAAATTCATTTAATCGTGCGCATATACGTCTCATCATCTCATCTCTTTATTAAAAGAGAAGCCAAGGCGGGGTTAGTCAATATATGCGCGTAGCCTACATTGCCTTTAACCTAGTACACGCACAACCCATCAATGTCTAATATCGTTTGTTTCATGGGATCAATTAATAAATTGAATAATTAAATTAAACACGCGAGAAACCATGCCACATTAGAGAGCCTAGCTAGAGATCAAATTAAATTTAATTAGTGAGTAATTAAAAGTTGAAACACATGCATGACACCAAACACATTGATAAGAAATGGACTAGGAAGAAGTGACATCAATGGGTCCCATATGGTCGATCAAAGTAACCAACATTAATGGACCCCACATACCATATAGTTTCAATTTCTATGTATCAATTAAAAGATATTTAGCCACCCTCAACACGTGGGGCCACGATTTTCTTGTGTGTGTGTGTAGCTACCAATCAATGGAGTTGGTGTATTTGTGGTGCATGCATGATCAAATGCATTTTCATCGAGCACCTTAAGAGCTCTCGCTAGTCACCACCAAAACCCTTTTGTTTTTACCTTTAATTTTCATTAATAAACACACACACACCACACACAGCCTCGACGAGCGTTGGTACGGTACCATTCCACTCATCTTGACGAGGCACACCTACCTTAAACAATTTTAGACCAAAATAGTCGTCGTAAATTTAATTATCAACTTTTGTTGTACTTGTGCCTTGCCCAGTTTGTATGTATACATATAAAACAAAAGTGAAATAGCAACATAGCATCCCTAATTAATAAAGTAATTAAGTGCACAACAAATTAAACCACAAACTAGGTAGCTAGTGAGGGTCTTGAAAGGGAAAATGTACTTAATTAGTCTTAACCTAGCTAGGACTGTAATCACAGGAATTTAATTAATGAAAACTCTTTATATCCCTAACAATTTCTTCCATAACCGGTCATAATAATATTACGTTATCTAATTACATTGAATTTCGTTATTACGTTGTCTAGTTACACTGACTTTCGTAATTACGTTATCTAATTACATTGACTTTCGTTAATACGCTGTCTAATTACATGTTATGGTTGATTATAGCTGAATTTGTTAGGGATACGTAGTGTTCCCGTTTAATTAATGTCTCGACCTCTCTAGATTAACATTATACTAGGCCACGTGCTTCGAGTTGAGCACCACTTTATTTGAATAATCGATCAATCTCATTATTGTATTTGAACTCGATTAAAATCAAATTCAAGTAAAATTAGATGAGGTTGAACTCATAATATTCGACGTATAAAAGTGTCATTTATTTGTCAGCAGTGGACTCAAAACCTAGAGAATATACTCTAATTGTCATTCCAACTAAATATCGCATCGTCTATTTCTTATTTTTATCCAAATAATATCACGCCATTCTCTCTCTCCACATGTATTTTTTGATTTTACTAAAAAATAGATGAATTGGCCATCATATGAGAATTTCATATTCTAAAATTTAAGAGAAATTGGTTCCCAAATCCGTATTATTGATGCCTTCTAGAAACAAAACCCTAAAGTTTAGTGAAGCAATGTAGACAAGAAAGTGTTGATCTGACACCTAGAGAATGAGGTCCAAATGGTGGCATTAGAGTAAAATTATCAACTCTCAAATGAAAAAGGAAAAAAAAAAGAAGAAAAAAGAAAAAAGTGGGCTGGTGCTTGGCATGGAGTCCCCTTTGGATTCATTGGTGGGATTTCCATAACAAAAGCATGGCATCTTTTAGCGTAAAGCTTATTGTTGATCACCCTACACTTATCCGTCTCCCTTGTATATTTCTTTTTTACCCTCCACCTAAACCCACCTCCCACATTTGGGAATCACACGTGTAGGCCCATTAACGGCCCAAATTCCAATTTGCGACACAATCCACGACCCATCAACTCCCAACCCTAATTTCACTCACACCCAATGTACTACCCACTACCCACTTGTCTTTGTCAAATTTAACATAATCAACAAGGTTAATCAAGTACATCCACTATCATTAAATTACAAATCTACCCTTCAAACCTTCCTCGTGTCGAAATCCGATTCGCCAACGCTTTTAGTACACATTATTGACAATAGCACTAGATCCTTGCCTTTCCATAGACATCGACATCGACATCGACATCATAGTAATTCCGTGATAGGCTTATTTAAACAACTTTTTCATGCCATTTCAGTGCAGCAACATATCAAACACATGCAACATCTAAATTCCAAGCGTCAAATTCATCAAAATTCATCTCTGCTGCTCAATATGCGTTGCACCCAATTCATGGAGAGCACCGACTCGTCCACCGGAGGCTCTCAACAGCCGAACCTCCCACCGGGGTTCCGGTTCCACCCCACCGATGAAGAGCTAGTTGTTCACTATCTCAAAAGAAAAGCAGCCTCTGCTCCTCTCCCCGTCGCTATCATCGCTGACGTTGATCTTTATAAATTCGATCCTTGGGAGCTTCCAGGTACAATTAACAAAATATATATAATCTGTAATTTGAACGTGTGACGTCTAAGTTGTAAAGATGTGTTGGGGTTCAATTTGGGACTAATTTTATTGGGTTTGTGTTGTTTTTCAGCTAAGGCGACGTTTGGGGAGCAAGAATGGTACTTCTTTAGTCCAAGGGACAGAAAGTATCCGAACGGGACGAGGCCAAACAGGGCAGCCACTTCTGGGTATTGGAAGGCAACTGGTACTGATAAGCCAATATTAACATCTGGAGGTACACAAAAAGTTGGCGTAAAAAAAGCACTTGTTTTCTATGGAGGTAAGCCTCCTAAAGGACTCAAGACCAATTGGATTATGCATGAATACAGGCTTGCAGACAACAAACCCAAGAACAAACCACCAGGATGTGACTTGGGGAGCAAGAAATCATTAAGGGTAATCACAAATTAGTCCAATTTTACAATTTTAGATTATCAAGATTGCTCATTTTGCAGATATTGACAATGGGTTTTGTTTGTTTTTGTAGCTTGATGATTGGGTTTTGTGTAGAATCTACAAGAAGAACAACACTAACAGACCAATGGATCATGAGAAAGAAGAGTTCATGGAGGATTTGATTGGATCGATACCGCCTTCGATAACGATCGGGAACTGTAGTCAAAATGCACAACTGATGCTGTCAAGTCAGGATCACAACCTGTTCGATGGAATAACTAGCAGTGATAATAACTCTATGTCAAAACCAGATCAGTTTCCTTTGCTTCCTCTTAAAAGGACATTCCCTTATGATTCGGCTGCCGAACCTTCTTCCTCGAGCAAGAAATTTCAAGGTCATGATCATCACAACAACAACAATGAAGAAGGAGGAGGAAGTAGTTCAATTGCTAGTCTGCTTAGCCAACTACCACAGACTCCTCCATTGCACCAACAGAGAATGTTGGGGTCTCTTGGAGATGCCATTTTTAGGCCTCCATATCAAATTCAAGGCATGAATTGGTATTCATAGTCCTAATTAACTCCTATGGTGCATGGCATTATAACATTTTAATTAGTACTGGTGCTATTTTGACAATACAATAGTAGTGTATTTGCTGTCAAACTTGGGATATCTGGGGATTGAGATTTTGGTTGCTAGATAGCGAAGAGAATAGAGAGACACATAAACTATATATATACAGTTATACACTATACATACATACATACTTTCTTTGTTTTAATTTCTAGGTATAGATGCATAGGAAAATCAAGGAAATGCCCCTAATGTGTAGAAAAGTAAAACCCCATTGAATATGTTGTGATGTATTTTTTTTTCTTGAGGACCTTTATGAAGTATATGTCTTTCTATTATCATATATTTTTTAGTGTATAGAAGAATTCAATAACCACTTGGGTGACAGCTTAGTTGGTGTCTCTTTTTGAGACTAAATTGTATGGACTCGAGAAGTCATGAATAATTCGATTCACACTACACTGTGACCAATACCCTTGTGTCATGTGAGAAATTTCTATGTGCACTAGTCTGACAGTTCGAGTTTAGACTCACATCGATATCCAAAGGGTATGCCTGTATGGTGGTGTTCTCGGTTAAAAAATGGGATGTGGAAGATTTCAACCGTTGAGGCTATTCAAAATCCAAAGGATGGACTACAATTAATATTATTTATAGCATGGTTGAGAACCATAACCATCATATACAATTAATATTAACCTGGTTTTGTATATAGATACAACTACTTCTGCTTAATTTATGAGAAAGTACTATATGTTGATTACGGATTCTCTGTCTTGTATGTCGGTTCAAGAACCTTTATCAGTCATTTTTGGATCATTTTTTCCCTCTCTTTTTTTTGTCTTATTCCCTCTATTATCTTTGGGGTGTGTGTAAAAAAAACTATAACATACAAGAAAATTAATTGAATTGTTATGGAATATATATATATATACACAAACATATATATGTGTGTGTGTGTGTGTGAGTGTTGGTGGTCATTTACTTCATTTCTATGTTACAGATGAAGAATAACCTACCACTGATTATCTTCCATAATTGAGCATGTCCTGGTCACAGAAGAACTTTAATTAGTGATTTTCTTTATTAATTAGAACCACTCGAGTTGGGTCCATTTACTCTCTATAGTAAACCATCATTTCCTTTGATTTAATTGATTTTACAAAAGCAAGATGTTTGTGGGTGGATGTCATTTTCATTTTCATTTTCAATAGATAAAAATCACCACATCCACACAACATTAATGTTTCTTTTTTTGTTGATATAGATTTTATTTTATTGCATGTTAATTTATGTAATATAATTGATTGTTTATTGCTTGATAATATTTTTAAAATTTTTGAGATTAATTTGCGGATATAGAGGTATGCGGGTATGCCACACGATATTTATACACCCACCCATAGCCACCCACATGTTACCCTATCCGTGTGATAGGATATCCATAAGTACGGGTAGAATTGTGATCGCTACACAAACTATCATTTTATAATTTGGAGGCGTTTCTCGGCTTAGGGTTGTTCACGAGTAGCTCGCGGAACGCTCGGCTCATTTTTGCAGCCCTATAATGGCACTGTAGGTAATAAAGCATCAATGAACCCTTCACATCATTTGAGCCAAGACCCACTTCTTTTGCCAGGGTTTAGGATTGAGACAAGTAAGCAACCCCAAAAAGAAACTATAAATATATACAAACAATATGATTCTCTAATGGGCTTGGCCCAATGACTTTTTCTTTTCCACATAAATGCCAATAAATTCAGACCAAAAAAAAAGTTTATATACTACTATTCTACACCTACTCTCTTTTATTATAACAATTAGTGCTCTACTTGTAAAACAAGCCATTCAAATACGTGTGATTGACACTAACACTAATCCCAGTCTTAAAACACTGCCAACTCTACTGTACTTGGTCAAAATTCTCCTAGTTGACCCTCTAGAATGTAAGGGAAAAGGTCTTCTAGTCAACAAATTAACCATATATATATATACACATGTCAAGCACCAAGAAATGAAAAAACCATATACATGTTGAGTCCATTGATCTCTTCATTTCAATACAAATATTATGCAAACACTTTCTTCTTCTCATCGTCATCAACAAGCGTCTATGAGCAGAACCCTTTCCTCGGGGAGTAATCGTGGTCGTCGAAGCAGCAATTGTTGTGTGGGATCGTTGACGAGGGCTCGCCCGGCTTGTACCTGCTCCAGCCATCCTGGTGCAGTCCGGTGTCGACGACACGGGTACGCTGTGCCTAGTGAGAAATTAAAGAATCAGCAAGCATATAAGGAGATATTGAGGAGGGCTTTGACACCTCCAATTCGTCAATTAAGCCTCCGCCGCTGGAATTTCCGGTCAACGCCTAGTCGTCTCTCTAACATGTCTATAGCCTAATATCTATATCAATATATATGTGTGTCAGTCTGTGTATATATCATGTTGTTGATGTTCTATCAACGGGTGGTGGCTCGATTAACAATCGACTGAATTAAACATATATGTGTCCAATGTTCGATTCTAATGAGAAGCAAACTTCTCAATGGTATTTAAAAAAAATAAATGTTATTGATGTTTTGGACATGAGTGTATTAGATTTTGTTCAAAAGAATGTAAATTAGAAAACTTTATGCGTTTTCTTCCATTAATTTCCAGTACTTAAGTTACTAGTTAATTGGTCTTGGGAAAAGAAATACAAACATGGTTTTTTTTTTTTTTGTTGACATCACTACCTTTTGGGTTTACAATGAGCAAACTGAAGCCCATATTGACAAGAGTTACACATGACCAAAATAAAAATGTAATTGACATGTTCTACGTCCATGAATTTCCATAACTTAATAATACGCATTTTAAAGCCACGGGAGCCCTGAGCCGCTGAGCGGTGTTGAAATATCTTGGAAACTTGTGATGGATTAGACTTGGACTTGAAAATTTGAACAAGAGAATCTATTGGTGTTTCCTAATAACCCAGACAATAACCGACAAATTACGAGTACCAGCCAAACCTATCGAACCATACAATTGCACGTTCTTGACAGTATTTGCTTCAAAACTACAAAAGGATGGACGGGTCACCGAGAGACCTCAAGAAAAAGCTCAAAATATTTTTGACCTGAGTTCATATTGGGCTGGATCCACACGTCAGATATCTATTGTGGGCCTTCTTCTACGGCCCAATCTGAAAACTCTTGTAGGCCCGACTTTTTTTTTAAGACTATTTTTGTTGTGTAAGTACTATGTCGGCAGTGGTACCATAAAATCACGCGTATTGTGTGATGCAAGTGCATGCGTTGAAACAAAGCCATCACAAAAAAGTCATCGGATATTTATTTCAGTCTCTATCTCTTTATTAGTTGCAGCCACACGTGACCAAATCCCAATTTCTTTTTTTTTTTGGTAACCGAATTCAGACCCGTAAATAAGTTTCTCACCTATCAACATAGTAAGTTGAGACAAAACTCATCTCATGATTACAAAAATATTGCTCTCAGTAATAATCGAACTCGAAATCTTTCGAATTCATACTGTTTAGGCCCAAAAAGATTCATGACTAAGTTATCATTCAAGTAATTCTATTTTATTATTCAGTTTATGGTGACGGTAGCCAACAAGAGATGCATTGCTTAAAATTTAAGGAATAATTAATTAATTTCAACCTCCTAATTAGTAGAAAGATCCAATTGATTTAGACCCTTTATAGTTTGTATGTAGATGTGACACATATACATCAAAATAGAAAATATTAATATTCATGCATACAAATTAAATTAACGTCGCCGTCCCCTAATCAGCTGAAATCACATAGAGATTAGAGAAAGATAATCATGGAAGTACTATGATTGTGATCACATTGTGAGAGAAATTATGTTCTTTGCATCTGAAACTAAAAAGAGGTATACGAAATGCATTAATGTTTTGATAAGGTACAAAGGCATAACTCTCGATCTATAGCTATCTTTTGAGTTACTTTGTCTATGTTCTTTCGTGGATGACATTCATGTTCAAGCACGTGTATAAATAATTGGAAAATCAATCACTTGACGATGATTCATTGGTTATTTTTTCAGACTGAAGGCGTAAAAAATCTCGTTCGAAATCAAAAACTGACGTAATTATTTTCAAATAATTTATGCAGATATTCGACCCAACTAATCTATCGTGTTGATTTGCGTGTGCCTATAATTATTTTGGGCGTAGTGGATTGTGGAAAAACAACAAGCCTTCACCTTTTGTAAATTGTCAAAATAAAAGAAATCATACATAGTGAACCTAACAAATGCTCTCTAAATTTTGTTATTTTTGGTCTAATATTGATAATTTATCTTTTCTTCCACCAAAACTAGAGAATAATTAAAACCAAAAATAATGGGCTAACCACTTGAATGATAACTTACTTGGTGAATTTCTCTTGGACCAAACTGTAAGAACTGTGGAGGTCTTGAATTTGATTCTCGTTATGAGTAATATTATTGTGGTCACGCACTGGACTTTAACTTCATTTACTTTGTCATTAAATGAGAAATTTCTATGTTAATGGGTCTGACAATCCGAATTTAGATCTATTTATGCCATTACAAAACTTGTTAGATATCATTCTCTGTTACCCAAAAAAAATAAAAATAAGGGCATATGATTCGGTGCACCCAAATCTTCGTGTAGACGGTATTGAACTCCAACCATGTATTTACTAATACAAATGTGAAGTGCCAGTGCAGCCATGCAATTTGAAAACACGTGGAAGAAAACATATTCAAAAGATAGAGAAGGAGAAAATCCAGAGTCAATGCATATCTTCAGTAACACTTTCTTGGAAACTCCGAATTTAAAAAGCATATTAGCGGAATCTCACAAAAAGCACAAAAAACCTAGTACTTACCGTTTTTTGTTCTTGTAATTAGTTGACACGTGGAGCGTTTTATAGCCCTTGATTTTGACCATTGTCTAGAATGCCTTGAGCCCTTTCTTTAGAATTTGTTTTTACCATTCTATGTCGGTCGGTTTTGTTCAATCTAACTTTTTTTATTTAATTGCATAGTTATATTAGAGCGAATGATTACGGATTTTGTTATTTTCTTAGGGCTTATTGTTACAATTAGATATGTCAATGTATTAGGTTTGTAGCTTGACATTTTCGTGTTTATTGGATTCAAATTTGGATAATACACAGATTTGGGTTAAGTCCTTGTGCTTCTTTTTTTAACCGAGAAAGATAGTAAGATACCATACAAATTTGACATTCCGACATCCGATATCGATCTAAACTTAAGCAATCGGCTTCGCATGTATAAAAGTTTATCACCTGACGACATGATAAGTTTGATCATAACCCAGTGCGTGGTCATAAGGGTATTGTTCTCAGTGGCCATAAAGGTATCGTTTAGTGAGAATCAAACTAAGGACTTTCCGAGTTAATACGATTTGGCCGTAGAGAGATTTACCACTAAGCTATCACCCAAATTATTTATAGACCACATGCCATTTACATACCTACTACTTACAATATGATAACACATATACAAAGGTATTGCTCCTATTGAGAATCGAACTCATGACCTCCCAAGTCCATATAGTGTGGTTCCACATAGTTTCCCAAAATCTATCTTATTTGTATGCCAATGCCCGTACCTACAACGCATGCTAAACTCATGACTCGAAAAATGAGCAAACAATACGCAAATACAACTTTTGAGTGTGAGAAAATCACATACGCATATATCATGCCTTGTTAAGTACCTATAAAACAAACTAATTAGGGAAACCATGTGTACAGTGTACTTAATTAGCAAGCTAATTTCGATCGATCCATCGACAAGTTTAAGATTGCATTTACGGAAGATCATCAATCATCATCGAATGGCAATATTGTTTGCAGAGGTTATGCAAATGTTGTTCATCAACTTGCTTGTGAAGTTTTGTCAGAAGACATGGAGAGGAATTCAATTGCATATTCTACAGTGGGAGTTGGAAGGATTGGATCCAAAATATGTTATTCCTACAGAAATGTATCCAACATATGTATAGGTTGGCATAACCTTACATATATCATATAGGTAATTATTTTCTTCATATGGGTGTGTATGAATATCATAATTAATGTAAATTGAGTCTCTAGATTTTTTTCCTGTATCTAGATTGATATTATAAGAAAAAAGAAGAAGTGTATTTGGCATTTTCATATTTTCCATGATTTTTCTTTTATATATATATATATATATATTAAACTTTGGATAATAATTAAGGTTAAAATAGGCATCTTTGGACCAATATTATTTTTCATAGACACCTGCAAATTAATTATTATTAGATCAAGTTGTCTCTACAAGCTGATAACCATCATTCATAACTGGATTAAGTTTTGGATCAGCTTAGGTGGTAAGCACTTTGGATCCATCCACTAGGTTCAATAGTTCTTTTAACCCCTAATGTGTCATATTTATATATATAATAATTTTTTTTTAAGCAGGATTGGAAACCTAAACTCAATTATCACCAAGTCAAAGATGCGAATTAACCACTTCTCGACTGTGTATGTACGTTAACCATCTTGATTAAGAGATTGTCGGCACCAACATAACTCATATCGGTGTAGCTAATATTTACTCCCTTGTGTACATATTTTACTTTTTAAAATCAACCACACCATGCCTTGTGTTAGGGTTTATTTGTATTTGATTGATTAAGATCATATTGCAAAGTAGAAACACTAGATCTAGACACACATCATGAAAGGAAGGATTAAATATATATATATTAAACTTTGGATAATAATTAAGATTAGAATAGGCGTCCTAATTTGGACCAATATTCTTTTTCATAGACACTTGCAATTTAAATATTATTAGATCAAGTTGTGTCTCTACAAGCTGATAACGATCATTCGTAATTGGATTAAGTTTTGGATCAGATTAGATGATAAGCAATTTGGATCCATCATCTAGGTTCAATAGTTCTTTTAAGCCCAAATAATGTGTCATATTTAATATATATAATAATTTTCTTAAAACATGATTGGAAATCGGAACTCAGTAATATATGCATTAATCACCTCTCGACTGAGTATATGCGTTAACCAAGTCGACCAAGAAGTTGTTGGCACCAACACAACTCATATGTCGGTATAGCTAATATTTACTGTCATGTGTACATATTTGACTTTTTAAAATCAACCACACCATGCCTTGTGTTATAAGGTTTAATTTATTTGTATTTGATTGATCAAGATTATAGTGCAAAGTAGAAACTCTAGATCTAGACACTTCATGAAAGGAAAGATTAAATATACAAAACCTAATTTCACATATCAACCATTGCCATATAAAACCACAAAATATATCCAATCTACAAACTTTTTGAGATGATTACATCTTAATCAATAATATTGAAATTAAATCAAATTGTACAAGGATGTGTTTGGTGTGCATTAAATCTACTTGGTGCCCACCTACATACCACATCCTCCACAAATTTTCCTCCTTTTGGAATCCTCCAAGACAAAATGTTATACCAAAGAATTCCAAATTATATACAGAAAATGAGAAAAATATAAAAATGCATCCATTTTATATATTTTCACTGCCTATACCCGAACCCGCTGGACTGGGTCGGGTACTTGAAATTGAATACAAGCGGGTCAAGCGAGTTCGAGTAATTCTGAGCCATCGCGCCCGAGTTCTGATTGAAAAACCCGCCCGAGTTATCCATTGTTTGGCCGCTCAATCCACTCTGCACCTCCTCCTCCACCGAGTTCCGAATCTTCGTGTCCACGTGGCACACCTCTTGTTGCCATTGAGGGACATAAACGTCATTTTGTCCATAACTCATCATCCCCTGACTATTATTTTGTCCTCCCGGAACGAGTTGGGCCGCCGAGTTCAGCCCGGCTAGAGTCGCCCAATCAAAACTCCCCGAACCCAGATTGTGTAAATTCACCTTCTCGTCGCGTTGTGATGTTCTGAGTGAGTTCATACAAGGTAAAGTAAAAAAACCGTCATCAATCTCTGGCAACGAATCGAGAACATCGTCAAGGTGCGAAGATGAGGAGGAGGAAGAACCATTGGTGCTGTATTCCTTGCTAGAAACACTCGCAATCGGTTTCTGAGAACTCGAATTCTTCTTGTAAATGCGACACAACACCCATTCATCCAACTGTAATCACAAAAAGTGTTCAATTAATCAAAACTTGAAAAAACAGAGCATGAACAGAGTATTCACAATCGAATGATTGTGGTACCTTCGAACTGCCACTTTTGCGAGAGGACTCGATGAGGCGATACTCGTGCATAATCCAATTGGTTTTGGTTCCTTTTGGTGCTTTGCCGACATAGAAAACCAGAGCCTTCTTGATTCCTACTTTCCGACCTTCGGTGGTAATGATTTTGTCCGTACCCGTCGCCTTCCAATATCCCGACCCAGCAACTCTGTTCGGTCGAGAACCGTTCGGGTACTTCCTGTCTCTCGGGCTGAAGAAGTACCACTCCTTTTCACCAAAAATCGCCTTACCTGTCAAACAAATGAATCAAACTGAGCATCAATAAACCGTCAAAACATAAATCATGAACTCGAATTGAATACAAAATTCCAAATTTGAGACTTACTGGGCAAGACCCATGGATCGAATTTGTACAAATCGATGTCTCCAATAATTTGTAACGAGAATGGCTGACCGGCCACTTTGCGGCAAAGATACTGAACCAGAAGCTCTTCATCGGTGGGGTAAAACCGGAAACCCGGCGGCAAGCTCAATTGGGCAAGTGGGTCTTTCTCTTGCAGTCCCATTTTCCGCCCACAATCGAATTTTCTCGAGAAAGTGAGAAGGAACAACCGTTGTACTCTGTTTGGATAGGAAGGAAGGAAAAACCAAAACTCTCTGAAATTCAAAATATTAAATTCTTCCTTTTTTAAATCTAGGAATACTGGACCTATTTATATAGCCAGCTTAAAAAAGTGACAAGTACGGTCGTCCTAGTCGACGGGACCCACCTACTCTTAATCACCGTTAAACCCTCAACACGTGTAAGCATCAAACGGCCGACCTTATCTAAGAGAGTCATATGGAGCTTTCTCTGTGGTGCATGAACCGTCACGAAAAAAGCTGGAATGAGTCATCCGGGTTTCGGGCACGTGTCGTAAAAAGACCACTGTGAGGGTATTTATGAAAAGGTAGTCCGAATTTTGCATGATTCCAAGAGAATTAAAAAAAAGAGTGAATTTTATTTCTTTTGGTGTTGCGTTTTCCACATGACGACACGTGGACATGGTGGGTTGGAATTTCGTTTCCCTCCAAGAGTAGGTGTGAAAGGGCAAGTCACAAAAGATAAGTATAAAGAATACTTTTTTTTTTTTAGAAAAGGTCGCATCAAGATTGGATAAAATAGCAGCTGTATTTTGCTTTTCCTGAGGTATAAAATATTTTTTAAAAAATAATAAATTAAAAATATGTAATTTGGATCTTGTTTTCAAAAATTGAATCTTTTTGAAAAAAAAAAAAACATGTTACACATTTACAATGACATCAGGATTTCGTAGTGTTCAATCAATAGATGACCTTACTACTACTATTAGAGCTCTTGCTTTCCGTTTTAGGGCCTTAAAACACAATTTTCTTCAACATTTTGTTGGATGATGATGCGTTTGAGATTGTGATTGTTCTGAACTAGACAAATTGGTCCCTCAAATCCATGATTTTATCGTTGAGGACATTTGATCTCTGCTCCGCTCCACCACCAATCATATTTTTCATACCCCTCGAATGTGTAATAGAGTGGTTGATGACCTAACCTCTCTGGGGCGCTCAATCGAATTAGTCTCAATCATGTTGGAGTGAATTTTTCCTGAGTGAATTTTTCACTCCATTCATGTCATGCTTACCTATAATTGTAATCTCATTTGATTAACAAAATTTCGTTTCTTTCCGAAAAAGAAAAGAACCATTCATGTTTGATGTTTTTCATATATTTTTTAATTAATTTTAAAAAGTAAGGAAAAATGAGAAATTATTCTTCTTCTAGAAAAGCAGTATATCACTATCCAATAATGGCAGTATAATTGAGGATTGAAACGCTATTGTTATTAGGGGGTTTTTCTTCTTTTTTGTTTACTTTCATTTTCTTCTTTTTGGAGGGTGTGTGAGTGTCCTTTTTAGGGTTTCTTTCACTCAAAAACCTCTCTGCAAGAGTGCAAGGTCATGGGTAGGTCATTTTTTATTTTGGTATAAAAAAAGTACCTAAGAATTTTGTGGATGTGGAATAATTAGATGGATAGAAATGAATACATCGTCTATCATGGGTTGGATGTTTGAATTTTGTTTGGTTAGTCAAAGTGGTACGTAGATAGTAGATATCATAAAGACTTGTGGATATGTGAGTGTACAAGTATTTTCTCACTTTTTATGGTAAGGATTGTATTTTGACAAGTGCGTTTCAAGTCTTTAAACAAGTAATAAGATATATATATATATATGTAGTGTGAGTCAATTTGGATTTATGACACGTGCAATTTATAGGTGGCAAAGTTACTATTGGCACCATATCTTGAATTTTGATGATTCAAAGGCTTTTGTTTGCAGGTGTCAAGAGGTTCGCCACCTAACTTTTCTTGAAGATTTTATTAGTGTTTCTACACATGGATCTTGAAACTTTTTATGAGATGAAAATAAGAAAAATCATGGGTGTTTCTTTCTACAAACTTGAATTCATGCATGAGGAAGTTTTGAGATCTTCCCTCATGAAGGTTCGTGTTGTCTTCCATATCCTATACTTTTCAATACAAGATTTTGACTAGTGTAATTGCATTTTAAAAAACAAATGTACAATCTTACTCTCCAATGATTTTGCCATCGAATTTATTTTTCACCATTGAAAATGAATTATAAACTCTCAAAAATTTCAGATTTCTCTACTATTGAATGAGAATTATAAACTCTCGGGGATTCTAGGTTTTCTTTACTAGATTTATTCTCTACCATTGAATAAAAATTATAAACTCTCGAGAATTTCGAGTCCCCTAGTATGATTTATATACCCAAATTGTTTATCAACCGATTAAATACTTTTTCTATCACAAAGAAAATTCAAATGCTAAACCCTAATATAAACAAGCTTATAGCTTAAGCCGCATAGAGTGACTGCAGCCACAAATCAATGGACCATAATACCACAAAAATCAATTTTTAAGTTGAAATTGTAACCGACTTTGATCAGTCTAGTGGCTGCTGGATTACTATAATTATCACCTTATCACCAAGGAATACTATGCTTAAAATAAACTATTGGTACCATTATTCATGATATAATAATCACATACACTCTGTGCCTCCTAAGAGCCATTGCAATTTCTGTGCATCTTCATGCCATCAAAAGTCTTAGAATAAACAAAACAAGAATCCAAAGATCAGATCTGAGAATCCTCAATTTATCCTAATAATTACTAAAATGTTCTATTACAATAATAAATAAAAAAAAAAGACTTAGATAAAACAGAGTGCTCTGTTTTTCTTTTTTTATTTCTTGGTCATTCCGACCCTCATTAGAGCAATATAAGCGACGAGCCGATAACCAACAAGCATAATCACCAATGCAAAAAGTGAGAGACCAACCCCTTCAAAATTATCCTTAATCGCCGGAAAATCGCCAACGGAACACAATGCTCCATCGCTACCATTGCACCGGTAGGTGTCACTCGACTTGTATTGAGCCAATATTTGAAGCTTGTAAGTGTGATTGATAACCGAAACGTACTTAATCCACCCAATGAACACAGGCACATTCTGGACATAGTATCCACCGGCGAGTAGGAACGCTAGCATGATCACTGATCCCAGCGTTGTCGCGGCTTTTTGATCCATAACCATCGCGCCAAGAGCAAGTCCTATGCCTTGAGACACTAAGACACAGAATAGTAGAGCAAACAAGGACTCAAAGAAGTTTAAGGCATTGGGTTTGAGCCCTGACATCCAATAGGTTATGATCATAAAAACTGTTGGGAGGACTAAATCCATAGGAAGATCTCCAAGTGTTCTTGACATGAAGTAGGAGGAAAGCCTGTACATCCCCGAAGCTCGTTCCTTTTCGAGCATCATACGCTCTTGTGGGAAGGTGAAAATTGCTTGAAATAGAGGGAAGAAACTCCAAAATCCAGTGAAGAAGAAGAATAGCCCAATCTGCAAATATCACCAAGATTAGAACATAAGCTTACATAACCATCTGTAAACGATTTCATTACATACCCGATCTTGAATGTGATTAGGATCAGATTGCCACCATAGTAGCCCTGAAAGTACAGCTACAACCAAGACCTGCCCAACTTTGAGACCAGAGAACACCTCATGTCTCCTCTCTTTGACTCCCCTCTTCATCAACACAATGAATTGTTGCCACCAAGTCGTCGCCCACCGCCCCGATTGCTTGCAATCTGCAGCTTCATAATCACCATTTGGAAGATCACTAATTCTTTGAATCTCCATCTTCCATTGATTGGCAAGATTGTTCTTGTATGCAGCAGTCAAATTCTGCTTAATCGTCCCCTGATTTTCCCGCGAATCATTATTCGGTGCAACACCTACAAGTTATGGGGATACACTTTGCCACATTCATATTCATCTAATATAACTTGATTAGGAATCAAAACAATGTAACATAATGCATTTAATTTATACACCATTTGACCTTCTAATGTGTTTAACATTTTTATACTAGCATTGGGAACAATTGTTTTTTTCTAGAAACTATTCAAAATTTATTCACTCACTCTGCCCCAAATTCCCAAGTCAAACTTATTAAATATGCAAAAACCCAAGTCAATTTCAACCATAAATACCTAATCACATCCAACATAACATAAATTGGACTCACCATTTGCAAGATCTAGCAAGAAATCAGCAGGATTCATGGCCATTGAAGGTGCAAACCCAACACTAGAGAAATAATCCATAACTTCTGATCCTTCCCCAAAATACAAAGGATTACCTTCTGATAACAACAAGACCTTATGAAACATATAGAACAACCTACTTGAAGGTTGGTGTATTGTCATCACAATTGTTCTCCCACCATTAGCTAGCTCCCACAATGTTGACACAATCCTTTGAGCAGTAGTTGAATCAAGCCCAGATGTTGGTTCATCCAAGAAAAGCAAACTAGGGTTTATCAACATTTCTTGTCCTACACTAACCCTTTTTCTCTCCCCACCTGAAATCCCCCTCAAAAATGGACCACCAATGATGCTATTCTTGCACCTACTTAACCCTAATTGGGTTATCACTTCCTCTGCTTGCGCTACCTTCTCTTCTTTAGTAAATGTGTCGGGGAGCCTTAAGAGGGCAGTGAAGACTAGGGTTTCAGTGACTGTCAAGTGAGGGTACATCACATCATCTTGTGTCACAAACCCTGTGTTTCTCTTCATTTTGTTGGAGAAGGGTTTTCCATTGTAGGTTATGTTCCCTCCAAGTTTTCCGCCTAGTCTCCCTCCTAGTGCTGTCAATAGTGTAGTTTTCCCACTCCCTGATGGACCTAACATTGCTAGTACTTCTCCTGGAAGAACTAATCCTGAGATCCCCTTTAAAATGACTTTCTCTTCTGATTTTTCTTTCTTGTTACACCAATAACTTGATGATTTGTTAATCTTGATCTTGTACACTACATCATCAAACTGCACATCAAAAAAGTCTAATCAGAATTAAATATAAACAACTTCCGTGTACCAGCTGACTCGTACATGGATCATCAAGGGTCATGAGTTCACAGAATATTTTTGACTTGGTGATACCCAAGTTCGAATCGTCCAACCCACTTACTTACCCAAAAAAACCACTTACCCAAAAATAAAAGAGATGAGTTTGTGCTTTTTAAGCATGAAATCAAAGACAATTAAATATAAGAGCAACGATCGCAAAGTTAGTACCTTTAATGTGACAGGGTGATTGGCTTTCTTAAAAATGGTGGAATTAGGTATTGGGGGTTGTTCCATAGATTGTGCTTCAACATCCACCATCTCCATGAATGCTCGCAAGAACCTCTCTTTTCTTTTCTTAGTTTCTCTTAGAAGATGACAAGAAAACAAAACCAACCCTTGTCACTTCTCCTTTGAATGAACAGATATGTTAAGAGAGTAGTGAGAAGGAGAAACCAAATACCTAGTGAATTAAGATGCAATTAATATCACATATGTGTGAGAACAGGTGTTGGGTGCATGGAAGAGTGAGAGGAGAGCCAAGGGAACAGAAAAAGAGGAGAATAAAGAGAAGTGTCAATTTAGTGCTTAAAAGAAGGTCATGCAAGGTGCATTAATGGGCAGATGATCGCTCGCAATAATATTTTGTTAGAGAGATTTATGGCTTCTTTGTTTTTGATTTTGAAGAGAATACTTACTTCTCTCCTATTTTATAGCCTCTTCTCTCTATCTTTTCTGTTGCAATTCTTTTTGCATGTGCCATATCTTTCTAAAACTCTCAATATTATTCTTATTATTATCTAACATTATTTGTAATTTGTTCAACTTTTCTTGTCACTCAAGGATTAGAATAAAAAGTTAAAGAAACAAACATGCATGCTTTCTACCCACTTTAGCAATTATTCAACTCTTCTTGTCAATCAAGGCTAATTAAGTAAAATTGAAGTGCACGATTAAAAGCTATTCACATATTTAGATAACTTTTCACCCACTTATTTATCTTTAATCATTCCCACTCGAATATTGGAAATTAATAAAGGGCTATAACGAAAAGAAAAAAAGTACACATTATGCAAAATTTTTGTTTTCTTCCATATATGTAGATTTGAGAGAAAATTTGATTGAGTTTAGAACAAGAACGACATCTTAAGAGCCTTGACTTGATTATTAGAGCAATTAATAAAAGAATAAGAAGATGGTATGGTTTTGTTAATTTTTGAGTTCATACATACTTCTTTGTACTTCATAGTTACTTGTACTAAGTGTTTTGATGACTGTATGTGTGGTTGCCGGCACGAGAAACATTGAATTTGAGCCCTAATGAAACGTTGTTGTTTGCATGGAGAATGAACTGGTATGTTCCTGAATTGGGATAGCCTAGCTGATTATCGATTTTCGATCAAAAGGTGTACGTTTGCGTAGTCTCCGTGGTATGATCCCCAATGGAATCTATTCTTGTTTGGTTTCGTGTTGGATCCCTGCTAAATTAATCGGTCGACAGGTTGTACGCGTGAGTTTAGACCTAATTTGATTGTCCAAAATAGACAAACCTGGTGGTATCTAAAATGCTACGTCGCATACTCGCATGTATAATTTTATGTGTAACCCCCATCAACATCATGTGAGCTACAAGTGACCGCTGCTTCTGTGAATTTTTTTTTTCTCCCATGATATTTATTAGGGATAATGTAGGCTGGCCCGGCCTACCTAGGCACGGGCCACATTGTGGCCTGCTGATTTGGTGGGCCGGCCCGTCCGTCTTATTTTGTGGGCTATATATAGTCACCGGCCCGTTTGACATCTTTAGATGTTAGGCCCGTTTGCTAAAGGAGTCGAACCGGGGGATTCATTCGTAGACTGTTTTAAACGCTGAAGTGAATTCTCTCCCCAGCTGAAAATTGTTAGGGATATGAAAAGCCAGCTGTAGAGCCAAATCCTGAAATCCAGAAGAGTTCAACTGTTCGCTGTAAACCACCTTAGTGCTAAACCCAGAATGGGATTCAACATTATCCAGTCATTGCTCTTCTCTTCATGCTGTGCTCTACTGAACTAATCTTTTGGTCATGGTTTTGATGAAATTGGTGAAGATGTCAAAAGATCTGATTTCCCCGATGGGGTTTTCTTTGGGGCTGGCACATCTTCATTAATCATATCCGGCATTGTTTTCTTCCAAGTTCTTGTCTTTGTTATTGTTGTTGTCTTTAATGCAATTTATCAGCATTGGTTTTACTTTTTATATGGTACAGGTAGAGCGATAATATCTTGATGGTAAGGGTTCCAGCAATTGTGATGTTTTTACTCACATTCTAGGTAAATTTTGATAATCTTTTACCTCATGTGTATGTTTGTATGCGAGAAATCACCTGAAAGTATATTTATGGATAATTTGATAAATTGTTTAGGAAAGACAAACGTGACAATGATAATGGAGATGTAGCAGATGACCATTACTATCGCTTCTCGGTTTGAACTTTTTATTTATCTTAATTCGTAAGCTTCTGATTCAAAAAGAAAAAATAATCTGTCATTCATGGGTGCTATTAGGTTTTCCTTTATAACCTTTTGGTTTCCAAATTTGTTTGGTCAGGAAGACATTGGCTTGATGCAGTCTCTTGGGATAAACCTATTGACTTGATGCAGTATCTTGGGCAGCACTGGCTAAAATTTAGTTAACTTGCACAAAAGTTTATCTGAGACCAGTGATGTTGAGGCATGTAGTAGAGATGACAAGTGTTTTGGGTTATGCTGTGCAAAACAGATAATGAGATAATTGAAACCAATTCAAAAACACCATGGGTTTTAGAGCTATAATACTGGAAGGTAATTTTCAAATAATTGTCCGAGACATTTTATCTGATGATGAGCTGTTAACGGTTTGGAGTGGGATTGTTAAGGAGATCAAAAGGCTCTTGTTAGGTTTTCAGTCCTGGCAAATTCTTCATATCCGTCGAACTGGGAATGAAGTAGCACATTGCTTGGCTAAGGCGGCTTTGCAAATGGAGGTTCAGAGAGTTTGGCTAGGGGAGATTCCTGAGTTTTTGGTTGAGTGATTAGTTCGGGAGAATGGTGGCTCAGTCTAGTTAATTTCTTTGCCAGTTCTCGATCTTCTTGTGTGTTGGGTTATTATTATTGTTTTTTCTCGAAGACCTTGTCTTCGTACTGTGTGGTGTGCGGTGTCTCACCATGTGTAAGTTAACTTTGGCTTACTGCTTTTTCCAATGGTATTCCAGGTCAACCTCCTGATCTTTCAAAAAAAAAATGAGCTGAAAGGTGCCTGGATCCTGGCCACACAGATGATTGAAAGGTGACCCCCACCACATGCTTCACGTTATTGAGCTGAGCTCATTCCATTTGTCTTTAGAGAACTCTGAAGTTGATTCTTGGGTCCCACTGAAAAGATTTTTGTCCGATTCCTTTGATTTTTGCCCTTTTCAGTTATGAAACCAGAAGAGTCAAAACCCAGGTGGGTTCAACTTTTTCTCTTCATACTCCTATCCCTTCAGTATGGGAGTCACAATACTCCGGCTTTTGCTATTGTCCTTCATTGTTTTGTTCCCAAGCTTGTCTTTTGCTCATGGGTTTGGTGGATCTGGTGAAGAAAATGTCAAAAGATCTGATTTCCCAGATGGGTTCCTCTTTGGGACAGGCACTTCATCTTATCAGGCATGTTTGGTTCCAAATTTTCTATCTTTAATGTTTTTACTGCAATTTTCTAGAGTTAGTTTTTTTTTTCCCTCGTGTGTTACAGGTAGAAGGAGCATATCTTGAAGATGGCAAGGGTCTCAGCAACTGGGATGTTTTTGCTCATATTCCCGGTAAAAAAGGGGGACACTTTGAATATTATGTCAATAATATTCTGTTTATGGTCAATTTGAATTTGTTTCTCCAGGAAACATAGTGAACAATGACAATGGAGATGTAGCAGACGATCATTACCATCGTTTCTTGGTATTGACTTTTGCATCAATTCACCTTTCAAATCCTTTGATGCTTCTATCAATTTTAATTTTCAAATTTGTTCTGATAGGAAGATATTGACCTCATTCATTCTCTTGGTACAAATGCTCACCGGTTATCAATTTCATGGAGCAGAATCTTACCCAGTATGTGGATACAGCCATAAATAGTTTGATGATTAGTCTTTGGTTTAGAAATAGCTAATGTTACTCTTGGTATGTCTGTTTAGGAGGAAGATTTGGTGAAGTCAATCCAAGTGGGATCAAGTTCTATAACAAAATCATAGACAATCTCTTGAGCAAGGGTCAGATCTTTGATTTTTAAAAATTAATTCTCGCTTTATTCTTTCTCTAGAATTTGAATTATCAATGCAGGAATAGAGCCATTTGTGACTTTGCACCATCAGGACTTACCACAAGAATTGCAGGACAGATATCAGTCTTGGCTCAGCTCTCAAATGCAGTAATCCCCTTTTTGTTGTTCTAAATTCCCAAATTTACAGACAGTACTTTAGTAGCCACTCTGGAAAGATTTTCTGATGCCCTTTAGTATCTTATGTATGTGCTCAGTTTGATTAAAGATTTGTGCTAGCAATAGCGGCTTATGCTTTCACTCGGGTGACATGATGCAATCTGCGATGCTCAAGACTAATTTTTGGATTTTTTTTGTAGGGAGGATTTTGTTTATTTTGCTGAAATTTGTTTCAAGAATTTCGGGGATCGAGTTAAGTACTGGGCAACGATCAATGAACCAAATCTATCTGCAGATTTTTCCTACCTTAAGGGTTTGTATCCACCAGGTCATTGTTCAGCACCTTTTGGAAATTGTTCAGAGGGTAATTCTGATGTAGAGCCCCTCATTGTTATGCACAATATGTTACTGGCACACGCCAAGGCCGTTAGGTTATACCGTGAACTTTTTCAGGTCCTGAGTCACAAACCTAACATTTGGTTTCTTAATTTTTGTGATAATACTTTACATTGTTTTTGTCTTCTTGATGGCAAAATCACTGGTGACGCAGCCAACACAAGGTGGTTCCATAGGAATAGTTACATATTCGTCCATATATGAACCGCTGAGAGACGACGAAGCTGACAGGCAAGCTGTCAGTAGAGCCTTAGCTTTTAATATAGCCTGGTGAGTACTGATGCCTTCAATTACACTACTATTTCATATCCAAATCAGGAATATTAGGAAATACTACGCAATCTTCACGTTGATTTTGTATTTTCCATATGTCTTGATGTGGAAAGAAATTATTTTTGATCGGATCTGTCCAACCCTGTCTTGGAGGTGAATGATCATTAACAACAACCACATAAAATCTGGATTTTTCTGTATGAAAGATGGTCCTTGTCCCAGCCACTATGTGCTTCCGCGAGCACAATGTTTGGTGGAGCCATTATCAGTGGAGCTACAATGTATAGTAACTCTATTATATTATCATTGAATATGCCGACCCCAGAACTTTTATTATTACATGGATATCTAACGGGATGTAGTAATACTGAGACGAGCTTTCCAAACATGAAATGAAGGTTTTCTTTCTTGCTAAGCAGGGTGTTAGATCCCTTGATACACGGAGATTATCCCCAGGAAATGTGCCATTACCTCGGGAGTTCATTACCATCGTTCTCCTTGGAAGAAGTTGAGTATGTGAAAGGCAGCATTGATTTTATTGGCATTAACCATTATGAAACTCTGTATATCAAGGATTGCATCTACTCTGCTTGCCCCTCAGGCTATGATCACCCTATACGAGGTTTCATCTACACAACAGGAGAACGTGATGGCGTTCCAATTGGAGAACGAGTATGATATTAGATATTCTGTCATAGTTAATCCCCCAGCCGTCCATTTGATTTATCTATTTATTTTCTTTATGGGCTATTTGGCAGACTGCAATTCCCAGCTTCTTCATTGTTCCAAGGGGCATGGAGAAGATTGTTGACTATATCAAGGAAAGATACAATAATTCTCCAATGTTTGTAACCGAAAATGGTAAGCAGGCATTTCCATCGCTTTATCTCAGCTTATTGATGCAGCTTTTTAAATTGAGTCAAAATTTTCTTCTTTGGAAATCACATCATACAAAAATTGTTGGTTCTTCAATTACAACAGCTTTTTGTGAATCTTCCTATCCATAGAAGTATTGGCTCAGATTTCTTGCTGTCGCCAGGATATGCTCCTCCAAAGCAACAAGATGAACAACTGCAAGACCTACTGCTCGATGTCAAACGAATTAGTTATCATAAAGCCTACCTTGCCGCTTTAGCTAGGGTGATAAGGTAACACATTTACTTCAACTGAACAGAATCTTATCAGAGCTTAAGTATTGCGTTTCTGAGCGGTGATGTTTGATTGGAAAAACAGGAATGGTGCTGATGTACGTGGATATTTTTTATGGTGCTTGATGGACAACTTAGAATGGAAAAATGGTTACACCATGAGATTCGGACTCTACTACGTCGATCGCCAAACACTTCAAAGGATGCCAAAACTATCTGCTAAATGGTATAGTGACTTCCTCACCAATGGCACCAGTCAACACGTAAGTTCATTCAAAAACAAAAATTTCTTATTGACCTGGGCTGGAATATAGTGATTTATCTTATACTCTTTGTACATTTCCTCATTTTGAATCCCGGTGTTTACGCTCCTGTTAATACTGGTTGCTGTTTAATAAAGTCAGCCTTCTTGTTTTCTCACTGAAGGAATGATGTCAAAAATTAAACTTCCTAGTAACTTGAACACAAATAGTTATATACTAGAGGTTGGAAAGAAATATGAGTCCGTCTTGGAGCGGAGATAGTGATTGCAATGATGGATCTATGGGCAGTTTATCTGAGACCAGTGATGCTGGGGCATGTAGTAGATGGCAAGAGTTTTGTGTTATGTTGTATGTTAAATATTCCACATCGGTTTGGTAAAGCCAAACCATGTGGTTTATAAGGATGGTTCATCTCCATAGCTCCTTAGGCACGTTTTGACAAAGGACAAAACCGTGCAGGATTGGCCCAGGGCGGACAGACATGAGAGGCAGTTTTTCTTTTGTTCTTTCTGCTACTCCTTGTCATTTTTATTAAGGAGAAGAAGTAACAGAAAGAGCTTGTTCTATATCATGTCTCTTTTTTGGTTATTTGAGTTTATAACATAGATTTGGTTCATTATCTTCTTTACAGAAACCCTATTGAACCAATTAATGAAACAATTTGTGTACACAACAAAGTAACAATGGGAATTAATCCTAAATTATTTTTCTAAAATTATGAAAATCAAGAAAATTAAGTGACAAAGATCCAATATTGGGTGTGACAATATATACATATATATTCATGTAGATGTAGTGTAGTGTTTCATTAGTTGATGCATTTGAATATTAAGTTGATCCATCCTTGCTTGGTTCTCTATTTCAATTAAGCTCCTGATGATCATATCTGAAGCACTATTCACTACCTCGGACCAATTCCTGTTAAAAAAAAAAAACAGAGAAAAAAGAATGTTAGTAACCCTTTTGTTTTTATTTTTTTAACAAAAAAACTCATTCAAGACACAATCACATTGAACTAGTTAGCAATCCTTTTTTTTTTTTTATAACTGAGAACAACTCAACATGCGTGCCTTTTGGATAGTCCATTGAGCCTAAACTCAGGTAGGATTAGGCACGCACAAAGTAATCCTCTTTTTGATAACCGAGAACAACTCGGCATGTGTGCCTTTTGGATAGTCCACTAAGCCCAAACTTAGGTAGGATTAGACACGCACAAACCCACCCAATAGTTAATAGTGTAATCTACTTAGAAATAGCTGCGCCAATGTAGAATCAAACTCCCGACCTCGGGCGAGATACTTTACGTCATAAGTTTAGAGAGATAACCAGCTAAGCTATCCACTAATAACTCTCTGATTCATATATAATGAAACAAATAGTAAAATAAAATAAAATAAAATTTCAGCACTAAAAATTACGTTCACATATGCATTGATTTTGATTTTGATATGCAAAGAAATTAAACAATCAAAGAAGGAAGAGATTTAGATTACCCTTTCAAGGAGTCAAAGACAAGTCCATTTGTGTACTTTGCCTCCTCAAGAGCTTGATTAAACCTTAACACATCTTTCTCTGGATAAACTCCATTGTTAACCACCCGAAGCTCCGACCGCTTGATGTCACAAAAGATTGGAATCACCTTCTTCTTAGACTCCATAAAAAGTGCCAATTCATGGAGGCAAAAGTATGATTCACAATAATTTGGTGAAAACACAGCAACACCAAGCTTACAACTTCTAATTGCACTATTTATGTGATCAAACAACTTGTCTCCTGGTTTCATAGTCTTGTTGTCCAAAAATGGACGTAGGTTTAACCTAGTAAGATTATCATAAAGCAAGGTTACTAGGGTTCGTTTCGTATCGGTGCCTCTATGGTTTATGAAAACATCACATCGCTTAACATCACGTTTTTGTCTGTATAAATGGCGTTGGAGGTTCATGATGGAAGAAGTGGTAGGATATTGCATCTTCATATGTATATGAACGTGTTATTATAGGGTTTGAGAAGGACGGATGTATGAATAATTCGATTCGGCTTTATCGATATTGATTTTTTTTAGAAGGAATTGTTGGTTCTCCTTATATAGACAGGTTTGAATTTTGCTTTATTTACTCTTCTCCACGCTTTGATTAAAATTTACTTATGAGATGAATTTGCATTTTGTCAATTTTTCAAACTTTTCAAAGACGTTCTATGTTTTCAAAGCCCAAAATAGGTTTTAGTACAAACAAGCATTGAAGTCACAAGCATAGACTACCAAAATCTATCTTTTTCCACAACTTTCTCGATTGAGGAACCATGTTTGAGATAGAACATAAACCCACATCCACATATGCCTAACTTTTGTCTCTACTTTGATTTTCAAAGTAAACTTTGTCTACATATATATTTAATTTGGGAATTTTTCAATCAAGTTGAATAGACCTAGCTATCTATCACATGTTGAATGGAATATCCATTAACAATGCATTGAATATAGTAATTAATTACTTGCATTACAGGTGAAAATGAAACATATATATATGTATATACATATGTATGAGGAAACTTCATATATAATTAAATTAAACTGATAAATCGCTTAATTTGAATGAAATTTACCCTTGAATTGACTCAATTGACAAAAAAAATCTCAAAATTTTGACTGAATCCTAGAAATAAAATAAATTAAAAAAATTAATTAATTAAGGGACAGGATAGGATTTGCCATGACAAATGCACCTATATGAGATAGGGCATGTCTCAGCCTCAGCAAGTGAGGAGCAAACATACTTAACTATTACTAATCTACATGGTTTGCATGAACCACAAGCATGTGAGCAATCTGGCAATCTTGATCCTGCTACTTCTTGTGGGTGTCCTCTTTTCAATTGTCTCATGAATTCTTGCTCTCTTTCCCCAATTGAAGTTTTTGGATTTTGATCGTCATGAGTTGTTGTTGCCATAATGCCACCATGACTATAGTCTGCAAAAATAAGTTAAATAAATAACCTGTTACTTTAATTTCATCAAAAACATGAATAATGTCGTGTAGGTAGGGGTGTAAACAAATCAAGTTTAGCCGGGTTTCTCCAAGCCTATAGCTCGGCTCATTTAGTGGTGTTTTTGTTAACCGTGAATGATATCACAAATATTTGTCATTTGGACTCGGTTTGTTTAGTTAATAAGTCGTAAAAATAATGAAATTTTAGTTAGTTCGGATTATTTACTAAACAAACTGAGCTATATATTCTCAGGTTTCTTAGGGTTACTCGCGATCCTTTTACATTAAACGAGTTCTAAGTTAAACTACAACTCCTCTTTTATAAACCTACCAATCGTTAGTCAAAACTATATAAGGGGCATTCTCGGGCAACCCTATTCGTTTACACCCGTAGGGAGAAGTAGCTTTTAATTGAAGATGCTGTAACATAAAATTGTCTAAGATAGTAGATACATTTAATACTAACATATGCAATTATAACTAAGATGAGCATATGTATATATATATTTAATTTATCGGGTTGATCATGAAGAGGGCGCCACTTACTTTGCATGGTAGAGATGGTGTTTGGAATGAAGACAAGGGTAAGCAATGCTGCTGCCAGAAAAGAGTAATGAATATTCTTCATATCAACTCTATTTAGTGTTTCTTTGAGTACTTGAGAAGGAAATATACCTATATGTGTGTGTGTGTGTGTATATATAAAGAAAGAGAAGGTATTGAATTGAAGTGTGTCACAGGGGGTATGTGGTTAGGGTTCACATGAAAGTGGATGAGTTACAAGTGCTCACATGGTTTTTCTCTTCCACACTCAATTGCATTTGCCTTGGCTAGCTTGATTAATGTTTATTGCAAACAGCATGTGGACTTTTCATGTTTGGATTGAATTGAATTGAATTGACTCAGTTTTCTCTCAATACTCAATAGTTAGGGCTAGGCCCATATATGGCCCAAAGTTGATAGCACTAGCAATCCAAGTTTAAGGGCAAGTTATGACCCATTTTGAGGCCCAAGAAAATTTTCCACAGGCCCACAGTGCTAAGAAATCATAAATCCAATTTAGGGTTGCAAACGGACCAAGCCGGCTTGCCTCATTCAAGCTCGGTTTGTTAACATTTTTAGCTTTAGACGAGCTTGGGATGTCCAAGCTCGGTTGTTCAATTCAAATACAAGCTTGAGCTTGGCTCGATTAAACTTATTAATGAACACATTTATCAAAAGGAATAAGTTTAATAAACATGTTTTTTAGAGTTAAACAAGCTGGTTCACGAATGCTAATTATGAATTTTCAGAATACTTAACCAAGCTTGTTCGTGAACAACGAACGAGCTTGTTCACGAGTTCACTCATCTGCAGCCCTAGCTAAAATTAATGGGTCAAAGCCAATTAATTAGAAGTACATAGAAGGTTTTGGTTTTTTTTCCCTTTCTTTCTTAAGATCGTTTTGGATAACGAGTTGAACTTGAATATGTCAATCAAAGAGATTCAGACCCGAACCAACTGAATCACTAGAGAAGGCCGAATAGCTTAGATTCTTCCAATCTTATCCCAGATCTGACAATATTTTGGTGCAAAAACACTCCGCAACCATAGATATCAACAACAAATTAAAAAGTGTCATTTGACGAACAAATATTCACATTTCAGATATGTTTGCAAGTTTACACACATAATTAAGAGTTCACGTGTGCAACTGTCTCTTATCTTCACATTTTGTAGCCTTAACAAGACTCCTGTGATTGTTAAATTCAAGAGGGTCGTCTAGTAGTTGAAATGTTGCTCATTATATTGACATGAAATGTATTAATTGTATGTATGTATGTATCTATTTTTTTGGTGCTTCTATATGTGGAAGATATACATTGCTTGTGTGTGTGTGTGTGGATATACATGTTGTGGTTGCAATCTCAATATCAACTAATTATGACCTTTTGGGGGACCCATAAAGTGTCCCTCGTCATATCATATATGTGTGTATATATATATATATATATATATATAAAAGTGGGTGTTTGGGCAGGGATCATTGACAAGACTTAAGATGTCATGATATATCCAGCTAAGGTAAGGTAGGAGAGTTATTTCATTGAAGGCTTTGTATCCACTCACATGATATGATGTTGCATATATATACTCCTTCCTTGACATTTCTTATTTCACTTTCAACACCCCACTCATATCTTGCTTGTTAGATATAGTACTAATGTTTTCTATAATGTCCCATTGTAACTCAAATCACACAAGGGTAATTGCTTAATTAAAAAATGTCTTCATCATTAGTATATTGATTAGATAATTAATTACCTAGCTGAGGTCTTGAGCACCAAAGTTAGGTAGAACCCTCTAATTAACATCCAACATTCCATATTGATTGGGGGTAATCTCAAGCATTTTTTGTTAATTAAGTACATAATATGTAATATAAATTGATTATGGATGGACCCAGAATCTAAAGACTTAACATTTCAAGTTTGGATGGTTAGGTTTAATACATCAATGCCCTAAAATAAATAATACCAATACTTATGTTATATGCCCAAGCTCCCCATAACTTATATAATTAAGCTCTTTTTATCCATAGGAATATTTTCTTTTTCCAATTCAAAAGGATTGCCATTAACTACCAGCCTCCATATATAAATGATGTGAGAGTCTCACACATTATGATGTTTAGTACAAGTAATGTCACATTTGGTGTCATTCATGGACATCATCTATAATTGTAAGGTATACCTACTATGGCAACCAAAAAGAGGGGGCCCATGGTGGGGGGAGATGGGGAAGATATAATTGACATGGTTCAAAAGGGTGATTATATAATAAGTAGTTGACAATAAGATAATATCAATTATTATTGTCAGTTTTTGTCAATACTAAACATTTTTAATTAGTGGCATAATCTAACCGAATGATTTATAAACAAAGTATAACTCCTCTCCCATTGAAGACGCATATAAATAAAATTTTAAGGGTAAACCGATATATCCATTGAGAATCGAAGCTTAAAGATGACAATATCTCTTGTGAGCTTAGTGTGTCCGTTGTGTCACTGTGACCCTTTGAAGAAGCGTATTTTGGCCTAAAAAATAATGATGACGGTCCATGAAAAATAAATCGTCCGTGTCCAATGCGAACAACATATTTGTACTGAGAATTTCAACAATGTTAAAAAAATTATTATTATTATTATTATTATTATTAAAATTAACAAGAACTCATCCAAAAGTCCACTCACCATGGAACTCTTCTTATGTGGTAAACTCAGCAATAATGGCACGACCCATCACATGCTCTAGATCAATCATATGTTTGATCTTCACATAAGATTCAAATCTAAAACTACGTGTCATCCTGACATTTGTCTGTTACCATGCAAACAATTCAATAAGGTTATGTTAACTTATTATTTAGTGGGTAGCCTTAAATCAACTTTTGTAAGTTGTAACAACCCATAATTATGGAACTCTAATTAATGATTGCCTCATCTTTGGTTAAAATCAAAATGTGGTTTGATTGAATCTACAAAGTATATATAGCATTAAATAGCAAACGAAAAAGTTAAGCATCCCAGTGTTTTTTATTTCAATTCTCTTAAATGCTGAGATAGACGCACATGATTCATATGAAAAATCATATGCGTCCATCTCATTATTTGTGATAGTTATAACAAAAGACACTAAGATCTACTGAATTCCAAATCCTCCAAATCACAAAAAAGCGTCAGTAATGTTATACATCCTAGTAGCCAGTATCCCAATTATCCCAACTGTTGAGTTGTACACATAGGATGTCATGTGTATTATGTGAGACATGTTTAAACCCACAAATTTCCTTGTATTGTGTGCGTACAACTCAGTAGAGATTATTGGGACCAACTCATGGGATAAAAGGCAATGATGCATAGAAAGCAATATTTGGAAGTCACTCCCTGTGAGAAGGCACTATTTTTGCTTGGCTAGGTTAAAAAGCTGCAATGTTAGTATTGATTATTGAAGATAAATTGCAGTGTGTTTATTATTCTTTGCTCACTCTGCCAGCAACATCCACCGATCCACATTGACACTGACACCAAATAAAATAGAAGAATGTGAAAAAATAAAATCTTTCTTGGTATATTTGAGAACAAGATTGGAAATTGACATCTCAACCACATAAGCTTAGATTCATTTATTCATAATTTCATACATTCATTCTCTCTGTAACACACAGAGCAGGAACTGGAACTGGAAGCTCTTACATCTATGTATGCGTGTGTAAGAGATGTGTATGTCGGCAGTCATATGGGGGCCACATGAAGAAAAGTAATCAGATCGCCCTCTCACACCACCACTTGTTCTCTCTGCCTCCCATGAGTCCCATGTGCCCAGCTTCATCACCTCCTGCTGGCACTCTCTCTCTTTGTTGGCAAGAGCTCAAAATGTGCTGAACTGAATCCAGCAGTTTCTGATTCCAGCACTGTAGATCTATTTTGGCTCTGAAGGGTGCTTACCAAGTTGGTCTTGCCATGGACTCTGCAACTCTTCTTGATCATGCCCTCTTCCAACTCACTCCTACTAGAACCAGGTGGGTACTCTGTTGATGCAGACAAGCTGTTCGATTAAATTCTTGAAAGATGTGGCAGCTTATACAGATATGTGGTTTACATTTTTATATAGGTTTTTTCTGTAGTGATTGGTTATGGTTTAAAGTTATTGAATTTCTCTGAATTCTTGAAGGTGTGATCTGGTGATATATGCTGGTAATGTGACTGAGAAATTGGCTTCTGGGCTTTTGGAACCATTTGTTTCTCATCTGAAATGCGCTAAGGATCAGATTTCCAAAGGAGGGTACTCTGTCACTCTACGCCCTGTGGCCTCACATGCCCCATGGTTCACCAAAGCCACTCTGCAAAGGTATCATATAATTCTTGTTTATGGGTTCTTCATTTTAGGGCAAAGTGTGCTGAATTTTGAATTGGATCATTATCATCAATTGCGAACAGTACATGACTTTGCTCTAATTCTTATGGTGTCGAATTTGTAATGAATGAAATTGAATTATAATGCAAGTTAATGGTGAAATGGGTTTATTTGGATAGAATGCTTGAGTTTCCAGAAGTTGCAGTTAATGATGAAGTGTTAGGTTGATCTTTTTGTATGATTCAATGACTACCCAGATCACATAGTATTTTTTTTCTTTTTCTTATTATTACTTCCTTCAGTAATTTTGTGCTTCTTGCAATAGATTTGTGAGATTTGTCAGCACGCCGGAACTTCTTGAGAGATTTGTGACCATAGAGAGAGAAATAGATCAGATCGAGAGTTCAGTCCAATCAAATGAGCTGTCAGACGCAACGGAGGCAGAAGGTATTTGTGGAGCTTGATTTCCTGTGTACAGTGAACTTAAGATTTGATATATTTGATGTCAAGCTACCTGGTTAATTTGGATTTCGCTTATTTATTCAGATTATTCTTATTGGACTATTCTTTAGAAGTAGGTAATCTGAAACTTCATCGGTCTGGAAGATTATTGTTTGATGTAATTCATCTATGGTTAGGAACAAATTTCTGTACTTAAAAATAAGTGATTTGAATCTTGCAAAGTGAGGGATTATATCTTTAGGTCTCGTTGTTAATGCCTTGGCTTCCTGAATATGCATTATATTTGAGGAATGCTGATGTTATGCTGAAGCACCATAACTGACTAACAGCTTATCGATTCTCAATTGATTTCCTTTTGTGTGTATGGAAGTTGAGAGATAAATTCTTCCAAATTGTAATTGACTGCTAATGTGTCAGCTGCTGTCGGGAATCTCCAGAAGTCATCTGCATCATCCAAGGTAAGTCATTTATCACAGCAAATTTGAAATACAACATTTCCATGGTATTCCCTCCTATATTTATGGCATGATAACTGAACTCTTTGATGTCATGTGGAATTTAGTGGAGTGGTGAGCCCAATGGAACTGACGATGCTACACATAAAGAAAATTCCAAGTAAACTATCTAGTGTTGCATTTGGCAGTTTTTTGTGACGGCATATGCTTGTTTCCAATAAAATGTGAATTGATTGGTCAGCCTGGGATGATGAACAGGGTTCGTCTTCAACGAGTTCTGGAAACTAGGAGGGCAGTACTCCGCAAAGAGCAAGCCATGGCCTATGCCCGTGCTCTGGTTGCTGGATTTGAACTGGACTACATAGATGATCTCATATCCTTTTCAGATGCTTTTGGAGCTTCACGTTTGAGGTGCCAAAAAAAAACCCGATGATGACTGTGTTCTGATATAAGCTGTTCTCTTAAAAGTTTAGGTTTTGTAATGTACACAAGATGTTAAATCAATAACTTTGGAAGCATTTCTTTGACTGATTTAACTAATAAGTTCCTTAGTATTCATTCTTGGCTTTTTGATTGTTTTTCCGTTCCAAAAAAGTATCACCGCTGGATTTTGTTTGCTTTAACCTAATATTTGTAGTGAAATACTTCTGTATTTTCATAATACGTTTGCGGTTTCATTCAGGGAAGCATGCATCAATTTCATGGAATTGTGCAAGAAAAAGAATCAAGATAGGCTTTGGATGGACGAAATAGCTGCAATGCAGGCGTTTGCAAGGCCTGAGTTGCCTTATCTTGCAACATCTGGAGTCATACTTGCTGGCGAAGAAAATGACCCTAGTCTATTAAATGCTTCTGACTCAACTACAAGTCTTGGAAGCTTAGATGCAAAACAAGGTACAGTTGAGCATCCAAGTTTCTTCTTTTCTGCAAATAGTCTTTCGATCTTTACCACTGTGCATGAGACTTCTAAGTTCCAAATTTGATGGTCCAGATGTTCTGTTATGATTCCTTTCAGGCCTTCACACTTGCACTATCATGACATCTCTCGAAGTTTGACCTTATTGATGCAAAACAGATAACCTATAAACTGTTCCCCTCACCACCTTGCACTTTTGAAGTTGTTAAATGCAATTTCTTATGCACTGCCATGCATCTGGTCATATGTTGTTACATATAAGTTTTGCTATGAAGTATTGGTCGGAGTTTCTATGAAAAAGATCTGCTCGTAAACAAAAATTTTAGGGTAATGTGTAAAGAAATAGTACTTTGCGACAAAATCCTTCCCCTTAATATATACATATATTAGACATTTTAATTGTTGTTTATCATTTGTACAATATTCAAACTTCTGTTTTAATTTATTGTTCCTGCATTGCCTATGGTACTACTACACTTCATTAATCAGGTTTGGTTGTGTAATAAGTGGAATCATCTTTGTTCATGCATATATTTTGCAGACAGCAGCTTGCCATCATCTACTCAGATGCCGTCAACAGATGGGAAGACCCAGATGCCCATGCTGTGGCCAAACCATCTGCCTCCTTATAATTTTCAAGGTCCTATGTTTCAGCAAGTTCCTCCATATCAAGGCTACATTTTTCCTGGTATGCATGCTCCACCTCCATATTTTCCTGGGAACATGAAATGGCCCCTAAATGTGGATGATTCCGGTCAAGGTTGGGAACCTGATGATCAAAGAAGTCTTAGATCATCGTCGAGGAATAGGAAGAAATCTTCACTCAGAAAAGACCGGGAAGCTTCAGAGCAAGATAATTCCAGTGAACTTGGTGATTCCAGCTCTGGCAGTGGATCAGACGAGAATGCACAGAACAGCAAAAAGAATTCTTCCGGGGAGCAAGGTCATAAGAAAAAGCATGGAAAGAAGTCCAAAAGAAAAGTAGTCATTCGCAATATTAATTACATCACTTCTAAGAGGGATGAGTCCGAGGAGACCTCTGATGAGGATGAGTTCATTGATGGAGATGCTATCAAACAGCAGGTAGAAGAAGCAGTGGAGTCTTTGGGAAGACGACATAAATCAGTCTCACGGCATCACAAGCGAAAGGATGGGGCCAAGTACCATAATATTGAAGAAAATTCAAACGATGTCGATGATCAGGAAAGCAAAAATATAAATAAAAAAAAGGACTCCTGGGATGTTTTCCAGAACCTCCTTTTGAAGGAGAAAGATTTGGATGATTCTGGAAATGCTTCACACACTGTACAGGGTCAGGAAGAATACTTTGGAACTGAGAGTTCTGGGAATGGGAGGTTTTCTGTGCTTAACCTGGAATCGGAGAAAGTAGTGAAACAGCGGGGAATTTTAAGTGATTCATTTGTTGTGACGGGGAGAAATACAGGTGATGAAGGTACAACTCACATTGAAAACTTTGAAACTAGTGAAAGTGCCAGCTCAGTTATAAAGAAAAGGGACAATGAGTATGAGGAAATGTTATTTTCACGGAAAATTAACGAATCAGGAAGCTATTCCCATGCTACTTCATCTGATCTTGCTACCGGACCTTCCAAAGCCAGAAGTCGAGAAGAAGGAGATTGGTTTATCAGCAACCAGTTGGTTAAATCAGCAGATCGGAATGAAGGCATGGAGTTCAAAACTTTCAATGGTGATTACCATTACCATGCCAATAATAAGACAGATGTTTTAGCTGATGACTCCTTCATGATCCAAACTAGACCCTTAGTAGATGAACGCCCTGATTCTTTTTTAAAAGCAGATATAGACATTGTTGGAGCTACTCAATTTGAAAATTTTGGTGCTGAAGCTTCCCTTGATAAGGATTATGCTTATGGTGCTGATGAGCCAAATGATCTCTGCATGGTACTTGAACGTGATTCAGCTATGGATCATACTGTCGTAACTTGGACTCCAGAAATTCAATATGAAAATTTCTCATCTGCTGCAGCTAATGGAAAGAACTCTGTTACTGAAACACCTGAAGTTGATGAAAAACTGCCTTCTAATGTTAAAAAGTCTACAAGCAAAGTTTCAAGTGAAAATGCTAGGTCCAAGGTTTTCAATGGGACGCTTGGGAAGAGCAAATCTGAAATTATATCAAGGAGCAGGAAACCATCTTCTGCGAGTGAAGCAGCTGCTCAGAAGCAGAAATTAAAGAAGGTATTAACACAAATTTAAGATCTTTTTCAGTGCCTGACAGAAAGTAGGGGTGGCAGAACACAAAAAAGTAAAAATATTTTGATGGTTTACATTCTTTAAAAAATTATTTTAACATGTTTTGATTTGTTTTATTCAATTTCCTTCTTTAAAAGAACCAGATTAATTCAATAAATATGCCATAGTCTTAAATCTTTTATTACAGGCATGCATGTGGTCAATGTTTGGAAGCCATCATGAAATTGCCTACCTTTCTATTTCTCATCATTTTTGTTGGAACCCTTAAAGGGACTGATTCCAGACTAGTCAGTGCTTCCAAACAAAAGAGCTTTTATGATTTCAGAGCTATTGAAGTGCCCTTAGTCCTCAATACATTTCTAATACCTGTTTCATCTTTCTTCTTCTTCTTCCCCCCCTATCTTATGAATCGTTTTCCTTTATTTTTCTCCCTTTTTGATAGGAAGAGGAGAGGAGAAAGAGGATGGAAGAGTTGCTGATCCAACGCCAGAAGAGAATTGGTGAAAGAAGTTCTGTCAGGAGTAGTCCAGCAACAGTTAAGAAAACCCCAGTGGACAAGAAATCTGCAGCAGTTTCCATAAAGAATGACAAACCTAAAATTCGGCCCCAGATCCAAGAGGCAAATAAATCAGATAAACCCATCTGTCGGAGTTCCACCATAGACCGTCTTGCAACTGCTCGGACTACCCAGGTTCCATCAAGTAAATCAAAATCTGGTGATCCCAAAAAAGCAACTGTGAAGGCAAATGGTGTAGCTACCTTGCGGCAGAAGAATTCTGGCAGTGAAAATGAGAAACCAGGTCTAAACAAAGTTAAATCTGATGTCCAAGCAAAGAGGGATGACAAAGCAACCTCAGCAGCTCCAGCAGGGGTAGCAGCCAGAGCAGCAACTCAGCCCCTTGATGTCACCGATGATTTTAAAGATATAAAGGAATTACATACTACAGCTTCAATCGTGAAGAATCAAGTAAATATGGTTGAGGAAGGAGACACTTTTGGTGGTAAAGGTTGTAACGGTAATCCTCTTGGCATAACCTCATCTGAGCCTGTTGAAGATCAACATGCACAACTGGATCAAGGAAATCATAAGGGATTAACCACAGCTTCTCCAACTCATTCCAATGAAAAAGATATTTCTGATGCTTGTGGAGACTATACCTCTGAAATTACTGTACATCCCATCCCAGAATCGCCAAAAAAAGCTGTGGTTATTTCTACTTCTAAGGATTATGGTGCATTAAAGGAAGATATTTACTTACCAAAAAATCGCGAGTTAGAAATCTCCACCCCTCCAATCGATGGAATGGACTCTGAAGCAGCCCACTCCAGGAAGAAATGGAACAGTGATGAAAACTCTCCTAAAGCTGCCAAAGGTTTTCGAAAGCTTCTTTTGTTTGGACGTAAAAACCGAAACTCTGCCACAAATTAAGGATCAGGAAGAGGTTAATCTTACGTTCATTCCTTTTGGTATTGCCTCTGCATGGGATTATGGTTTTACTGAAAGTACGTAGTGCACTTGCGAGTTTCTTTGTTTGATCACACGGCCGATATATGCCTGGTGAATGAACAGATACGTAATAAGCCTTTGGGAGACGGGAGTTGCTGCCAAAGCTGCTAATGTAAATCTGAATTGTTATTTACTAGGATTGGTGTGAAAGCATGTTTTTTTTTTTGTTTTGTATGCATCTTGAGTATGTCAATTTGTTTTTCAGATTGCTTGATATCTTTTTGTAAATTTATTTTATGTACCAAAAGAGCTATGCAAAAGTTTGGGATAAAGACTCGGATGATGACGACCAAAAGAGCTCTGCCATCATTTTTTGTTACATGTCCTTCTCTTTAACTAATTACTCTGTGTCGTAGTATGGTTCCTTTTGTGGTGGGATATACGAGGTATTTTCGGACGAAAAATGCTATGAATTGGCTTAGGATATTTGTGGTCTTGAGGCATAGTTGCTAGCTAGATGATCACCTATATCCTGTATTGTTGTTATTGGGGGGCGGTAGGAGAGTCAAGAGGAAAAACTGGAAAATTTTCACTATAATTGCAGCCTCCTTTTGGCTACATTCTCCTCATAAACAATGAGTACCTTGAGAAGCTTTGTCCCTGCTTATGCTCTCGCTTGATATCAGTAAGCTTAGCTACCACATCTTCATAGTTAGGAAGTTTCGGATGAACATGGCCAGGGGAGTTGCCTCTTTTTTCTTTCATGGTATGCACTGAGCCGTCAAAAGAACGACTATCTCTGGCAGACAATTGGCTCTGATTATAAGCCAAGGCATCACCAGTTGAGAGCCACCTAGACCGGATTTTAGGAGGTATGGTTTTTCTGTTTGAACATGACTTGTCTATATAAAGTTTTTCCATTTTGTCTGAGCTTGTACTTTGTTTCTTCAAGTGTTCATGTTCATGTTTGCGTATCCTTTCCTTTTGCTTTAAAGACTTCAATTCCATGTCCTCAAGATAGATAATCGACTTCTCATGAATTTTCCGTGTCTCACCTAATGAACTCCTGGCTGATGAGGCTTGTCTATTTGTCTTGGTTGTGTAGCTACTCCCATACTTAGTACAATGATTTAAGCCATTAAAAGAATAGTTGGGTGTGGTACCCAAATGGCTACCAAGTGACTGTATTTCGAGACCAAATGCTTTTTGGTATCCTGAGCTTCAATGTTTGTGTTGAACCCTCATTGCTGTTATCGCTGCAGATATCTTGGATGTCCATGTCCAAGATTTAGCTTTCTGCAGTCTTGAATTTAACCTCATGGTGTTCTTGATGCTTTAGATGAAGAGTGTATTTGTTAGCAATCTCACTTATTAATCTGAGCTTCTCATCTTCAGGTACAAAACTGATACACAAATTCTGCTTTATCTCATAATGCACAAGATTCGCTTGTAGCAATTGAACATTGTCTTTGTCAATCTTGCAGCCATAATACTTACTGAAGAAGCATCTAAGCATCGGGAGCTCAGGCAGTTCACCGCATCTTGATGCAGCAAATATCGGGACTCAGACACTGAAGAATTATAATTCTCAATCCATATTTGTTAGAATGTCCATCTTGTCTAATTGAAGAATAAATAATGTTGAATATAAAACAATATTGTTTAAATCAGATCTCATTAGACTTTTATTCAATTAAATTAATTAAACTTAAGATAATTATTTTTTGTGATTGAGCTTTCTTTATACACAAACAACCATCTGTAACTCAGTGACCTATGTCTCTCAAAGAATAAACGCTATAACAAAGGGTTTTTTTTTTTCCCTGGTGGATATAGGAATATTGCTTTCTTGTAACTAAATTCTCTCTTTTCTAAATTTTTATTCTTTCAGAGATCCATTGCTTACAGCCTGTAAGGCGAATAGAGTCTTTCAACAAACAGAAGAGGTTGAAGGGTCGTTTTCTTTTGGTAGTTCTTTCTTAATTCATAAATAGAGTCTCTGCTACTCCTTCGATATTTTTATTTTTTAGAGTAGGTGGGGTGTTTTGTGTATATACATATATAGAGAGAGAGAGTTGAAGGACCCACAGTGTGAGGTATAGAGACAGAGAGGGAGAGAGAGTTAGTGAGATCTCTCTGTGTCGGTGAAGTTGAATATCACCATGGCCTCTAAGCTTCTGTTGATTGCTGTTTTTGTATTTGATCTCATTGCCTTTGGTTTGGCTATTGCTGCTGAGCAGAGGAGAAGCACTGTGAGTCAAAGAAATTCCCTTTCTTTCTTGCAATTTCAGTTTTAGATTTGTAATTGTAATTATGGGTTTTGTGTAATTCTGCTAATGGGTTGTGTTTGGTAGCTGAGAAATTCTGCTAGAGAATGAAAGAAACTGAACTTTGAAATCAAATAAGATATTTCAATCTCATGGTTTACACATGGGTTGTTGATGTTGATATGGTGTTTAATTTGCTATTGTGCAGGAAAATGTTTAATTCATTGTTGTTGGGATTGGATTGAAAATTATAAATTTTCCCAATCCTATACATCATTGAAATGAATCTTTTGTCAAATCCTTTTTCCTGTAAAGCATGTTCATTTGGAAACTTGTACCACTCTACATCTTACTATTTGCAGACTCACCAGATCCACTGATGTAAAAAAAGATGCTTGCTTTAATAAGTATTAGAATTGTCAGATCTTTTTCTCATAAACCATGTGAAGATGAAAAATGAACTGGCACTGTTGAATTTGGAGTTAGATGGTTTTAACTAAAAATGTGTTGGCAACCCTCAATGCCAAATATGGCATTGAATATGCATGGTTGTAGTTAGCTCCTTATCAAATGATTTTTTAGTTTTCTTCTCTTTGAGTTCCCATGTAGATTGAAAATTATCTAGTGCTTTGTAGGCATCTGCAATATTTTCGTATAATTTTGTTACTTTTCTTCACTGACATCTGTTGTAATTCATACGAACTGATTGACCAAATTATCAAGATCTGCATATATCATTATATTGTCAGATTTGTTCTTTAACTATTGCGTTGTTTTCTTCTCTTTAATTTTTAATGTGTTTTGAGATTCTCCTTTTGTTTGGATGCTTAGAAAGGAGAGGGAAATGAAAGATAGCAAGACTTGGTACAGATGAGGGAATGTTCTTTCTTTCCAGTAATTGTTTTGCAGCTAAGTTGAGTTGATTATGAGAATTGCAATATCATATCTTTTTTTGCAGGCTGTTATCAAACAAGATCCTGAAGTGCAATATAACTACCCCCCCTCTTGCGAGACTGTGAGGAAAGGCGTTTTTGCAGCTGGTGCAGCATTCATTTTTTTCACGGCCATAGTCTCTCAGTTCTACTATATCTGCTACTCTAAGGCCAGGGAGAGCTTCCAGCCGTATGGCCGAGACACAGGTGTGGGCACGGGAACCTACAAGTGAGCTTCTCTATGGTGATGATTACCATCTGATATATGTCTGTGACTATCTGCACCCCCGACTTTGATTTGTTTTATATATACCTGTTCGATTTAGTTGATCGTTAGTTGTATTATATGTCATTCATTTTCGCTTGTCCTTGTTACCTTGCTATTGTTGGACTTTTTGTCATATACAAAACAATAGGGAGTCTGGTGTATTTGTATACTACAGATGAAAATGCTGACAAATTTGTTGAACAATTTATTGTATCTTCAATGGGATTGATAAGCATTGAGCCTTTACAGAATTTTTGCATCGCTTTTGGAGATTGATTTGGTGTGTCTCAATCCGCAGCCCGAAATCTGCCAGATCCTATTAAGGTTTTACATAGAGGGAGGATTCAGACATAAAGTGCACAAAGTAATACCTTAATTAACACAAAATGTTTAGGATCAAAGCTTTGACGATGATTATGGTTTTCAAACTGCATATTTTCCCTCTCATGTGTGCCTAAGCATCTTGGCTGGTCATTCTTGGAAAATCATGGTCTGCAAATGTGATGCAGATGCACTGCAACTTCCCTTTAAAATTGCAGGTCTTCTATTTCTTTAATACCTTTTGATTATAAAACATACCAAACTGTCTGTCAATGATGTATAAAACAATGCATTAGCAACTTTAAACTAGTTGGTTACTTGAATGTCAGTATCTTTACTCTTCTTGGTCAACGCCCTCAATAGACAGAGAGAGAGGCTGCAATGGCGCAGTGGCGTACCTGAGTTTACAGGGGCCTCGGGCGAACTCGAGAAAAGGGGCCCTTGTTTTCTTTTTTATTTATTTTAAAATAAAAAAATTTTCTTTTATTGGTTTTTTAGTGAAATATGTGGAGAATTGTTAGTTTTAATTGATTTTTTATGTTTGGATTAATATAAAATTAATATTATTTTCAAAAATTTGGGGCCATGGGGATTTAGGGGCCCGGGGCGACCGCCCGTGTCGCCCCACCCCAGGGCCGCCACTGCAATGGCGTTGACATTAATCTTGATGATGGTCATGGCTCTTGATGTCACAGCATTCACTCTTGCTCTTGTTGCAGAACAGTGGAGAAGCACTGTACGTATAGACTCCCATTTTTCTCTCTTACATTACTCTGTTTCGGTGTTTCTTACACTTTTCTCTGCATAAAATTCATATCAAGATTAAGAAGTATGCGATAGCTATATTGATATGCAAAGTTGAAAATCAAAGAACAAGAACTTGCAGAACAGCATAGCTGTTAAGACCGAACATTCATATAAATTGATCATGATTTGAATGCATGTCTTAACAAAGCTTCTTTCTTCAATTCCCATGCCTAATAGTTTCACTGTTATTTACTTATTTCTTTGACACTTTGTGTGCTTCGGCCTTGCTCTCCTCGCACGGGTTTGGGCTCGGTCTTGGCTTTGGCCCGGTCAGCTGAACCTGAGCAACATAAGTAGACTCTGCTGGGCCGGACCTGATGTGACAGTCTTTTCTTTTGACCCACTATGTGCTCAGCCAGCCAGCCCAATCCATATCCTGTTGTTTAATCTTTCATCATTTCTTGCTTTAAGGAAAGAAGATGCAAGCCAGCTTTCATTGGAAATATCAGTCTCCAATATCTTTTAATATTGTTGACTAGCTAAAAGAACCCAGCTCAGCCACTCAAATGATGTGCACAAAACTTCTTTATCAATTTTATATACCAACCACCATTGACTCTGCCTCTGGAAGTATAGATACCAAGATCCATAAAGAGATGATGAACAGAGGGAGAGAGATTGAGAGAGATGGCCTTGACACTGCTGATGATAATCATTGTTCTTCATGTCACAGCTTCTGCTCTTGCTCTTGTTCTTGCTTCAGAAGAGTCCAGAACTATTGTATGTATAGTCGTATAGATCTCCTCTTCCCCTCCTTAAATGTATATATATGATATATATATATATATATATCATATAACTTTATTGTGTATTAAACAAAACTTCTCATGTTAGGCTTTGATTGGAAGTGATGAATACTCCAACTATACTAACTGTATCTATGCCACAAACAAATGGACTCCCTTGAGAATTACTGCACTTGTTCTTCTATTGGCAAATCAAGTACTTATGATGAAGGCAAGCTTGTGGTTTTTCTCAGCCGAAAAGCCTTTGAATCCTAAAACATCATCTCCTACTCCTTGGGCAAGATTTCTTCTCATCATCTGTTGGTAGGTAATTTCTTAATCAGTGTCCTAATAGCATCTGTTAACAAACGCACACTAATTGGATTCAGATTTCTCTTGACTTCATTTTTGGGTGATTGAATCTTTTTCTTGATGTTTGAAATCAGGGCGGCGTTCTTCATCACTGAGGCATGGTTTTTGGTGGGTTCAGTGAGGAAGGCCGGCCAGACAAAGTACGGAGGGACCGTATTCTCGTCAGGATTTCTCATTTGCCAAACAGCCAAAGATGGATTTTTTCACAGGGAGAGAGTGTTTCATGAAGGGGCGGTATTCATCCTACTCATCAGTATTGCATCAAAAATGTACAATGTTTTCTATGTTGAATCCAATGAAAAAGAAACTGTAGATGGCAGTGACAGCACCGGTGAGAATTCGGAACTGACACAATGGTTTAGCTTAAGGAGATCAATTAGGAGATCAGGGACTTGGAGGTTTCTTCAGTAAGTTCACAAATGTTGTGAGAAGGCATTACTGGGTTATTTGCCAAATTCTGCTGCTTTGAGATTTCATTCTTTTTTGCTGTAAAAATGCTGAAAATGGAAGTTTATCTTGATGGTTATAGCACTCATATTCATGTCTAATGAACAAATTTGAAATTTTCTCTGATAAAGCTGTGATGCTCAAGCTGTCACAGGGGTTGTGTAACTCCTTCAAACTACACTCTTTTTGTAGGAAAATTGGCTCAAACGGGGTGTTGGAATCACGACAAGAGGTGTGTCATTCGAACAACCCATGCAGTGCTGCATCGCCTAGAGACCAGGGAGCTTGTTGCTTGAGTGAGGGACGTAGTCGCTCGAGCGAACATGCTTGCTTTCGCTGATGACACACCCGATACCAGAGAGCTTGCCGCTCGAGCAAGAGGCATAGTCCCTCGAGCGAAATCGTAATGACACGAATTTTAGGGCTGTTATAAATAGACGTTCGTGGACATTGGGGGGGAGTGTCCGGAAGCGTTCTAGTACAAAGAAAAATGCATATCTTCTATTGAAACCCTTCCAAACCTTCACGTACCAATGCCAGCGAACGTTCATGCCAAGCATACCCGCAATGTATGCCTGAACTTGGGCTGCAGAAGTAGAGTCTCCGGCCAGATTTGACACGACCCGCCACCATCATTCCTTGCTTTAAGGAAAGAAGATGGACAGGAAAATGTGCAAAAGCTCTATTTGCCTCTGCCACAATTGACAATTTGACACAATGGCTTAGATAAGGAGACCAACTAGTGATCTCTACCAACAGATTGAATTTCAATAATGAAAGATCCACAATTTGTTACTGCATTTCTGGAATTGCAGCCCAAGCCAGTTGTATTCTCTTGTCCCCTCTAAAACCCGGCCCAATTAGCGAGCATGTGTTGATCTGATAGTCATATGGCCAAAGCCCAGGTTTAGATCTGAATATAATGATTATGCTGATTGATTTTTCTTGATAGATGGCATGACTCAATTTTTTTTTAACCGAGAACAATACCATACAAGTACTCGCACGTACATAAGTTTCTCATCTGTAGAAAAGATAAGTTGGGGCAAAGCCTAGAGCGAGACCACAAGAATATAACTTTCAGTGGAAATCAAATTTAAGACCTTTCGAATCTATACGGTTAAAATATATATATATTTTGATGCTCAACAATCTAATAATATATTTTAATTCTTAATTATGAAAATACACATCATTAAGAATTAAAATAAATTAAAGCCACATTAGCTTAATTATTCAACATAACTGATCATGACAATCAGAAGATCTGAGAATAAGTTTATAATCTAATAATATTAAGCAGGCCAAAGCATGTACATTGATGGCATTTTTCCTTTTGTGTCTTGTTTTAATTTGAAACAAAGAAGAAAAATTCAAGCTAAAACAGGCTGTTGGGAATCAAGACACATGGTGTGTTTACATTTGTTAGATTCAAGTGTTTTGATGTATGTGAGTTCTTTTTTGTATTTAGTTTTATGCAATATTAATTTAATTGTTATTGTTAATTTGATTTCATCCATAAAAAGCACAACACTGTAATGGGCAGGTGGTTTCCTAAACAGCCACTTGCGTCACAAGCGTAGTTGATGAATCTTTCTGAAACTAAACCGTATGCATTTGAGAGATTCTGAATTCGATAATCATTGATAGTAATACTCTTGTGGTCATGCGTTGACCTTTGGTTCAACTTACCTTATCATCAGTTGGAAAATTCTTGTGCGCGCGGACCTAACGACCCTATTTTAAATCCATATTAGATGTCCAAATGACAAAGTTATATGGCATCGTTGTCGGTTAAAAAAAAAGGTGATTTCCTAAATATGATTAGGTACCAAAGTAGTAGTGGAGGCCTTTTGGCTATGTCTGATTTGGCATTGCTGGTTAGCTCTTTATTAATTTTTCATGTAGTTTGATCATCCTACTCTTACTCTCTCCAAATACCAGCTCAGTTTGATTGCAATTTTAATATATTGACTTACTTTAAAACCATGCTAGTCATATATATCATATGAACCCTGAATATATGTTGATGTAGATAGATTAGATAATTTTATACAAATGGCGTGAGCATGAGATTATTATACCAATAATTTTATTTTTAATTGAAAGAAATATCTAATTAATGTCAAATTAGAGAGGATTTAGAGTATATTCAGTATTTAAATACAAAATGAGAGGAAGATGTTAAATTATTTAGAGTGGAGAGGTATCCGAGGTGGGTTTTTTTTTAATTGATTAATTCAAATTGAAGCATCTACCTCAAATAGTTTCATCATATCAACGAGAGGTGGCTCGATTGGCAATCGGCTGAGTTAGGCATATATTTGCTTAAAGTTCGATTACAGCTGCAACTTGCAAACATATTTTTGTACGGTATTTTGAAAAAAATAGTTTCATCATGTTAATTACCTAATTAAAATAACTCCTCCAAAGTAATAATATAATGAATTTTTTTTCATGATGAAAGATTAATGCTAAATTGCTAACAAATACATGATATATTTTCCAAACGAAGAATTATATATATATATATATATATATATATATATATATATATAAACACACATAGGGTTTTGATTTGATTGAACATTAACCAACACAAATCATTGTACAAGCTTGAGGATACATATTGCGACTCTTGATAGACTAAGTGGGGTGCAACTAATCGAATCACTCAGAATGACCAGTACCATTGCTCTTACGAGTATAACGATTATGCTAATTGATTTTTCTTGATAGATTATTTTCTTAATCTTATCTTTGGACATTTGATATGGGTCTAAACTCGGGTTGTCATACCCATACGCACAGAAGTTTCTCACCTAACGATAGGGTATGTTGGGCTAAAACTCAATGTATGGATACAAAGATATTGTTCACAGTAGGAATTGAATCATGGCTTAATATCTTGAAGCGTACCACCACACTACTGAGATCTAATGGGTTAAATTCTACCATGAAGTATCCAAAACATAATATTCAACCACAATAGACTTTTAAATTATTAAAATTAAATTGTTTAAATTAGTAAACTCTCATTGTACAAGGATGAGGATACATATTGTGACTCTTCATGGACCAAGTGGGGTGCAACTAATGGAATCACTCGAATGACCAACCAAACATGAAATTATAAGCAGGGAGAAAAATATAATTCATGTCGCCTAATGATTGTACGTGATGAAAAAATGATTGTTAAAATGATTTTCATGACCCAACCAAACTTGTTAAAAGATAAAATATTTCAGATCGGAAAATTAAGGGAAACAAAATATTTATAAATTAATATTGAACACCTCGAAAAATTGAGGAAAAACAAAATGTTTTATAAACTAATATTCAATACCTCTCAATTATAGAGGTCCCCTTTTAAGGAAAAAAAATTATGTAGATCTAGCACATCTAAAACGGACAATACCTTTATAAGATGTGAGACATTTTAAAATGTATTACTCCAATTGGGAATTTAACTTAGTATCTCTCGAGTCCATATGATTTGATCCCAGGGAGATTCACCAATCAGGCTATTACCCGTTGGGGTTAAATTATCTATTTATGAGAAGGTATTTTTAAAATAATAAATCAAATTTCAAAGGCTCTAATTGGATTTTATCTTTACAAATTTGAGAATATTAAAACATAAAATTAAGATGATATTTGATAATTGGCATTCACTTTTGGTTTTTTTTCCCTCTCTCTTTTATGATGACAAGAAAGCTTGATTTGGCCACCAATTGACATGGGTTTTCTCTATTAACAATAATGCAGGAGCAAAGCAATATTAGTTCTTGATAGAATTTTTTTTTCAATGATCAAATATTGTTCCTTTGTGAATGAGGGGGATATAAAATGTACGTGTAATGTCATGCACCACAAAATTTGGATAAAATTTAATTTCATGATTGCATGCACAAAGCAATATTAGTTATTGATAGAATTTTTGGTGCAAGAGAGTGATATCCATACGTTTGGCACCAAAATTAATTATTTTGTTTTTGTTTTTTTTGGATGGTTATTGAAAGATGTCAGTCCAACCACAAACCATGCAAAAAAGAAATGGACCCATGAAGGGGTTATATCTCTAAGATTTGATGAATTGATGTTCTCATTTGTCCAATTCCTTTGACTTTTGATACTTACATAGTTATATGTATATATATGGCCCTATTACGGTTTCAACTTCACGTGATTATGAATCCTTTTTTTGACTTGTTTTGATTGCTATCAATATGACATTGACATGCCAATTGTTTTGTGCAATATGTAATTAATTAAGCTTGCCTAAGATATTAATGTAGATACAATTCATTTTAAAAGTTTGTTTCTTTTTTCTTGAAAAACAACTATGTTGGGTATACAACTAATCTTCTCAATCTTTTATATACATAGCACATATAATATTTCATGTAATATATATATATATACACCAACCTATGTTAGTTTAAGCTTAGGAAAAACGTTTGTTACTAATTTGAGAGAGTGACCTATTATATTATGTATTTTACATATTTCTTTGGAGATGTGGGACAAGAGACTTAGCTCATTCGTCACACGGTAGCTAGCCTAGCACTGCCAATCTTTGACACTGCAGACGCTTTTGGTCTCGTCCACTCGAGTCGGGTGCTACAAACTCCCCCATAAGACCCCACGTCCCTGTGCAACCTAGGAAAAACGTCTATTAGCAGTTTGAAAGTTTGATCTATTATATTTTATATTTCACATATTCCCCTGAATGATGTATGACAAAAGACGTAGCCCCTTCACCATTCGATAGCTCACCCAACACCATTAAACCTGACACTGTAGAGAATTGTAACCACGCCCACTCGAGTCGGGTGATACACCCACTCTATTAGTTAGTTAGCTAGCTAGATTGTGTCTCGCAAGACTCGTTATCTATGGTTTAAACCTTGAAAATGAAACCTCATATGCATCATCATGGTTTTCCTCAAAAACCCAATAACCAAAGAAGAGCACTAGTGCTAGAGTACTAGGTTACAAAGATTGGGATCTTCCCACACACCCATACCTTCTCGTTTTTCTTTCTTTCTTTTTATTTTTTTAATTTAATTTTGTTCTTTTGATAGGAGAAATCATATTTTTCTCTTTAACCCAAAAAATATATAATATACATAATTTATTTAAAAGAATAGAAAAGGACGAGAACAACCCTACATATCATTGGCTTTACCTTATCTCTCTCTCTCTCTCACACACACACACACACATATGCCTCGTCATAATATATTGGCAGCTTCGTTATATAAGAAAAATAATTATATAATAATGAGTATAAAACCAAAGTCAGAGTTATGACATTGCCTGACTGGGTCCTTGACAATATTTATCATATGAAAATGTGATCACATATAAGTATATAACTAATTAGTAATACCAGGATAAAAAGAGCTCTGTTGAGTCAAATTTTATATGGATAAATCTCTAATGAATTTATCAGAAATCGCAATGACTACCCATTGACCTGAGTTCAAGCCTTTCTTGGAAGTTGCCTTCAGGGGAGGTTTGAACGTGTTGGGTTGGGGATGGTTAGTTCGAGACGTAGAAAGTTGAAACAATATTTGTTTCGAAGCAAGTTGAGTTTTTGAGGAGTTGCATGTAATTTAAAGAGTTAAAAAGTGGTCAAAAACCCTCTCAATTGTTCATTTAGGAGGTTCAAAAAATGTGTGTCAAGAGGTGTTCTAGGGTCTTCCCCAACATTTGCCCAATACCCTATGCCAAACATCTAGCCTAAACACTACAAATCAATATTGACCCACACTGCTTTGGTTTTTAAATTCAGAAAACGCGTTGGTTATGTGAGAGAGGTTGAATCTTTATTTGTATGTCACTTGGTTGGGTTATGACAATCCGATGTGAGATAAAATTTTCACATTTCTATACTTGTAAATTGAGTTATGTCATACCCAACAAATGGACATGTAGAAGTCATGTCCTAATGGATCGAGTCTTTGCTTCGATACCATATTACAAAATCCAACCCAAACACTGAAAACCAATAATTTTTTAAATAGTAAAGTAACCAATCTTAACAGTAAACAATGCACTTGCATGGTTTTTTAATTACAACAAAAGAGGGGGAAAAAAAAAAAACTCTAAGAGTACCATGAAATTGGAAGCATATTAATTCAGCATTGAATTTATTTACATCCAGTGCATGCTCACATAGATAGCTAGGTATAGTGCATCTAAATATGGCCCAACACATAGTACTACAAAGTGAAAAATTCAACCTCAAATATTTCTCTCTATTCACAGACAATATTTGCAAAACATACGCATTATGATCGCAACCTATTCAAACAATCTGATCTCTTCAATTCCTATATTATGAGTATATGGTGCTTTTCTAGGCCACCGACTAACCCTCTCTTCTTAATTTCTTTGCTTCTTCTTCTTGACACATTTTTGTGAAGATTCTTGTGGTGTGCTTCATGAGCTCTCTACAAACCCTTCATGTGCAAGAATTGAGTTGTAATGGCTTTTGGCTCTATTGAAAGATCGAATACCCTTTTTTTTGTGTGATTAATTAATTAGAATTATAGAGTCTTAAGCATGTTCACTTCACTTATTGAGATGGTGGAGAGAGAGAGTCTTGTCACGTATCAATGCAACTCATGGCATGCGTTGGTCCTTGACTTAACTTGTCATATCGTCAGGTGAGAAATTTTTGTGTTTGCGGATCTGATTGTCTGAGCTTAAACCCCTATCGAATGTTAAATATACAAGCTTGTATATGTTAATTATTCAAAATTTTTCATACTTTTCTAATCATATGTGTAGAAGCATATGACAGACAGCCCCGACATTAACCTCTAATGTTTTATATTTTTGTTTTTAATATCCTAAGCAATTTCAATCAAACAACAAAACGTGTATGGAAAGATATTTATTTCAAGGGGGTGTAATTGCACAAAAGTCCAAATTAGTATCTTATTTTTGACTTCTTTTGTTTTGTTTTTTACTTCTTGTCAATCTAATCTACAGCCTGCCACTAGGGGCATAGCCTTAAGACTTATGCTGTGGAAATTAATTATTAGGGGCCTAAAACAAGTACTGACCTACCATTTATTGTCAAAAATTGGCAAACTCCTCCATGAGGGATCATTACTATGCTTGGCTAAACAATAATCATATACTCACAAGTTGTCTAGGTTATAAATCTCATGTCGGTTTGGCATAATAACCCTTCCGATTAGTTTATAAACAAAACTCAGCTTCTCTTACATTGTAAATACATTTTTATGGTCTTAAGAATCAATGACGACTGCTTATGAGTAATAAATTTGTGCGGACTCGTGATGTAGAGCTTACACATAACTCTATTATAGAAAGTAGTAGTAGCTCCAACTTGTGTATATAGAAAGAAAATGCAACACATGCCTCTATTAGAGTTTGTGGCAGGGCATTGAACACAAAATGGTCCCAAAAGAAGTAGTTGAAGTTAACAATGGTGTGTCAACTTCACTTAACAGTAATGGGCTGGACACCATGTGCTAAGGACAGTAGGTAGTTGTACCAGTTCAGCTGTACTTTTTTTATGGCATGTAGTATAATTGGGCTTTTTGGCCCAATACTAGATAGCCTTCATGTTAAGTCCAAGCCCATTTTTAGTATTAATGTGAAAATAAGTACTATTCAACAAAATTGTATGGTTGATAAAGTTTTTACTTTGAACCAAAAAGCATTGTTCTTTTGTGAAATCAAAAGGAGGTGGCTTCCTCCTTACAACCCAACACAAGAATTTAAAACAATTCTCATTGTTTCTTCTTTTTAGACCAATAACTATTGGATACAAAAGAAACAAACCTATAAAGCAAAATCTATAGATGATAATTTTTGCCCATCTCTATAATGTATATTTCTACTTGTTTCTTTTGAAGGTAGGAGTCATTAGTGAATGTTATAAATCATGATTTGCTTCTCTCTGTTTTTTTTTTTTTGGAATTTTTCAAATGTAAAAGCTTGTTATTGTTGATTGTATTTTGCAATTAATGAAATTGTAATGAAATAATTAATCTCGCAAAAAAAAAAAATTGTGTACAAATTGAGGAATTGTGAGTAATACCCTTGTAGCCACGCATTAGATTTTGGTCAAATTCATAATGTTGTCAAATGAGAAATTTTTATGTGGCGGTTAGTTTAGGCCCATGTTGTAAAAAAAAAAAAGTTGTACGGTATCGTTTTGATTAGGGCTGTCCACAATCGGTAATTGATCGATTTTTTGACATAAATTAATCGATCGATCAGTCGATTATTGTAGATTTTTTCGATTATCGGTTGATTCTTTAACCGACCATGAGTTCGGTTATTGATCGGTTGGATTATGATCGGCAAAATTGGACCGCTCTAGTTTTGGTTTACAAAAAAAAAAATATTTTGGCAATTACATTATTTTTATAGTAAAAACTTGGTAAATCCAAATAGGAAAAATCTCTTCTTGCTTTGTTTGAGTGTGTGAATGGCTGGCCAAAAGAAAAAAACATCCCCGAACTCCAAAACTAAACCCCTCCCTCCTCCTACAAAGCATTGGGTTCTGTTCCTTCTCTCTCATCGGATCTCTCTATCGCTTTCTCTCTCTAGATCGCACCCCCAAAACGAAACCGAAGGAATCCAAAACGAAGCGAAACAGTTCTTGCTTTGAATTCATTCCTCTCTCTTTGAGTGTTTTTATAGGGCATTCCTTGCACTGAAATGGGAATGCCCGTGAAACCATGAGCGTAACAACAACGACCACGACGACCACGACAATAATAAGCCTAAACGGCGACGAAGAAGAAGAGGAGCGGTATTACGAGTCCCTCGATCGTCTTCTCTCCTCTAACTCTACCTCCTGTTCCACTTCAGACTCCGACTCCGAACCGAATCCGAATTCCCTTTCTGGAGATGCTGACTCCTCGTCTTCATCTGCTTTTCCCATCCCAAGATTTCCCCGCATTGCCGCCACCAAGTATGACATCTGGATCTCTCAACCTGCTTCCATTTCCGAGCGCCGCCTATGTTTGCTCCGCGACATGGGCCTTAGTGGGGACCCGGCGTTGTCTCGGTCTAAACCAGCGCGAGAATCGGGACAGTTGGTTGATTTTACACGATCGGTGAAGTCGGATCGGCTGAGGGATCCGTCGGGGATAGTCCGATCGAAATCCGACGGTTACGATGATAAGTCTGATTTTTCTGGTTGTTCTCCGTCAATTCTTTGTTACAATACCTCTTCTTGTAATGTTGAGTTTGTAAATAGTAGTTGTGACCGTGATAACAACAACGGCAACAATGTTGTTGGAGTTGATGATAATAATAAAGGTATCGGTAATTCGGGGGGAGGTTTTAACAAAAGTAAGGGATCTTTTCCTGTTGCCGTTGTTACGAGTGCCTCTTTGCTGAATAAGCCACCTAGTGGGAGGAAGATTCGGCCAGATTCCACAAGTTCTAATGGGAATTTAGGATGTTATGACGGATTCAGAGATCCTGTTGGGGAATTGGACTGCAATGGAAATGGTGGTGGGGTTGGTAGTGAAATGTGCACTATAAAAAATCTTGACAATGGGAAGGAGTTTGTGGTGAATGAGATCAGAGAGGATGGGACTTGGAACAAGTTGAAGGAAGTGGCGACTGGGAGGCAACTGACTATAGAAGAGTTTGAGATGAGTATGGGGACTTCACCAATTGTGCAAGAGCTAATGAGGAGGCAGAATGTGGAAGAGGGTCATATGGAAAATCTCGATTTGAAAGCAAACAATGGTATTGATAGCATTTCTATGTCGAAAAAGAAGGGCAGTTGGTTTAGGAGTATAAAAAATGTTGCGAGTAGCATGACCAATCTTAAGGAGGGGAGAAGCAGTGATGAGAGGGATACCTCGTCGGAGAAGGGTGGTAGGAGGTCAAGCTCAGCAACTGATGATAGCCAGGATGTTTCCTTCAATGGGCCTGAGAGAGTTAAGGTGCGGCAGTATGGGAAGTCAAGTAAGGAGTTCACTGCATTGTACAAGAGTCAGGAGATTCAAGCCCATAATGGGTCCATATGGAGCATTAAGTTTAGTTTAGATGGGAGGTATCTTGCGAGTGCAGGTGAGGATTGTGTCATTCATGTTTGGCAGGTTGTGGAGTCGGAGAGAAAAGGGGAATTGTTAATGGAGAAGCCTGAGGACGGGAATTTGAACATTTTGCTAATGGCCAATGGGTCCCCAGAACCTAGTTCATTGTCACCGACGGTGGACAGTCATCTTGGGAAGAAGAGAAGAGGGAGGACATCTATAAGCCGGAAATCATTGAGCTTGGACCATATTTTTGTTCCTGACAATGTCTTTGCGCTTTCAGATAAACCCATTTGCTCATTCCAAGGACATCTGGACGATGTTCTTGACCTGTCATGGTCCAAGTCTCAGGTTTGTGAGTTACCATTCCATTTGTTCTTTTGGCATGTATTTCTTATTATATCTTTATGCATCTTTATGCATCTTTACATGCTGATTAGTTGGATTTGTTGGATTTCACTTGTCAGAACAATGCCACGTATCATATTCCTTACTTGTCCAGTGATTGCGAATGTGAAATATTTTTCATCTCTTTCTTTTATGCCTTTTATATTTAAGCATTCTAATGTAGCTTAATTTCATTCCATGTCTTAGTTAATGTAAGTTATTTAGGTTTTCCTATGCATAAATGATAAGGTGCGCATCATTCCTATGCTATCAAAGAAATTCCTTCAGAAGCATTAATCGAAAGTTTTACAGTACTAAGCCAATTATCTATTAGTGACAAAAGAAGTTTCTCAGTCTTCAAAGACTCCATTGTTCCTCTCTTTCCCATCTAGGCAACAGATTGCTATTTACTGTGTGCTTTATTTACTTAGACATCGTAAGTAGTAATAATTCGAACTTTGTAGGACCTTATCAAGAGAGAAGATTCATTTTAGCTGCTATCAAATATTCAAATGTCTCTACGCCTGCGTGAAACAGTGAATCGTGTTTTCTGCCGCTATACTCTCACTAGAGCACTATGTCATCTGCTTGTCCTCTTCTTTTTAAACGCTGTATTCTGTTTCTGAAATCTCCCTTAGATTTTCCTTCTCCAGTCTTTCTTATTTTTCAATTGTTTACTTTTTAACTTGAATTCAGGGCTAGCGTCTAGTTTTTAAGTAATTAATAATTTTTCCTTTTTAGCCTTGGAAAATGTTTTTCCTTTGTTGGACATTGCTCTTGATTGCCATAACAGTTGTGCAGCTGTGAATCATTGATAATGCAAAATGTTCAATTTAAGTTGTTTGGAAGGGGCATTACTCTAGGATTGGCGACTTTACTTAGAGTGAAAGGAAGATAAGAGAAAGGGAAGGGAAGGGAGGGACGGGGAAGGGAGAGAAGTATACTTTCCCCTCTCATGTTTGGATAGATAAAAAAAAAGGAAAGAAAATTGGTTTAATTTACTAATTTATCCTTGTTTTTATCTTAAAGTATTATGTACAAGGGTAAAATAGATTTGTAACTTATAAATAACTTAATTAGTCATCCCTTCCCTCCAAACGACTCCATTTTGGGAGGAATTATTTTGGAAAAAATTTAATGAAAATTTCTCCCCAATTCTCTTCAAATCCCTCCCCTTAATTTTTTCTAAAATATCGAAGGAAACTCCCTTTCCCTTCTCTTCCCTTCCCCCAAATCCCTCAATCCAAGCACACCCTTAGTGCCTTGTGTTTCAGGTCTGGGTGAACGCATGTGTGCTCTTTGGTCTGTTTGGCATTTTTAGGGAATAGACTTTTTTAGACTGCAGTTGCATGGGGCCCATGTAATAAGTTTAATTCATAACTGTGTAGTTGCATTAGGCCCATGTTATAATTAAAAATGCAGTTGGTTTGTAGATGGTCCATCTTTTAGTCTTTATTTCAAAACTAAAGATGTAGAAAATTGTAAGAGGCTTTATGGAACCTTGCCAACTGAAGAAGCTAAGACTCCCAAAAAAAGAAAGGTAAGCATTACAAACCTTAGAGGTTTTTGTTCACCTAGGGGATCTTAGGGACCACGCTGCTGGTCTAAGAGACTACAAACTCGTAAAGAAATAACAAAGAAGATGGAAGATGAACACTATTGTGCTGGTCACATATATCCTTTAGCTTCCTATTAAGGACTGTCTGTAAGATTAGGCTACTTGCATGCTTTTATTTTTTTCATAAATTAATTTGGGCCTTGCTTCACTCAGCCTGTGCCCTTAATTTCACCTTCTGTGATACAGGGTCTTGGGACCTTCAAAGGTGATTCTTTTCTTTTAGATTTTCCTTCTTGACAGCGTTTTTATCTTAGGCATGCTATTCATTTGCCATTCTCATTTAAACCTATGGGAAAACTATTTGACTCAGATATTTGTTGACATTTGGGAGAAATTTGAGATGTTTCAGATTTCTTTTCAAGCATGCCAAAATGGTATGAGGATCAGAGATTTGTGATTCATACTGCACTGGAGGGTTTTAATATTTTTCAGAAGCCTTTACTTGAGTCTTACTTTCAGGCTTCTTCAAAATTGAATATGCTTGCCTTTTGAAAGAATTAACTCATGGTTACGATGTTGAGCTCTATGTCTTGTTGTATTTATTCTCTTTCTAATTCCTTCTTTTCTTTCCTCAGCATTTGCTCTCTTCGTCAATGGATAAAACTGTGCGATTGTGGCACTTGTCTAGCCGTACTTGTTTGAAAATATTTTCACACAGTGATTATGGTAAGTTAATGTTTCTCATATTTTGTAGGGCCATAATTCTCTCTTGGATTTAAATTATGTCACCTAAAATGTGTAAAATGGAAATCTGTTTATTTAATGTCTTCAGAATTGAGAACTGACAAAAAAAAAAGCATCAATTTTCATCTGACTGCTTTGAGTAAAATTTAAGTTCACTAGTCATGGACCAATTCAGTACTGCTAAACCATTTTATAGACCATTACAGTGTATTATTATTGAATTCTTTGGCAGCAACCTTTTCGCCACATCTTTTTATGACCCATTTCTAAGGTATTAAGATGTTTGCAATTGCTAATGAAACTTGGTTGTTTTGATCATTCTTGACACAGTAACTTGCATCCAGTTTAATCCTGTTGATGATAGATACTTCATTAGTGGATCCCTTGATGCAAAAGTTCGCATTTGGAGCATTCCTGATCGTCAAGTTGTTGATTGGAATGACCTGCATGAGATGGTCACTTCTGCTTGCTATACTCCAGATGGGCAGGTTCGGCTAGTGTTATTATGCTTATTGTCTTCATGTAATATGCAAAATCTATCTGTGGCTGAATCAATTTTTGTTGATTAATGAAGGGTGCTCTTGTCGGATCATACAAGGGAAGCTGTAGGTTGTATAATACTTCTGGTACAATTTGACGATAGTGTCTGTTTTCTTTTTCCCTCCCGATTGTTGAAGTTAATGATCTGCTGAGTGGCAAAATTCCTTTTGTGTGTTTGCATATCCTCTTCAGAAAATAAGTTGCAGCAAAAATGTCAAATAAATCTGCAGATCAAGAAGAGGAAATCTCATCAGAAGAAAATCACAGGTTTCCAGGTACTTTTCTTGCTGTATGTTTTCTTTTATGTTGATATTTTGCTTGATTTTCAGCTTCTTATATGTTACACTAAACAGTTTGCACCCGGAAGTACATCAGAAGTGCTTATAACATCTGCAGATTCACGAATACGGGTAGTTGATGGTGATGATTTGGTCCACAAGTTCAAGGGTAAGGATACAAAGAGTATTTTCGTGCATGTGTTCTATTGTGCTTCACAGCCATGAACTAAGTGTGACTATGTTCTTCCCCTTGTTATGAGAGAAACTGAACATCAAGTTTTAAGTGGTAACATCAGCAATACTTTACACTGGGTTTCTCCATTTCTTTTGTTGTCTTCAGTTATTCTTCACTGCATGCATCAGTGCTTAAAAAGGTTGATCTTGTTTTTTCCTGGTGGTTGACTTATGAAAAATGCAGAATGTAATTAGCCTTTTTTTGGATAAGTTATGGGGTTATTCTTTGAGATAGGGGTAATCGAACCTTGTTCTCGTGCAAGTTATAAGGAGCAAGGCCACCAGTAGGCTACCTCATGCTCCTTTTGTAGTAAGCCTTATAAATTTATGACTACTCCCTGTGGATGGTCAAGTTACCATTGAAATGGTTTCTCCTTAAGGAAGCTGTTGAGTGGTGAGGTTTTCCTGGCTTTAAAATAAAAAAAGGATCGTTAGATTTGTTTATTTTAAATGAGTTTTAATTGAGTTTCCTCTTCACCTAGAATCAGGGTTACTGCAGCTCATTACCATTTTGGGCAGGCATATTTGCTTGTTCAATCCCTAATGGCTCTACCCTTATGTGGGGCATTAGGTGAGGTGAGGTCAAGGAAATTAAGCTCTGGATTACAAGGATATGTAAAATAATCTAAATGTTCAGCTGCCAGGGCAGCACTTGAATTATTTATTTATTTTGTCATCTCTCTTTCTCTCTCCTTCTCTCCCTCCTCTCTTCATTAAGAAGGAAATGAGAGAATACATTAAGAGCAAGTAAAATTTATGGAATGTCTGGCAATTTGTGGTGATGTTGTGATATGGATTCATTTAAATCACAGGATGCCTTGATAGTTTAGCATAAACCAGTGTAAGTTTCTAGGTCACAATTGGAGTTAATCATGGCGCATGTCTTTCTTTTTTTATTGTTGAATACCGTGTACTCTGACACAATATCCTAGTATTAATATCCATTAATGGTCATTTGCCATTTTGACAATTGAGTTTCACTTTGGTTCTTTGACAGGGTTTCGCAACACCAACAGCCAAATCTCGGCATCCATGACAGCTAATGGAAAATATGTGGTCTCCGCCAGTGAGGATTCTCATGTCTATGTGTGGAAACATGAAGCCGATTCTCGACCTAGCAGAAGCAAAGGTGTCACAGTCACTCGCTCATACGAGCATTTCCATTGTCAAGATGTATCAGTGGCTGTCCCATGGCCTGGGATAGGTGACTCATGGGGATTACATGGCATTTATTCTGCAGATCACTGCGTGCTTGAAAACAACCTTGACGAGGTTTCTACAGCCAACCATCCTCCCACCCCTGCTGAGGATATTAATTCTTGGTCAACTTCCGGGTGCACCAACAGCCCACTAAATGGAATAATATCCAGTGCAACTAATGGTTACTTCTTTGATAGAATCTCGGCAACATGGCCCGAGGAAAAACTCCTTCTGGCTTCTAAGAACCGTAGCCCTCGTCATGCCATCCATGATCTCTGGAATGGGGTAAACCAAAACATGTCAGCTTGGGGTATGGTAATTGTAACTGCTGGTCTTCGAGGGGAACTTAGAACTTTTCAAAATTTCGGATTGCCAATTCGGATATAAGCAGCCACAAAAACCCAGAAGCCTCGCGCGTTGGCTATTGCAGTTGCAGATCATTGACACCTTGGTTAAATGTGTACATAAATATCCAGTGAGATATGTAATATTAGTTTCAGTTTTTTTTTTTTTTTGTTTCCAGGTATAGATTTGTCAAGGAAAAAAAGTGAACTACACTGAATTTAGAAACCGATTGATCGGGAATTGTAGAGTTATGAGCATGGGAAAAGCTTATCGGATCAAAATGAAATTATTTTTTACCAATCATTTTTGTAAACCCTGTCAAGTTCATCAAGCATTTGATGTATTCAGGTAAAATGTTTGTTTTACAGTTAGAGTAAAGCAGTATTGATTGTATGATCTGTTTTTGGTTTGAAAGCATCACCATTTGAGATTGTAGGAATTTGAAGCCATTGACTGAGCAGAAGCTACAGAAAAATGATGGCAACCAACTAGGATATTTTATTGTGGAATCTTAGTTTCGTTGGTTTTGACCCACATCTGTGTCCCTACTCACATGGGTTTTGGCCAAGTCTTCTCAATTATCGGTTTGGTGTGGACAATTCTGGTGGCATGATGTTTATGCCCACCTCATCCGAAGCCGAAGGGCATGTGAATGGGCTTTAAGCCGCCCAACAGAGCTCAACAGACAATTTCTTTGGGCTTTCTGTTGGCCCTGAAGCAACTTAACATCGACATGCAACCCATAATGACAGTCATCCGAACTGGGGGCACCATACCTTCATTGGCAGAATTATCCTTCAAGGTTTCAACCAATTAATCAATTAAAGCAAGGCTAGCCAAAGTCCTTCAATCCTTTTAAACTATATGACAGGAGCCCATAATTGAAGTGGAAGTTTTTTGTTTTCATACCAAAATACCCCTACCAAGGTCATTAAAATACATAAAAAAAATATCTTAGGAAATCCAAAACTCAAATCCTCATTGGTTGCTTGTAGATGATATGGCAGAGAACTATCTTCTGCTAAAATTATCTTATCCTCCATGCCCCACACATATCCCATAACATTTATCTTGTCCTGTATTCACCACCTCTTACACCTATATATGTTCATGCTCATATCTTCATAACTAATATCTTTTTCCATACAAAAAAAAAACTAATATCTTTTTCAATTGGAAAATATCCATTTGGTACTCCCAAAACAGACCATTTCACAGTGGTTTAGTGGGTTTTAACCTATAAGTGAAAAATGGCTCTCCAAGCTGCTTCTTTGGTTGCCTCTTCCTTCTCCATCCCCAAAGAGGTTTGTTCTTTGTTCTTGGTTTTGAAATTGAAGTTCTGGGTTTATTCTTAAGTCAATGATCACAGAAGCTTTGGTTACTAATATCAGAAAATTTTGTTATTCCAGGGCAAGTGTGGTGCAGCCTTTAAGGACTCAAGTCTCTTTGGATTTTCACTCTCAGAGCATGTCAAAGCTGACTTTACCTCATCTGCATTGAGATGCAAGGTAATTGAATCCCCTCACTACATTGATGTTAATTGGTAACGAAACACCTTTAAAGAATTGTAATAATGGGGACTTCACATTGCAGGGGGGATTTAACAGAAGAAATGGAGCTGTCAGAGCCCAAACAATGGCTACAACAACTCCAGCGGTCAACATGAGTGCTCCTGAAAGGAAGAAAACCTTAAGAAAGGGCAGTGTTGTGATCACTGGTGCCTCTTCTGGTTTAGGTCTAGCCACAGCAAAGGCTCTTGCTGAAAGTGGAAAATGGGATGTGATCATGGCTTGCAGGGACTTCCTGAAGGCCGAGAGAGCCGCCAAGGCTGCTGGCATGCCCAAAGAAAACTATACCATTATGCATTTGGATCTTGCATCCCTTGACAGCGTTCGCCAATTTGTTGATAGCTTCAGGCGATCTGGGAGGCCACTTGATGCTTTGGTGTGCAATGCTGCTGTTTACCAGCCAACTGCCAATGAACCTGCATTCACTGCCGAAGGATTTGAGCTAAGTGTTGGAACTAACCATCTTGGTCACTTCCTCCTTTCGCGGCTGCTGCTCGAGGACTTGAACAAATCGGATTATCCATCAAGGCGTCTCATCATTGTCGGCTCGATTACAGGTACTTGAGATATAGCTGCATTGCCTTCAAATTTACAAGATGTGTGAGTGATCAATGTAGTCTCTTGAATTGTAGGGAACACAAACACTTTGGCTGGCAATGTACCTCCAAAGGCAAATCTTGGGGACATGAGGGGGCTTGCAGGAGGCTTGAATGGGCTAAACAGCTCTGCTATGGTTGATGGTGGAAATTTCGATGGTGCCAAGGCTTACAAGGACAGTAAAGTCTGCAACATGCTGACAATGCAAGAGTTCCACAGGAGGTTCCACGAGGAAACTGGTATCACATTTGCATCTCTTTATCCGGGCTGCATTGCCACGACCGGCTTGTTCCGGGAGCACATACCCTTGTTCAGGATTCTTTTCCCTCCATTCCAGAAGTACATCACCAAGGGCTATGTCTCTGAAGAGGAATCTGGAAAAAGACTTGCACAGGTAAAAACCAACATATGAGCATAGAAATTGAACTGAATATATTTATGCTTTCTGTATTGTGCATTAATATGAGTTGTTGTGCAATGGTTAGGTTGTGAGTGATCCTAGCTTGACAAAATCTGGAGTTTACTGGAGCTGGAACAAGGCCTCTGCTTCATTTGAGAATCAATTGTCTCAAGAAGCTAGTGATCCAGAGAAGGCTCGTAAAGTATGGGAGATCAGTGAGAAACTTGTCGGCTTGGCCTAATTTCATAAACCTCAAAGACTAAGGCAACTGCATCATATGCTGCGGGAGATATTAGTATCGGCTGAAGAATCGAGTCCCATTCTGGGTTAGAGTGCTGTGTTTTTTTGTAAAAAAGGTTTCTGTAGGGTAGATGAGTTCTGAAAGTTTCAACTTTCAATTGACAATAAGATTACTCTCACTATATTGGAATCTCAAAAGAATGACAAGTTCAGAATTTCAGATGCTTTCTTAAACCTTCTCTATGTACCTGGTACTTGATCATGAAACCATCATGTATCAACAGAAGTTACAATAAAGAAGCAGAGTCAAGTAAAGATAAGCTACAGAAATAAGCTACATTTTCTGTAGATCATTACATCTGAAACAGTTAAAGTTCGTAAGCAGGAAACCTTGCCTCAGATGGTTCGATCATGTCTAGGAAAAGATATGCCATTGCTCCAACGCCCTCAAACAGCGAATATTGGCTATCATCTCCTTGCATCTTCCCTTCATATATAAGCTTTTCCAAATGCCAAATTATTTCATTTGAGCCATCAGCTGAAGTACGGAGTCCTAAATTACACAAGCTAGCGGCCAAGTCCTATGTGGGTCTACTATATTTCCATTAATTTAAACATTACTCATCTTAAACACAAATTCATAGTTAACCCAATTGCTCATTTTTCAGCCGAAGGTAGAACAAAAAATGAGAGCTTACAATTCCTAACCAGTTATAGCAGTCTTGAGTCCTAACATATGGATATAACTTCATGCAAATACAAGTGAATTTTTAGGTTTTCGTACTCGTGCGCTGAATCCAAAAAACCAATTTAGCTGGACAACCAATTTGAGCTAGATTTATCTTGCAACCATTTATCAGGGAAGAGATAGAGAAAGTACCCAGAGTCTCTAGAAGCATAATCACAAGCCCTAACAATCTCAGAGCACACTTTAAGATCACCTTCATTCTTGGTAATATGATAAACCTAGAACAACAAACTAGCTGTCCCAAGAGCCCCAGTAACTTTTCTACTCAATACCCATGTCTCCTTCGTCACCTGGAACAAAAAAGACACAACTTTTACTGCCAATTTTTCAAATAGAGAATCTCAAATTACATCAAAACCCCCCCAAAACCCAATCGCTGGGCACTGATAAACACAAAATTCTAAAGAATCTAAACCCAAAACTCATTATTCAAGATCGCTCAAACAAAACCACCATAGTTTAGAATTCGACAGAATATCAAAAGCAACTAACAGATGATGCAATGGAAGTCAAGTATATGAGTGAGTAGTGAGTAATGTTTCTTTTAGCTCCAACTCCGATGAGTGTTTTGTAGGGAAGATGAAGCAGCTTAGTGAGTGAATCTCTGGCTCTATCACTGGTTCCTTCGTCCTCCGTGGTTTCAGGTGCAAATTTTGGCATTTCACTTGGGAAGTAACGGTCGTCTGCCATCTCCTGTCTCACGGAACAAGGTAGCTTTCGAATCATCATAATGGGCCTAACTAAAGTTACTCAAAGTCCAGCCCAAGTGATGATTTGGAGCCCATCTTGCAACTCGTATGAATGGGCCGTTTTAAGGTCCACATGGTTTTATCCTTAAAAAGTCATCTACCATGAGATGAGTTGGACTTAAATTTATAAATCACATTGGTGACTCTCGCCTAACCTAATCGATGTGAGATATTTTGTATTTCTAAGAATAATAATGGTTCTCTCATGAAACTAGTTGCACCTTTTCTTTTATTTATCTAAAATATCTTCTAATTAATTACCTTTATTTTCAATAAATTAGCTTGTTGATTTGACAATAATTTTCTCTGCTACAACAGATATACATGACAGACAATTCACATGTGTTTTATAGTATCTGAAATTTCCATATACAAGTAACATCATTATTAGCTTATGTAAGATTTAAACACAAGGGATAAAAAAGAAACTTTAAGATGTCATTCAATAAAGTAAAGAGAAATAATGACTTCTATGGGGTATCATGCCTTGTCTTCTAAATTATAATTGGTTCTTCCATGAATTATGAGAAGATGCAAGTGACACATTTCTCAATTAAATTGTAAATAGACTTATGTATGGTTCACAACATTGTGAAGATCTGTTTTTCTCTTTTAAAATGTGTGATTGATGGAGATTTAAATGCATGTGACTTCCAATTAATCATAACTCCACATGAAATGACTTTGAAAAAGGGTTGTGGTTGTTATGGGTTAATGTTCCAACATCTATGGAGTGAGTGGTTGATTTTCACTATCAATCAGAAAGTAGAGTGACATTACATATTATTATACCAACTTGTATGGATGATGTGTTTAATGTTTATATGCTTAATGTTGATGTAGGGCACAACCATCTGAGTGAGAGCCTAGTGGAGAATCTCTATGAAATCAAATTGTATAGACTCGAAAGGCCCTGAGTTCAACTCTTATTGGGAGTAATATTCTTGTAGCCACGAGTTGGTTCTTGGCTAAACTTACCATGTCGTCAGGTGAAAAACTTATGTGCACAAAGACCTAACATCTAGAGTTTGTCCCATATCGAATGTCCAAAAGATAAAACTTATATAATGTTATTCTCGACTAAAAAAAACATGTTGGGCATATCAAGATTATTAGAGAGTGCTTGGCCTTCATTTAGAATGCTTGATTTCTTTTCTTTTCTTTTGTTAATAATGGGAAAGCAAGCAACAAAAACTTTCATGATATGATATACAATGAATTATCTTTATACCCAACCTAAGAAAATTACCTTTCACTAGTGGACTTATTTGGCTATGTTGTAACATCAAAAGGAACTTCATTTGAGACTATAGGATTAAAAATATGAGAAAAGGACATAAAAGCTCCTAATAAATGAACCTAATTGCCCTCTTTTGTTAGAAGGTCACAAATTTGGATTTGTATTCATCTACCCAATAACTTAGGTAAGAGAATTTAAGGTCCATAGGTACTCGAGCTACCATAAAAAATGGATTACATCTAAAAACTTCAAATAAAGACTTTATTACATCGATAGAACATTGGATTACAAACGACATCGGAATATACCCGAGTAAACTAAACAAATAAACAAGAAAAATAATTAGAGCACACCGGACTATGTCATATTAAACAAAAAAAAAACATTTAAAAAACAATTTGAGAGGAACAGTTCTAGCCATTTGAACAATCTACCAAATAGATTTGAAAGTAGATCTAGATCCATCAAAAGCATGCCTATCGATACTTGAAGCTTGAAATCCAAAACGTGTTAATGATTTTCTGATCATACACCGGTCTTGAAATCAAGTTATCTCTCAAATAAAAATCTGGGAGAGAATTCCACCGTCTGCCTATATTATTGAAACAAAGAATCAAAGAAAAACATGAAAAATGTATTGGAGGAAAGGAGAGGAGAGGAGAGGAGGTGGTGAAAGAAAGCGTCGTTTCCTCCTGTCCAAACTTGAAAGAGGAGGCGGCGGGTGATTGTAGACAGAGAGTTTTTTTCTCATTTAAACTCGAATATTCTAATTAACCTCTCTTAAAGTACAATCATTCAATGCACTAATTTCTTCAATCACAATAGTCCAATGCCAAAAAGAACATACAATAGTCCAATATCCACTATCATTAATTAGACCATCTCGCTCAACATATTTTATTAAATGGTGAAGTTGTTGAAAAAATTAATTGTATTGATTAGGTAAGATGAGTGAGTGTGAGTGAGACATTCCATTTTTCACACACTTTTTTTATCATTATTAGGATACTTGAAGGATGTCATCAATATATACGTTAGTCTGAGTTACTTTTTTTCTTAACTGAGAACAATTCAGACGACATGTCCTTTTTTAATCAATGCAAATTATTTAAAAATACTTACGCCAACTTAGAATCAAACTTTCTATTTCGGATGAGACGAGATTCTATACGTTCTAAGTTCGGAGAGATGACCAATTATGTTATCACAAAGTGATTAAACATGAGTTCCTTTCTAAACTCTAACCCTTAAATTTTTAACTTATTAATCTTATTTTGATTAATCACTAGGATTATGATCGAGTTGGTTGAGAGGAAATTTTTTTTTTCTCTCATGATGTACTTTTTTTTTGTGTGTAGGTAGTAAATGTGAATTAAATAATTATAATATACCAACAAAATGGGTCGCACACCTTTTATATTATTTTATATTAGTTAATTTAGTACAGACTACATACTACCGTTACCTGTATGGCTGTATCTCTCTATAAATCCCTCTACCGCCAGTTCGCCACTTCCACCAGTGCACCACAACCGCCCCAGCTCAGACCCACAGTAGCGTTTTGGGTTTTGTTTAAAGTTTGAGTCTTGCATGGCAGAGAGATTGCTATCACATGTAGTGTCTGACCTCTGTCTGGGAAAACCCGCACTGAGGTCTCTCTCTGTCACTGCCACGGTCGCCGACGCCTTATTGGCTCTCAAGAGCTCCGAAGACAACTTCATCAGCGTCTGGAGTTGCAGTGGTGGTGGATTGAATGAAGAAGAGGAGTGTCAGTGTGTTGGAAAGATTTGTATGGTTGATGTGATTTGTTATTTGTCACAAGAGGAGAACTTGTTGTCTCCTTCTCTGGCTCTCAAATCGCTTGTCTCTATTCTAATGCCTGAAGCTCCTGGACTTGTCATGCACATCGAACCCTCTTCAAGGTATTGAGAATTTCTTCAAATCTTGGAAGTTGCTAATTCACTTTGTGGGTTTGTGTCGATTCTTTCAATTTTTTTGCAAAAATGTAAGGTTTTTGAGATTTGGGTTTTTGTTTATGCTATGATTTTGATTGATTCAGTGTTGGGTTTAATACATATGATTTATTTTTTTTCAATTTTGGCCTCAAAATGAGATTTGGGTTTTGTTTAGAGAATCAATTAGCTTACTTGAAGCAATTGATTTTTGTTCATGCAAGTTCTTTGAGATTTGTGGTTTTATATAAATCAAGTTCTTAGCTTCTTCCATATGACTATATGAGGGTTTCTGTTGATTCTTACAATTTTTGCTTCAATTTGAGATTTGGGTTCTGTTTATACAATCAATTCAATTAATTAAATGTTGGGTTTGATTCAATTTCAGCTTATTAGAAGCAATTGATTTGATCCTCAAAGGAGCTCAAAACCTGGTGGTCCCAATCAAGACCAGAAGAAGAGTTAACCACCAACAGAAGCTCTTACAGACCATCCATGGAGGCCGCGAATATTGCTGGCTAACACAAGAAGACATGATGCGGTTCCTCTTAAGCTCAATTGGTCTCTTCTCACCAATCCCCGCACTTTCAATTGAGTCTCTCAACATTATCAGCACTGACATTATAACAATCCACTATCATTCCCCTGCCTCAGAAGCAAATGGACCAATCTCTCGTTCATTGTCAAGCCAAACATCTGTTGCCATAATTGATCCTGAAGGGATCCTAATCGGTGAGATTTCTCCATCCACACTAGCATGCTGCGACGAGACAGTGGCAGCTGCATTGACAACACTGTCTACAGGGGACTTAATGGCCTACATTGACTGTGGTGGACCTCCAGAGGACCTTGTCAAGGTAGTGAAGGAAAGGTTGAAGAAGAGAGGTTTGGGGAGAATGCTTGAAGAATTCTCAATAACCCCCCCATCTTCTCCGAACTTACCATTAGCGTCTTCTGATGAAGAATCAAGCAATGGTGGAGTGATTAGATCGGGGAAGTACAATAGGTCTTTGAGTTACTCAGCCAGAATGGTTAGAAGAGCAGAAGCAATAGTTTGTAACCCAAGAAGCTCACTTGTGGCAGTGATGATCCAAGCAATTGCACATAGAGTGAACTATGTTTGGGTCATTGAAGATGATGGTAGTTTGATTGGTATTGTTACATTCTATGACATGTTGAAGGTTTTCAGAGATCAATTAGAGTCCATGGCCTAATAAAGGTGTGAGATCCTAAGTTTGTGAGATTTAGGTAAAGTTTGTGAATATGGATGAGATTCAAGTTTGGGCCTTTTGATGGGTATGATTTGTAATTTATCTGCACTTTGTTTAATAATGAGAACAAGAATAGCAAATATGATGTTCTCTTTCATATCTCACAGATGTGCACAATATATAGTTTTCATGGCAACAGCTCACGAGTGTGGATTCAACTCCAGATGGATCTGATATATATATATCAGATCCATTCTGTTTTGATTCATGTCTCAATTTGATTAATCTATTAAGAGCAAAACACAGAAACAGCTACTTCCTGTTTGTAATAACCAAGAACACAGAAATGCTACTTTCATATGCAGAAACAAAGATTAAAAGAGCAACGATCACTTGTTACAATCAGTTTATCTTATTACACAATAGTGTCGTGTCACTTTCACCAAGAATTCCCTGCTGCAAGTTTATGATAAATTAAGGAAGAAACAATATATTTCGTCGTTCATCAATGATACAGAAAAACATACATACCTACAAAGTTTACAAACCAACAGATACGGGGCCGTCTGCAGGTCACGGAGCTTCTGAGTCATGACTTAGTTCTTCATCCACTTCTTGAATAAAAATTTCGGTTGGTTCAAGGGATCCTCTTAGAGTGTCGTGCCCAAGCTGCGCTCGTTCATTATCTCCAAAACCAAAAATTCTTCCCCGGTTAGTGACAGCAATCGTGTGGTACAGACCAGTGCTAATCTGAGAAATGCGGTGAGCTCGTAGGCTTTCTAGTACCCGAGGCTTCATCACCTTGTCTGATAATCCTCTGTCCGTAAACCCAAGGCTACCAAAGCCCATCCAACCAAAGCCGTAAACTGAACCTGTATCAACCAAAACAAAGGTCTTCCTCTTTCTTGCACAGACCTACAAAAAGTCATACTCGATCAATAGATGAGCAACCATGGGGAACGGATAAAGGATGAAGGACGCATAACAGGAAATGGTTTTCATATGCTTTCAACTCTCATGAGCAAAGATGATTCATGCCTCAGACAAAAGTAAGAAATTGGCAGTTGGTTGAAGAACTCAATATCTTGCACAAAGATCCAGCGCAGAAATGTCTATGAAAGTAATAAATATAACAAGCATGATTCTAACCTGGACAACAACATGGCTCCTAAGGGTGTTCAGGAGTGTTGGAAGAGTCTTATCAATCTCATCTCCATGCCCTAGAGCACCACAGTAACCTTTGCCCCAGGTGTATACCTGCAATGTGACATGAAGTATATTTGTAACACTTAAGAAAATGTTCAATTCAGCAAAATAAAGCACAATCAATAATTATTAATTAAGAACAGTTCATATCTGGTGCAGAAACATACAAGTCCATTTGAATCCAGTGCCACTGCATGCTCATCACCAGCAGAGACACGAACCACATGAATACCCTTTCTCCTGAATGCCTGGATTGCACGGGGAAGCAATTCATCATGCTGCTCCCCATGGCCAAGACAGAAATTAGAGCCAGAACCAAAAGAGTAGACCACCCCACGGTTCATGACAGCTAGAACATAACTCGGACCAGCAGCAATTTGAACTACAGAGCCAACTCCCTCAAGCAGTTTAACAACATTTGGTGTTGGTTGTTCTAACGTGTTGCCATGTCCAAGCTGGCCATGTGTGTTGGACCCGCAAGTGTAGACATGGCCCCGTCTCGTGAGAAAAGCTGTAAAATTAAGGCCTGCAGCAACCTGAAATACGTTCTAGCATTGATTATTTAAATTCGGAGGCAACAAACCAAAGCAGTGCATTGATTATTTAAATGTTAAAGACACTGAAGTTAAGGGAATCAAGCTAATTACTTCCTTAGAATAATAGCAAGGTAATTAAGGAATTCCGAAGTTCATAACAAGGTTTTGACACTTATATTGATCAAACAACGAAGAAAAAATGTTCATGAATGCTATTATAAGAGTTGGTACTTAGTTTAAACAGCAAAAGACTACCTGATAAATAATGAACAGCTTAAAACTGAAGATAAAAAAATCTGCACCGGCATGCATCGTTTTAACAAAGACTGTTCGCATTTCACAAGTACAGATGAATCAACTATGGATGGCAAAAAAGTACTTCGAATTTACACAAATATATTCCATATATCAAAATTGGCAGAAAACAATCAAACCCAGGAAAACCATAGTATGCATGAACAATAATAGAATTTGAATTGGTAGGCATATATGTACACTAACGTCACTAACACAAATAAACACCGTTCACCTTATAAACTTAATAATTCATGCGTTTATCAAATGGCATTAATGAACAATCATCCCTAATAAAAGGTAAACATCGCCCGTGCATAAGACTCGTAGTGGGCGGGGTCCGGGACAAACAGGATGTGCATAGACCTTACCCCACATATATGTGGAGAGACTATTCCTAGGAAATGAACCTGTAACCTCTAGGTTGCACCCCTACAAGGCTACAACTCTATCACTGGGGCACATGCTCGCCTAGTGTTGGAATAAATATGCAACAACATCATTTGCAAATTCCAAAATGGATATGCACTTACCTGCTTGCAAGGAACTCCTTTCAATGCTTCAACAAGCCTAGGCCTGAATACTGGGTGGCTTGTATCTCTGTGCCCACAACAGAATGATGAATTATCTCCACATGTGAATACCTGAATCAGTAATTCGAAACATGACATGAGTATCAAAACTACTTCTTGGGGAAAAAACATAAATCTTTGCCTCAGTGACATGCAGAAATTTCTAGTGGTTATTATTCTAAAAGGGTTTCTGTTTGCACATTACCCATAAATCTTCAATATGTCTATTTAGTAAAACATTAGTACTCAAAAAATATATTACACCAAAGATCTAACTGCTTTCAAAACGCTTTTTAAAGAAAATTTTCTAAACATTTTTTGCCAGCATTTCATAGAATCGACTTTGTAAGCAGCTTCATTAAGTAGTTCCAATAAGTACCACCAGCGCCAAACTGGCCTAAGAATAGTATATGATGAAGAGAGAGAAAAAGGTATGAGTTGATTCACATATCCAAATAATGCACCCTCAAACAAAACAGACAGCTTTTCATAAGTTGAAAACTATAGCATGTATCTACAGTTTATTTGTAGAGCATATCCAGTGACTATTTGATTCCAGTTAGAGGGATCTTACACTTTAAAAAAACAAGAGCTTAGATCAGGCATCCAGAGCCATCTCAAAAATCAGGTGCATAAATATTCCTCTACCACACAAATAATCATACTCAGTTTAATGGCATCCCTTGGGGGTGGAAATTTCTTGGGTTTTTTGAGTCATTAATAACCTAATATAATTTGGTGCATCTTTTTTTATTGTTGAGTGAAAAAGAAAATTTTACTCCACGGCAAATTTTGTGCATCGCATATGAATTTTTAGGATAAGAAGCAAAAGTATTACTGTATAAGGAAAACGAGGGGTGCCGCTGCATGAAAAAAGATAATTGCATCGTTTGTTAGGAAAGCTGCTTCAAGGTTCACATTAAGGTCAAAAAAGTTTTCTTGGCTCTTGCCCTTACAAGTGCCCAAGTTAAACAGCAGCACACCAAATTTAAATATGTAAGGCAATCAAATGGCCCAACAACTATGAGAATTTTGTGATATCTAACAAATTATGTGACATGAAGCATGAATATAAATTAAGAAACCGCATACCTCTCCAGACTGCAAAACAAAGGCAGCATGGTTGTGAGTGGCTGAGACTTGTACCACGTGTGCCGATGATGGGAAATTAATCCTAGAAAATGTTACACATTGAGTTGTCTCCGAACCATGACCAAGAACACCACACAAACCCGAACCACAAGAGTAAACGGATGAGTTGCTGATCAGCAATGTGTGATACTTTCCAGTTGTAATCTGCATCTGCATATGAAGACTGATAATTGATAAGCACAACTTCACTGGCAACAGGAGTCAGTGGAATAGCATAATCCTGTCAGCCTAATTTGCATATCGATAATATATCTAATCTTAGCGAAATACATTACCCCAGTAGATGGCCAGCCCCTGCAACAATTCAACTGAATTTTCACTCAATAACAGGCATCATTAAAGGATTTTCCAAGCACTCAAGTAGTCTAATAACGAGGTTAAGCTCGCGAGATTAGCATCTTACTCCTAACTCTATAAAAAACATACGGTTCATTCAATCATTCATGAAATTAAAACCAAAAAATCAAAAGAAATAGTACATTGCCTGCTGAGGTCTCCACTGTATCAGATGATTGCTCCACAGCCTGCAAGAACCTCAAAACCCGCTTCCAGTTCCCATTGCATCGATTAAATAACTCCCTCTGCAAATTGAAGTCGATCCCAGCATATATCGCATGCCCAACACAAAGCTGAAATGCAGCAAAATCTACCAACGACCTGAATTTCTGAGGATACAACAAAGAATTCCCACCACCAAAAGTCTTGGAAGTCAACTCCAAACACACCAGATCAGCAGAACTAAGCCGGCCAGAGGTCAAAATTTCTAGAATCAAATGTGAGGGCAGTTCCTCAATAGAGAGCAATCTATACCGGCCAGCCATTTTGTCGGTAGAACACCCACAAATTTGCTTCCTCTTGTTTTAGAAAGTTGAGCACGAAAATATATCAAATTTTGAGGCGGAATCTAAGGCAATTGAACCAGCATATAAAGAAAACGACGTCCGAAGGAAGACAAATACAGGAGATTGAGAACAGAAACGGAGGCCTGGACGAAAAATCGACAGGTTTATGGCACAGTGATTGGAAATCAAACATCAGAATGTGACAATCACACACACACCCCCTCAGGATTTGTCGTGAATTCAACGAAATGCAGAGACTTTCCTGCAAATTGATCAAAACCCAATATAACAACAATCAGAAACAAAAATTAAACCGAATTACGGTATGGAAATCAAAAGTAAAGTCAATTCAAGACACTGACTTGGCGATCGTTGAAGCAAGCGATGATGAAAATTCAAAAAACCACAAAAGAAAAGCCGATGAAGAATCAAAATCTTACCAAGAAAAAGCAGAGCAGTCAGCTTTTCGGTGCCGATCCCCACCGATTTCACCGAAATGTCCCAAATTGGGATTATTGAAAACAAAAGGTAAAAGAAACTGACCAATTGAAAGAGAGAGGAGAAAGTTTAGGGCTTTGTGCGGCTCTTTATGGGCCACATTTCTCTGCTGTCATTGCTCTCTCTGTAGAGAACGGAAGTGGGTGTGTGAATTCCACCGGCAAAATTAAACTTTTCGTCCCTCAACTATACCTCAGGTTTCAGTTTCGTCCCTAAACTATTTTTTTTACCTATTTCATCCTTCAACTATGAATAAGTACCCCGTCTGTCCTCAAAGTTATTCCGGCAACCCAAAAATCTGATTTGGCATACAAGTTGGCATTATTTGTACATGTTGGCATCTTGTGTCAGATGCCACCTAGGCAAGGGAATACACGTGTGTCAAAGCTCAAAAAAATAAAGAATATTAAATTCTTAAAAATCCCCATTTGCACGAGCTGTATACGTCAAAGCTCAAAAAAATAAAGAATACTAAATCCCTAAATCTCCATTTGCACGAGCCGTATGCGAACACCTCTGCATCTTCTTCCTCTTTGTACCAAACCAGTTCTTCTTTGCAAGCATCAATCTATCTCCCATAAACCTGTCTTTCCAGCACACACGAAGCGACGTCCCTCTCAACTACAACTTCCTTCGTCATTCAAAGGTACGATTCTATGGTTCAAATGGGTTTTGATGTTCTTGGTTCCTCCTACCTTTCGATTTACTTTCTCCTTTCATTTTCACTTCGTATGGGTTCCATTTCGTATGGGTTATAAGGGATTTTTGTATGGGTTCCAATTTGTAGGGATTTTCGAATTGATTTGAACTATTTTTGCCATATGTTCATCTATATTTATGAAATGTTTGTATAGGTAGTGTGCAATGGTGAAGCCACGTGCTTCAAGGAGGAAGTCTTCTAGTGTGTCATGTAGTGATGATGTTAGAGCACAAAATATTAGGGAAGAGGTTGAGGTTGATGTTGACAATGATAGTGAGGGGGGCACAGTAAGTGCGGTGGTGATAAACATAATGCCAGGACATGTAAAGTTGTACTTCCAACTCCTGATGAAGGTAGTGTCTCAACTACTACTAATGTTATACCTAAGTCTACTAATGTGAGGGGAAAGAAGTCTATGCCTACTGATGTTAGAGGAAAGGGGCCTATGGCTACAGATGTTAGGGGAAAAGGGCCAATGGCTGCTTCTGTTGGGGGTGTTAGACCAATGGTTGCATCTGTCAGGGGTACTAGGCTTATGGAAGCTGCTTTTGTTAGTGGTGTGAGGCCGATGACACCTTATATTCCAACAGTGGGGAGTACTAAAAGACCACCATCTGTGCCAAATTACCAAGTGTTCAGACCTAAAAGACCATGCATTACAGAACGAATGGTATAAGTTACACAACTTCAATATTAAACTTGTTTGTCTTTTTTGTAAATAAGTACTTATTATGTTGTAATATAGGGAACTGATGCTGCATATGGAGGGTCGTCCTCAGGTTCTATAGCAGGCTTTGGTTCGCAGGGGTCCGTAAACAAATGATGAAGATGACGAATGACATGGAAGCTGTTTGTTAGGACTTGCTTTCTTTTATTTTATATTATGTTTTATGTTTGTTTGAGTTATGGATGTAATATCTGTAGCAATTGCCAAACAGTAGGGACAAAACAATCACTTTTAACAAAGTTCAAGGACAAATAGTAGACTAATCTAGTAGTTCAGGGACATATCGTTCATAGTGGGCATAGTTGGACACATCAGATTTTTCCGATTTGCCACTTAGGTGCCACGATGGAATTTTCCTTCGTCTTTCTCACTTTGAGGATAGACGGGGTACTTATTCATAGTTGAGGGATGAAATAGGTAAAAAAAATAGTTTAGGGACAAAACTGAAACCTGAGGTATAGTTGAGGGACGAAAAGTTTAATTTTCCCGAATTCCACCACTAGTTTGTTTCTTCTTGTTCAAGCGATTGTTTGCGACTTTCAGATGACACGTGGAGGAAATGCAGATGCCACGTCAAGGATGAGAGGAGCTCCAATTTCGACTTCAATTCTCCTCTCAAACCATGCAAAATCATGTATGATGAAGTATTTTGATGTTTATATTATTAGAATATATTGATTTAGGGAAAAAAAATTTAAAATACTAAATTCTAAGCCCATCCAGTCACGTCGTCACTATGAAGGATTTCTGCGTCAGCTGGCCAATTGGAGCAATAGCTTACAATAGCAATTGCGCGAGTAGGGGAGAAGCGATAAGAGCAATACACGTGTCCCGCATAATTCTATGGGTTTTTTTTGGTATTTATCATACCGTGTTGTCTCCGCAAATGAATAGCTATTATTAATTTTATTACGCCAATATGATATTTTTTACGACATGGTGATGGTTCGGCAGCCTACATAATTAATATAGTATATAGTATAATATATGCATAATGGAGGTAACCAAGTACATCATTACCTACCAAATGATGGATTATAGGCTTTTTATTTAAGTAATCAATCAACTTTAGTCACTCTATAGTTTCAATCAACTTTTATTTTCCTTAAGCATTACATACCTTTCACATTCAATAGCTACTTCTTTAAACCAGAAGGTCTATAGTTAGGTAAAAGACTAAAAGAGGTCTGTTTGAGGAGTCATTTATTCGGAAACACTTGGATGATAATTTAGTAGTGAAATTCTCTAGGACCAAACCATATGAACTCAAAAAATCATGAATTCGATTTCCATTGAGAACAATACCTTATAGCTACGCACTAAACTTTGTCTCAACTTATCATATCGTCAGGTGAAAACTTCTGTATGCATGAACCTAATAACCCGAGTTTAGTTTAAGCCCATATCAGATATACAGCTTGTGTATTTTGTGGTTGAATTTGGATGATTATATACACATGTTTTCGTTTACTAATTTTATTTTTGTACCTCTTTTGATCATAATGCACGTCTTGCCTTGAAAAAAGAACACACGCAGAATCATTTTATCTTTGTCAGATCAATTTCTGTCCTACACCTTAAAACTCTAATTGGATTGCATAATATAGAGGTAATCAAATCTCAAGCCTTACTAATCTCATTCAACTAAAACCTAACACTGGCTTGTAGAAGGCAATCACAAATTATGGAAGAAATAGATATTGTCCACAGCCTTGTGTAAATAACAGAGCAATCATGAAAATCACTCACTCAAGAAATAATTTAATGCTTTGTTATGTTGATGATACAAACAATATAGCTTGAACACGTAGGGAGTATATTTGAATCAAAAATGGCAAATGCCTCTCATACACTTAGTTCAGAGATGATAACTCAACCATGCAAACAAGAAGATCCAAGGATTTCAATACCAAGACATATGAAGCTGGAGAAGAACTTGCTCTGACCAACCTGTAAGTGAGAAATATGGTAAAGGAACTACAGCTCTGGCAATTTGTCTCTCAGATATTTCAGGACAGCTTGGGTTCCTCTATCCAAGATCGTCCTCCGAATGCTGTAAGACGTTTAAAACGTAAGGATTATGACTTGGATCACAATTTAGAAGTGATTCCGATTAGATCTATAATCACATTGATCTGAAACATTATCATTACACCAATTTTAGGACAAATTTGCAAAAAAAAAGAAGAAAAGAACAGAACTTATGGAAGGGTTCTTTTAAAAAGGTTCATGAGATGAGACTACTACCCCTGCAAATACAAGCCTCAATTCCATTGTCCAACTCATATGCATGTGTCAAAGGAAATTTCTAACCAGATTTTTGGCTTCATAAAAGTCAATAGAATCACCTAATAGATCTAAGACATTATGTCCAAGAAATGCTTCAGGTAAATATTGAAATAACTCTAAATGAAGTTTTGCTTTGCATGAAATATTAGATGTAAACTGTGGATCCATTAGCAGTTTATCCCTGAGAAATATGACGAGTGGTTGTCTTGAGTAATAGATAAGCCCACGAATATGTAATTACATGTTATAAGCAGACCTAATGAATGTTTACCACTTTACCTTCAATTTATGCACAAATTTTCTGATCTATACCCGCTTAGCAAGTAACAAGGGCGAACATAGGCTAATGGTAAATCAAAGGTGCTTCACTGCAATCTTGGTGCAACAAGTTCAAACCTGCTGTTTCCATTTCATACTTTATTTAATATTTTTCTTTATACGTCCCATAAATAAAACCCCTTTAAAAAGTTTCATTCATGTCAACAAGTTCAGCATTCATAGTGATACGTGAGAATTTTTTTTTAATTCTACCATCTTCCACAGAATATCATTTTAAGAAGTCGCAATCATTGATAGTGATAGAAGTGATAAACGAATATCTTGTTATATGCAAAAGTGTATACAAGAGTATATATATACAAAGGTAAAAGAGAGCAAAAGACTATACTACCCTATAGTCTAAAATATAGAAAAATATCTCTAACACCCCCCCTCAAACTCAAGGTGGATCAAACACCGAGAGTTTGCCAATGAGAAGCTGATGACGAGAAACAGTGTGAGACTTTGTGAAAAAATCTGCAAGTTGTGCAGCAGAATAAGTGAAAGGGAGGGATAAAACATCTAATAGAAACTGCTCGCGAACAAAGCGACAATCAATCTCAATGTGTTTTGTCCTCTCGTGAAAAACAGGATTGCTGGCAATATGAATAGCACTCCTGTTGTCACAATGCATCGGTGTCGGTCCAGAGATATGAACACCCAAGTGACCAAGGAGACGTCGAAGATGAATAATCTCCTTAGCGGTAGTAACCATAGCACGATACTCCGCCTCAGTGCTCGAAAGAGAGACCACATTCTGTTTCTTGCTGCGCCAAGAGATGAGAGAAGTACCAAGAAACACACAGTAGCCTGTAATGGAGCGGCGAGAAGTCGGATCACCTGCCCAATCAGCATCTGAGTAAGCCTGAAGAGTGAGATGTGAAGATGAGGATAAGAACAGAGATCGAGTCATAGTCCCACTGCGATACCGGAGAATCCGGAGGAGAGCACCATAGTGAACTGAGCTGGGAGCAGACATAAACTGACTCACAATACTCACAGCATGAGCAATATCCGGACGAGTGATGCAGAGGTACACAAGCTGACCAACAATCTGCCTGTAGCGAGTCGGATCAGGAAGAGGCTGACCATCAGTAGGACGGAGCTTGACATTAAGCTCAAGAGGAGTGTCAACACTGTGAATATCTGAGAGAGCTGCCCGACTGAGGATATCGGAGAGATACTTCTGTTGAGACAACAGAATGCCATGATCAGAGCGAGTAATCTCAATACCAAGAAAGTACCTGAGAGATCCAAGATCTTTCATCCGAAACTGAGACTGAAGGTGTCGCTGAAGATACCGAATGGCTGCGGTATCATCACCTGTAATGATCATATCATCTACATACAATAGCAGAATCGCACGCCCCTGAGGGGATGACCGAACAAACAAAGAGTGGTCCTGAGAACTCTCAACAAAACCAGCCTGAGTCACCACCTGACGAAAACGCTCAAACCAAGCCCGAGGGGCTTGTCTGAGACCATATATAGCCCGGCGAAGGCGACAAACATGCTGAGGTGGAGTATGAAGGCCGGGAGGGGGCTGCATGTAGACAATCTCGGAAAGAGCACCATTAAGAAAGACATTCTTCACATCCATCTGAAGAAGAGACCACTGTCGAATTGCAGCAACTGCCAATAAAGTGCGAACTGTAGTCATCTGAGCTACTGGTGCAAAGGTCTCATCATAATCAATACCATGCACCTGAGAAAAACCCCTAGCAACGAGGCGAGCCTTATATCGCTCAATGGACCCATCAGGGCGACGTTTGACCCGATAAATCCATTTGCTACCGATAGGCCTAACACCTGCAGGAAGAGGAACCACATCCCAAGTCCGAGTCTCCCTGAAAGCCTCAAACTCCTCTGTCATAGCCTGCTGCCACTGAACTGACTGGGATGCCTCACTGAAGGAACAAGGCTCAGACTCGGAATGAATAGCAGTGAGAAAAGCAGTAAATTGTGGAGCATAAGTGGAAACAGAACTATAACCATACCTCTCTACCGGTCGTCGCTCGCGTTGTGGATAGCGAGGTGTAGGAGGATCCGCACTGGCAGGGGATGTGCAGGTGGTCGAGGAGGAGGAGATATCGGGAGTAGCGGAAGGGACATAGTCAAGGTCACGGGTATAGTGAAGAGGAGAGGGAGTAAGACCATATGGAGGAGAAGGATGAACAATGTCAGTATAGGAGGATAAAGGAGACGGAGGATTAGGTGCAGTAGAGGACAAGGGAGAAGGAGGATCAGGCTCATGAGAAGCAAAATCCAATGGAGATGAAGGAATGGGTTCATCGAGGATGGAGGTAGAAGAAACAAGAGGAGAGGGAGTAGAAATGGCTGGAGTGGATGAGGGCGGAAGCGAAAGGAATGTAAGATCCTGAGATGTCGAGGAGAAATAAGGAACATCCTCAAGAAAGGAGACATGACGAGAGATACGGACGCGCCGAGTCAAGGGATCGTAGCAACGATAACCCTTGTGTTCGGTACTGAAACCAAGGAGAACACATTTAGCAGAAACAGGTGATAATTTGGAACGCTCAGGAGGAGAGAGAAGGACAAAACAAGTGCAGCCAAATGTGCGAAGACGAGAATAGTCGGGCAAAGAGCTGAATAGCCGCTCATGAGGAGAGATGCGACCAGGGAGAACTGAAGAGGGAGTGATGTTGATGAGATTTACGGAGGTAAGAATAGCCTCAGCCCAATAAGAACGAGGTACAAAAGCAGAAAGGAGAAGCGCCCGAGTGGTCTCAAGAATGTGTCGATGCTTCCTTTCAGCAACACCATTCTGCTCATGTGTGTGAGGACATGAGTGCTGAAAAATGGTGCCATGAGAGGAGAGCAACGCGCGCATACTAGAAGACAAGTACTCGAGAGCACAATCAGAACGGAGAGTCTTGATGCGACGACCGAACTGAGTGAAAATCATAGTGGTAAAGCGTTCATACACAGAGAGAATCTCAGAGCGATGCTGTAGGAGATAGACCCAAGTATAGCGAGTAAAGTCATCAATAAAAGAAACATAATAACGATAACCACAAATAGAAGGAAGAGGTGCAGGACCCCAAATATCAGAATGTAATAGATCAAAAACACTAGAAGTTTGGGATATACTGGGGGAAAAGGGAAGTGCCGTAGCTTTAGCAAGCTTACAGCCAATACAAGGACTCAAAGTAGAAAAAGAAGTACGACCGAGAGCTCCAGACTGGGAGAGACTCTTCAATCGCGACTCAGAAATACGACCTAGTCGTCTATGCCAGATATCAGGAGTTAGAGAGGCAAGACCGCAAAAACTGGGAAGTGGGGAAGGAGGAAGGTGGAGTGATTGGAGATGATAGAGGCCACCTACTCTACGAACACTGCCAATCACCCGGCTGGTAGACGGATCCTGCACACGACAAAATGATGGTGTAAATAAAGCATCATAGCCAAAATCACATATACCACCAACTGAAATAAGGTTCATGCTCAATTGAGGAGCATGAAGAACAGAGGGTAGAGAGAGATGGCCTGAGGGCTCGGAGGTAGTAGTAATAGAGCCAGCCTGAGAGACTCTCAAAGGAGAACCATCAGCAGTGTAAATAGAGGGAATAGGAGGTGCTGGACTACAATCAGTCAACAGTGAGGCATCGGAGGTCATATGATGAGAGGCTCCAGAGTCAAAAATCCAAGTACGAGACATACCAGTGGCTGAGAAAGCAGAGGGTGCAGAAGTGCTACCAATGCTGGGGGGAGCAGACATTTGCTCAAGACGCTGCTGGTACTGCTGGAACTGCTGGAATTGCTGAAGATCAATATGAGGCATAACAGGAGCAGGAGAAGGAAGCACAGGAGTAGTAGCTGCAACTGCAGCAGTGGCAGTGGAAGTGGAGGCACGACGGCCGCGACCACGGGGTCCAACACGACGCTCGGGGTGGAGCTTCCAACAATCATCCACAGTATGGCCTGGCCGCATGCAATGAGTGCATGTAGGACGACCAGATGTAGGTGGAGGAGCTGTGGAAATACCAAATGGTGCTGCAGCAAGAACACCAGAGAAACTGGAGGGTGCCGGAGGGGGCCTAACGCCACCTAATAGGCGAAGACGAGTCTCCTCAGCAACTAACTCAGCAACTGCAGTCTCAAGGCTAGGAGAGGGGTCGCGATGTATAAGTTGACCAACCAGAGGACCAAACTCGGGGCGGAGAGCCATCATAAACTCATACATATGACGCATATCCCAAAAAGCCACATCAAGAGCAATTTGACTGCCAATAGGGAGAGGCCTCCAACTCACGCCAAAAACCACGCATGTGCTGATAGAACTGCTGGATGGACCGATCATCCTGACGAGCAGCAGCAGCCTGAGTGAGAAGTGAATATTGACGAGCCCCACTGCGCTCAACAAAACGAGCGGTAAGAGACCTCCAAACTATATGGGCAGAGCGAGTAACTAGATCAGGGCGAAGAGCTGGGTCGAGAGACTCAATCAGATAACTGGAGACCCGGTTAGTGCGAAGAGTCCAAGCAGCTAAAACAACAGCAGAACCATCAATAGGTGGACCATCCATGAGATAAGATAAGAGCCCGCGGCCAAACAAGGCATTACGGATTGTGGCACTCCAAGTAGGCCAATCACTGGCTGAGGTGAGCCGAAAATCTGTCGAAGTAGGGAGAAAGTCGCGCGGAAGCTCAGTGGAGGACAAACTAACAGTTGTCGATGACGAAGAAAGTGCTGTAGTAACCGCCGAAGTCAACACGGATGGAGTGGAGGAAGAACCGGTCCCCGGCAAAGGGGGGAAATCAGCACCAAGAGTAGTCATAATCCCAAATAGCAGAGTGTGAACACAAACAGATGAAGCAACAATATGGTGCGCAAGTCAACCCAATAAAGCGAAAGAAAAAAAAAATTCAGATCTTGGTTTGAGGTGCACACGTGCTACGCACTGGTGGATGCAAGAGACAACTTGATTCTTCAAATCGTCCAGATGCACCTCCAAGAGAAGTCGACAAATCTCCTGGTTCTACTAGGCAGATGTGGTGCTGGGTAGAGGCTGGCAGAGAGAAACGCACGCAACCAGAGGTGGTGCTGGACAACAGAGGTCAAGGCTAGAGGTGGTGCTGGACAGCAGAGGTCAAGGTTGGAGGCGCGCGGCTGCCTGCTGGAAGCACGCGAAGGTAGCCAAGAAAGAAAGCAACGCAACTGCACGAAATCACAGAGAAGAACAGCTGCAGCGGCAATGGCGGCGGCGACGGCGCAAGAGAGAGACCGCTGGAGGTGGAGGGCGCCGGAGGTAAAAAAAAATAAATTTAACCTAGCTGCGCGATACCATGATAGAAGTGATAAACGAATATCTTGTTATATGCAAAAGTGTATACAAGAGTATATATATACAAAGGTAAAAGAGAGCAAAAGACTATACTACCCTATAGTCTAAAATATAGAAAAATATCTCTAACAGATAGATTGTATAACTTTCTACATGAATCAAAATATTATTTGAAAGATGGAAAGGCAAAATATAACATACCTTCTCAACGGATTTCCATCAAGTCTTAAAGCTTGCAGGCTGGGTTCCAGCAAACCCTGCATACGCACGATATCTTTTAGAATAATGTGTAAAAATAAAATTCAAGAAAACACTTGATCTTAGCCAAAAGGCCGAGAAAGGTGTTAGTTCAAGAATTGTTAATTATATAACACGCAATGACAAATGCTCACTTACTCGGGATTATGAATATTGAATAAACACACAAAGGATACAATCTTAACAATAAAATAATATAAAACAATAGCAAGCACCAAATAAAGACATGAATGGAAGTATGAAACCACCCAAGACAATATCAAAGTGTAAGGTAGTCTTTGCCCTATATGATGAGAACTAAGCCAGCTATTACAGGAACTTTCTTTCAAAATATAAATCGTATTATGTAACTTATAGGCCGAGGATGAACCTAGCTTGTTGCAAAGTTCCTTCATTGAAACCCGTGTCATAGGTTCCCATGAAATAGCTTCTTCACAATGCTTGTCTATTTTTACTATCTGAATAGTAGGCCCAGTTGGGTATCATTATAACTCCTTTTTGTTATTTTTTCAAGGATTTTAGTTATTGTAATTCATATTGATGTATACATACTGACTTCGCAGCCAACAACAACTCCAATAAATAGTAAATTAGTAATGATATGCTTAATGACTGGACAAGCAAAAACTTTCTCAATGATACTCTGATGCTCGATAATGTTCAACATAGTTTCTCCTCCGTTTTCTTATTTGAGGGTGGGATGGGGGTTGACATCATATTAACAAAATAGCCACTAGATCTTTCACAAGCCGTGAGCTCAAAATAATTGTGGAAGGATATCGAATTCTGACCAGCTCTGCCGGAAGTGTTGATATACTATTGTCAGACAAATCAAGCTCAGTTAGAGTAGAAAGATTTTTGAATTCCTGCATTCCATATCAACAGAAACAATTAAGTTTGTATTGGCAGTCAAAAACTGAAAAATAGAGTTATATTGACAAGGAATAGTTAAAACAATAACAATGAGTTAACACTTAGCACCGACTAATATACTACAAGAAAACTCGTGAAAACCCTAGCACATCCATGATTATCTATGGATGCATTTTAGAAATTTGGCTGAAACAAAAGAAGACATTTTAGTTTCAGTTTCCCCACTAATAAAGCAGAACATGCATAACATGGATTCCCTGGACAGTTCTTTCTACCAATAACTTATAACTTATAAGTTATAACCATTTATAAACCAAATTATCATTAGAATCGTATGGTGAGTATTCGTTTTCCAAAAATGAATGTTACCGCAGGAATTGATTGAAGGGAGTTTTGGCTTAAGTCAAGAATCCGCAGTTGCTGTAATCTCAATATCTCTGATGGGAGTTCACGTAGCTGCATCCGTCTGAGGAGGCAGTAGAGAAGTAAGACAAACAGATCAGATCTAGGGGGAAATAATTATATGGACAAACAACATGCACAGACAAGCAACTAGCATACAAGTACACATGCATATATGGCTATATGCCCTTGTACGTGTGAAGTTGCATTTGTGTGTTACTAATCCGGCCAACTGACCTCAAGTAAAGTTCCTGCAAATGTGGTAAGCTTGAAAGTGCTGGATTCTCAGGTAATGAGCCGACATTACAACTTAGATCCAATATTTGGAGCATAGAAACTGCTAGGAGCCCATCTGATGGAATCTACAGGTCATGTGAAGGACACAATGAAATCATGTTCATGTGATGGGCATGCATCAAATACAGGAGAAGGAAAAATAAAACCCACCCGTCATCCCGACCACCAGATGCAAGGTACACAGTGATGTCTGCCAAGCTACATAATTTTTTAAATGAATCTTTAGCCAAGTACATTGTTTATACTATTTCTTTGAAGAATTAAACTCAAAACCGTATATGTTCAACAGGTTATCCGGAATCGTAATGGACATTCTAAATGCACGAAAAAGCTTCCCTACTTCAGAAATTCAAAGGCAGAAGTTCTAGCTGGAATGCCATCCAACTTAACAGATCCCTATTTGCCAAATACCTAGGAACAGGTTGAATATTGTGTGTATGAGTGTGCATGTGAAAAATAACCAAAAGACAATCAGAATCTATTTAAAGTTATTAAGAAGATGAGGAAACTCTAATAAGTTAGCAACCGATCCAATTGATGTTTTTAAACCATCACTACGTTATTCCCCAACAGAAACTGAAAAATCGGCTTGATGTACCTGGCTCAATGGATTATTGTCCAGCTTCAAACACGAAAGACTCGGAAGTGACTTCAAAATCGCACCGGGCCACTCTTTAACCTTGTTGCTGGATAAAATTAAAGTCTGCACATTCAGATAAATGTTAATGTGAATTACCAGAAGTTCCAGCTGATAGAACAAGGCTTCTATTCATCAGACTCCCAGACATGCCACCTACCAAAACCTATACTTGGCTCATTAATTAATACAATATTTCTAACCAAGAACATTAGGAGTTAGTCGCTTAACAATATATCAGCTACAGGTCCATAAAATGACTTTTAATGCAAAAAAACAATGTTTCAAATTCATGTGCATGCAGATAATTTGGGTAATGGTGGCCTTTTAAACGAAAAAAAAAATTGATTCTACTAAGGGTGTTGAGAAGAACAAATAAAATTCTCCATTTAGCAGATGCTATTGGTCATATCTATTTTTGACTGAATCAAAGTGGTGTTCACATGTGAAATAAGGGATGTTCATATATGCACATAAATACCCAGTTACACACCTAGCCAAGGCCAGTGCAAAGATTTTCTCACAACCACCTAGAGGCCATGGGTTCATAGCCTAGAAACAGCCTCTCCATTAATCAGATGTTCTTGAGCAATGAATATAAATTCAAATAAATGTTAAGATTTTACTCATACAATGAAGTCCATATTAAGCAGTGAGAGAATAAAGTCAAAAAAATTTACCTTCAGGGAAACACATGCGGAAAGTTCAACTGGAAGCTCTTGAATGGAATTCCTAGAAAGGTCAACTTTTGTGACTTCACTTGATTCCCATACTTGTGATGGGAAAGTAATCAAACCTAGCCCTCCCAAAGAGAGTTCCTGATAATATAAATATTAATCAAAATGAAAAAAAAATTCATTGCAAATCAAAATTAATTTTTAAACCTGCTATCTCAGACCTTGAAAGTAGATCATAATCATACTACATACATTCAACAACTTCAAAAACTGCAGGAACCATGATAAAATATTGAATTGTGATAAATAGGACAACAAAACACATGACGAAGATAGTGAGATGCACAGATAGTTTCATTTTCTTTCCTTATTTTCTGCGAGACTGAAATATAAACTGCAACTTCAAGTTTGACGCGAAACTAGAAAAAACTTATTTCCATATAGGCATATATAAATGAAATATTGCAGAGTATAAAACAATGCTAGAATAAATCACGAAAAGCAATTGCAGTTAATTTCAACATATGATCTATCAAATAACGAGTTTTCTTGCTCAAAACCATCAAGATGATTAGTTTACATCAAGGACATTTAAAATGTACATAAATTACACAAAGCAACACCTTTGAGCTGAGAGATAATCGAGCTGCTGCTGCAATCATATCCCCTTTTGATGGAGTGGTCGCTTCTGAATCTACATTTCAAGGTTTATTCATTATTTGAAAGAATATACAACCAAGTAGCGAGAATCAAACTATGGTATTGTTGAAAATTTCAAACTCTAAAGCAAGGCATGGAAGAAAGATATTGCAGATAAAGGGCAGTTTCTTATGTAATTTAAAAATGGAAAACCAACATTACCTGCACTTTCAGAAAGTCTACTTCGAAGATACTTCAGCAAAGCAGTTGTAGGTCCAGTTACCAATGAACTGGCAAGCAAAACGAAATTAGTCAAAGAATGAGGATCAATGAAAGGGTTGACAATATTACCAACGAATTATGGTTACACACCTACGAAGAGTGCGCAATGGATTGCCAACAAGCAAAAGTTTTCGCAAGGTAGTCATCTTGCCTGGGCAATAAATGAAAGTTAGACTATATTTCTTATTTACAATATTAATGACATTGGCATTGTTCTGGGCACATAACAATATAAAGCAAGATTAGACAGAATAAAACATTGCAGCTCATCCAAGGGAAGGAAAGAGGATGAGCTGCAGAGTGCTTGTATAAAAGTTAAGGCTCATACATGATTGAAAATTAAGCATTAAGCACAGTTAGAGAAGTAAAAAAGACAATGTCTGCAAATGTACAAAGTGGACAAGCGGGGAAGTTGATAAATTTAGTATGGTATAGAACCAAGATAACAATTTCCTGGTCAAACAGAGACAAGAAATCGGAATAGCATCTTGCAATAATATCAAGTGAAACATATTGGATCCAAAATTTAAGCCAATTTATAACTTTTAAAAACTTACCAATCTCTGGGGGCAATCCAGTTAAGGAATTATTTGAGAGATCCAGGACAGAAAGTCGTAGTTTGCATGCCTCCACCGAATATTCAGTTAACTGCATGCATATTAAATAATAAGAAAACAGGAAACAAACCACTGCCCCAAGTATTTCTGTCCCAAAGGCAGAGGTTTTATTTATTTTTTACTTTTCTTGTTTGGGGAGGAGAGGAGGGGGTGTATAAGTACTAAACAGATAAAAATAAGGTGAGATGAATGAACACTAGAAAAGGTTCTCCATTGATTCAAACGCTGTACCTATGAGATAGGGATAGAGATAGAGGAAAAACCCGAAAATTTCATGATTTCAAATAGTACTTTTGGACGAAAAATCAATCTGGTTTATTTCGTAATTCGTACCCTTCGCTCAATGAGAAAATGGGTCAGATTCTACAGGATCAAACCTATGGGACTTACGGAACGATGGAAGAGAAAAGGTTCTCTATTGACTCAAACGTTGTACCTATGGGATAGGGATAGAGATTATATATATTCTATGCTTTAATATATGTTATATTAACTATGTGTTGTTAACTATCTAAGGTATAGTTAATACTACCTAAGATATAGTTAATATATCTTTTTTCAGGTACCTTGAAGGAGTGACACGCAGGTGATCAATTCTATCTATTTCTTTATCTCCCCGTGAATCCTATGTTTATTTCATTGGGCTTACACATGATATTTCTCAAAAATCAAAGAATGCAGACATGTATATGGTCAAATGTTCCCCCTAGATCTGTAGAATAGTAGGACTAAAAGCAAGACCAACAATCACGGTCTATGCCAAATGAAGTTGCTCCCAACAGCAGATACTTATTATTTTACTCAATGTAGACTAAGGTTTGATCCAGATCTATATGGCAAACTATCCTGTCAAACTTACACACAAAGCAAACAAGTAAGGTTGCTCGTCCACAAGTACAAACAATCATCTAGCCCAGTTATAATTTAAAAATTAAACCACATACGAGTCCAACAGCACCAAACACGATAACAAATTTTCTAGGGCAGCCCTTCTTCTTCCTCTTTTTTTTTAAAAAAAATATAAGGAAATTAAATATATTACTACGTTTTTAAGCACATCAGTCTCTAAAAGCAACATAAAAAAGGATGTTACATTCCAACAAAATACCATAGTATTTATAACAAATTAAACAACAGTGAGCACTTCGTACTTGGTTTGAGTGAAGATCTAATGTCCCTAAGCAAGAAAGTTCCCCTATCTCAGTTGGTAACATTGATAGTGCATTATTCCTGAAAAAACAAAATGACAAACGCCAGATGAGTCTCAATTCTGTGAGACCCTGAAGATCTTTAAAATTCTAAATGTATAAGTTGATGAGAAGTGACCCCATGTAAAACTCTGTGAGAGAACTGCAACCCATTATCGACGGAGGGATTGATGAGATTCCTACACAATTCACATATAACAAAGACTTTTCAGTAAAAGTGCGAAAATTAAGTGTGCATGCTACAAAAATTGAGTATATCCTGCAAACTATCTCCTTGCTTAATTCACTCACTGTTCTGATGAAGCTCAAGGCGGATGAGTCTTGAAAGGCTCCCAATGTTGTTGGGCATGCTACCCAGCAAATTTCTTGCTATGTAAATTGCAAAATTGAACACCAATATAAAATAGTGTATATACAGGAACTAGAAAACACTGCAATGAGATAACTAACTCAATGGCTACAGCAGATAGTTACATGCATTAAGTTCTGTAAGAACAGTCCATGCTGCAATCAAATTCTCTGATAGACCAGTCAACTTGTTCCCCTGGGATAGTTAGAGGACACATTTCAGACACGACAAATAACCTTTTATGTGAGAATGAAGATACATACAGACCAAAAGCCCCAAATATATCAAATTATCATGCTCGTGAGCAGGTGAGGAGATCCTGGAAGCTGATATTACAAAATCCTGCTAATACCTCCGCATCCAGTTTCATCAATTTGGAACAGTTAGCTAGGTCTTCAGGCAAGCAGGTGATAGAATTGTTTGATGCCTACAAAAGGAAGTAGCAAAAGCAAGCTATTTAACCTGGAGGAATACAGAACCATGTTCATGAGGCAATTGAGAACTTTGGTCAACTAAGTCGATCCAAACATCTATATAAAGACAATACATAATCTATAATAGCCAATAAATAATGTGCTGACTGCTGACATGAAGAAAGTAACTGCATGGACTCTACAAGGCTTAAGCATAACAGCCTATTTTTAGCATTGAGAAAACTCAACTGAAAAGGTTCCAAGGCTTAAGCATATGAAGATCGCATGATAAAAAAGAAGGGCCACAGCTAGTTTTCAAACCATCAATAGAACATTACCTTGAATTCAGCTAGACCTAAACATTGTCCAATTGAGCTTGGGAGCTCCTTGAGCTGATTGCTTGAACAATCAAACCTGGAATGACCATATAATAGTAAAATCAGTCAAGACGACTACACATAAAAAGTTTCTCCCTTGCGACTATCAACAAGCACGATGACAACCACAATTTGATGTGTACTTAAAGGATTCCATGCCATTGTACTAAAATGTCATAGCATCTTTCAATTCTTTAACAGGTCTGAACTAAAATTTTACTAAAAAGCTAAAAATTGGAGATATCAGATCACAATTGTTGTAATAAACAAGTCCATCATTTTTCTTCCATCCTTCCCATGTTTTCAAGCAGTGAAGAAAAATGTACACCAAGCACAAGTATAAAGGCATGCCACTATTAATAATCACAATATTAAATACAGATAACCTAGTAACTGGTTAGAGAAAGCGAGAGACCTACTTGACAAGAGCAGTTGCTCCCCCAATCTCCTCAGGTATTTGTGCTATTGAATTGAAAGACACATCTAAAGATTTCAGCATTGGAAGCCTGCCAAAGTAAAGACAAGGAATAGCATGTTAGGTGCCACTTAGTAAAATCAAAAAAAAGTTTCAGATCACAAAAGCAAATATTTCGGAGCACAGAGAACTCACTCGCCAATGGCAGCTGGAAGTTCAGAAAGTTTATTGTGGCTAACATTCAATACAGCCAGTTGAGGTAAATTTCTGAGATCTTCCCTAATTGATTCAATGTCATTGTGAGCCAAAATTAGCTTTTGTAGCTCTACAGCCTGCAAACAAGCAATACAGGATCCGTTTTAACTTGCTCATATTGGATAATAAATTGCAAAATATTCACAATGGCAAGTTAAATCTTTAAAAGTCTGCATTTGAATAAACATAATAAAAACGAAGATGAAGGAAACGCCAAAGTTAGAAGCTTAAAGAATATGCCAGTACCTCCCACCACTTTTCACCCTCCTGAAGTGAATCCAAACTTTGGTACACCTCAGTTGGCACATCCCTGAAAATGAAGCAAGATTATGTAAACAAGAACACAAATGTGAACAATTGTTCCCAAATATTAATTCTATAAATCAATAGTATAAAAACTATAAATCAATAGTTTTTACAATAATCAATTAACAGAGAGATTAATCACGCAGATCAGAGTAACTATTAAAACAGCAACAGTTCTAGAGTGCTAAAGTAAACAACTGTACCATCAAACAAAATTTACGAAATTATAGACCATGAAAATGGATGATTAATTACTCTTGCTTTGTAAGAAATACAGATCGTTTTCATGTAGTTAATTTTGGGGAAAAGAAAATGCTTGCCTGAGAGAGCGATTTGATAGGTTGAGAGAACCAGAGGTTCTTGCTGCTTTGAGCACTCTATCCATCCTAGTTCTGCTTCAGATCTGCATTCGGTGATCCAAATTACAGAGCCAACGGTTCGTGACGTGGTGTCTTCGAATCCAAGCTTCGACGACGACTAGATTGCTACTTCCCAAAATTACAGAGCAAGATTGCAAGAAGATGAAAATGGGCTTTGAATTTGGGCTTTCTTCAGTCAAAGGCCCAAAATTTTTATAGTCTTTTAAGCAAGCCCAGCAAGTGTTCGGCCCAGAAAGGCATATAACTGGACTGCAGAGAAGTTCTCCATGAGTCAAAGTCTCAAACCATACAATAATCACAAAATAGCCCAGCTCATCTAAGAAACACGGAAGCCCACCAACAATATAGGCCCAAGGGATGACCACCACCAACTTCCATCCCGATTAGACTCAAATGGGCAATCAACAATGCTACATACCCTCAAAATGAAACCCTTAAAAGACCCCAAATTTATGTGATATTAAAATATCTAATTGATTAAAAACACACATGTAGAATTCACTTAACATCCAACCCCCTACATTAATTGAGAGTCTTTTGGAGTCACTTTTTAGAGATCTCAAACATTTTCCGACTCAGCTAATATATTGCTGATTTGTTTTCGATCTTCGACTTGAAGAATATTGTGAGGTACCCCTGCCTGCCCAACTGTGTTATGCCTTTTACTCGATTTATGGGTGATCGAGAGAGCATTTGGCCGAGGACTAAACTTTACTCAATCAACCATTGTAAGATAGTATGACAATTCTTAAATGTAATAGCTTTAGAGGATTTTCATCAATGAAGAGTCTTTAGGCCTCGTGTGTGCTGTATTTGATTGGCACCCTACCCATAGCTGTTGTGCATTTCAATCCAACCATCAGAGAGAGGGAGGCAGAAGAAGGAAACCAAAATAGTTGTAAGGCCTGGGGCACTCTTCACAGAACCAAAGATAAAATAAGGCGTATCAAAAAGAGAGTGATACTATGCATATCGAATATCCAGATGCATTAATGAAGATCATTCTCAAATTATAAAGAATAGACGGTTAACTAATTCGAACGGGGAGCAGAAGAAAAGGCAGACCATAAACACAAGCTGGATTGAATTGAGACTTGAGAGAATTGGATTTCCTCTAAGCCTTTGTGACGATTACTATTTGCATGTTGTCGGTGGGAAGCTTCATGTAAATTAGGTACTCTGCGCAAAAGATGGATTCAATAAAATGTGTAGACAATGGTGTTACCCAGCTGAATTCCCCCTATTGTAGCTACCGAATCTACATGGCCACATCTGGGTCCAACCTCCTCTGGATCGCAGCTGCAGCCTAAGAGATGAATAATTGAAAATATGTCAACATATAGGACTTAGAGAGAAGATGATATGAATATCTACTGCAAACATAAACAAAATTTTCATCCTTACCTCGAAGTTTCCAAGCTTGTATTGATAAGCCATCTCTTCCTTGAGTTGAGCTTGCTCCTTCATCGCTTGTGCCTAATAATTTAGAGATTGACAAACGTGAGAAAGCATTACTAGCTTTTTAATGATAGATGAGAACGTATTGTATTCATAAACAGAGCACAAAACGGAAACTAACCATTCCACTCTGCATAGATCGCTTCAACTCTTCAACCTGCTGTTCCTTCTGCTTTTCACGTTCTTTCAGCAGTTCCAGCCTGAAATAGCAGATCAATTTGTTGACTAAGCACAGTGATTCCATGGTTCCTTGTCATAAAAAAAAAAAGCTCAGTGATTGTAACAGCCAATCCTATATAGAAAATTGGAAGATTACTATCCTAGGCACACTTCATATCTTTCAATCATTTGAAGGAATTACTAAAACAATCCAAGTCCAAATCCTGTGACATTAACAGCAACAACAGACACAAAATGCCGATTTGTGCTCTAGTCAGCAAACTAGGTACCTATCTGCACTAGTCCAAATCCATTTCAAATTAATATATATGCATGTGTACACACACATATTACAAGCAAGATCAAAACGTTACAAATTATTTTCCAATGCTTGCCTTCAAAAACAATTTCTTTCCAATGCTATTTTACAACATATTCCACTCAGAAGCCCAAAGCCAAAACTCCTTGTACAATTTTGGAACCAACAGCAGGAACATTAAAAAATATTACAATAACTAGCTTTTTCAGTGGTTTACTTTCTTGATTTAGGTGAAAATTTTAGTAGTGAACTAAACCAGAAATAATACATAATTATGTGTTCTATATGTACAAAAATAGGTCTTAACACAATTCAACATTGACTTTGTGAATAAAACTTCTTTGCACAAGAAAATCCAAGCTATGTTAGTCTTTCGAATAGTCAGGCAAGGTTAAAGTTCATCAAGTTATGCAATCAAAATGACCAAAATCATGTTTGTTGTACTTATTTCCCCCCTTATTGCTTCAATCCAAGAAGATCAATCATTTCACCCTGTTGGGAGATTTTAGGTAAATTTAGCATCATTTGAATATATCACTGTTGGATTTCTTCTCAACAAACTTCTTTCAACAGAGTAAGAATCGTAGAGCATCATCTAGGTGACCCGAATACCAAACAGGAAAATAAGTGATCCTAAAAGCATCAACTTAAAGAAGGTTCAAGAGTGTAATGGAACAATAGCGAATATAACTCATTAACTCAAGATATTGTACCCAGGAACAGTTTGAAAACATTGAATATGATAGCCGTAGTATTGGCCCTGGTTTGTTGTACACGTGTTGGACCATCATATTGTCCAACCCACATGTGAGGGTAGTGTTACAATATATATAAATGATGTGAAATGCCCAACCCAACAAGTTAATTAGAGGCAATAATAATCTCATTCAAGGTGAAATATACTAATAAGAATCCTTGCCAAAAAAAAATTATTTGCATCCCCCAACAATGATCATCCACAAAAAATTTGTGAAAAATTATGGTTGTTCAACTATAAAATTGTAAACCTATAGGACATAATATGGTCAAAACAAGAGGAAAGAAGAAGAAAAAAAAGATTGATACTCTGTTGAGAGACGTGTAAAGCTGCATTTCATGGCCTTGTCTTCCTAGGTTTTGTGTAAGAATTCAGATAGGATACTAACCTCATATCTGACATCCCAAAGACCCTTTCAGAAACCAGCTCTCCCAACATCATCACTAATATCGCCTGATTCAAAATACCCTTTCAAATTAAACTGTGAATTGAATTGTTGACTTCTAAGGGAAGCAGGTGAAAGATTGAGGCTTCTCGGTTTCATACTCAGAAGACTTGCAGATCGGACAGTCCTGTTTCCCATGGTTGGCATCAGAAGAGGAACTTTGGATATGGAGCCACTTGTAAATGCAAGGCCAGCAGTGCAAATGGCAAGAGAGTGTGACAACATGGCCGTGTGCCGTTTCTAAGCAAATGTTACAATCAAGGCGGCCATGGACTGGCATTACATGAGACTTCGTTCAGGCTCTGTCCTAGCACCGCACATATTTCTTCTTACATTATTGACTCAAGAAAGATTTCTAATCAACCCAGGACCCAAAAATCAAGAGGACGAAAAAGAATGATACACATATGAGAGGATAAAAACAAAAGGAAAGGACAAGGTTGCTTCCTGTGATGACGATAATTACAGAGATGAAGCCTTGAAATGAAATACCATTATGGGAAATGCTAACAGCATGACAGATAATAGAGGACAATACACCTGACCGGATAGAGACCTAAATGCACCTTCTATTGAAGATCTCAAATAAAATGAAATACAAAATTCCAAAAACTCACAAATTAAACCCATTAAATGATCCTTGTCTCATTTTTTGATTTTATAAGGTACTAGTGTTTTGCCCGCGCGTTGCAGCGGGTGTTACTATTTTTGGTATTTTATCGATCATTTATCGGTATTTAGTTGGTGATTTTGGATGATATGGCCAGCTCAATCTGCAGAGTTTCCATCGAACGATTCTATAGTCACGACAGCACCAACAGCAGAACCACCTGTAACGCTAAACTCTTTGAAGTTCAACAATGTGCGTTCTTTCAAGTTCAACAACGTGCATCTATTCATTATTCCATCAAATTTTATTCAAGCAAGGTTATAGAAGTCGAATCAACACCAACACCTGAAATGTATTATTAGTCAATGGCTAGCTCACAGTATCAATCACATCCACCAATACACGTGATCAGATATCTAGATTTGTATCACGTCTACGCTATGGGATCTATAGTTTTCTAGGAAGGATCAAATCAACACTCCATAAAGGTCTACAAAGCAGATAATGTCTCCATGATTTCTTACTACAGGAAGATAGCATGACCAGGGAACAAAACTTATTAAATGGGTACCGAGCTGAGTAAAAAAACATTGCTGAGGAAGTCATTCAGTTCTTGGCCTTGTGAAAGCAACCAATACATTTGAATGACACAACCCCTTGTCCCATGAAACATCAATCTTCTCACTTTGATGAAATAAACTTGGGTGTTTGAAAAAGTATTAGTTGAACGAATCAATAAAAATAGTGCAATTTTGCTATGTACAAAAAAAATGAAAAAACATGACAATGCAAATGATATTCGTAGTTTGCTCATCAAACCATGCACCTCAAATGTATCAAAGCTGAAAAATCAGTAAAATACAACCAACCAATCCGTGATCACGCAAAGAAAATTAGAAAAATAATTCATTCTTATGCTTCTTACTCATGCACCTAATGCTATGCACACAAATGTCTGTTTTCAACACATAAAATCCCTTACCTTTAACTGAAAAATGGCATGGAAAGTTATATCGTCGACTTGCGTTCTTCAAGTGTTGAGGGGGAGAAAAATATGTGGGGTGTGTAGCTACCCCTGGATTTCAAATCTTCATCTTCCAACTCTGAGAGAGGGGGTTTGTTCTGCTGGTACAACTAAACACATCTTGTCGATAACCATTATAGATAGCATTATATATTTATATATTTTGCAGGAGATATATTTTATCAGTTCATTCAAAAATGCAAAATAAGCCCAAAAAAAACCACACCTGAACTCTCGAACATAAATTGTAGGAGCAGGTCCAGAATCATCAAATGGGGAAATCAATTAAGTCTTTATCTGCTAAGAAAAATGAAGAACAATGAGGGAATACAAACAACAGTATGATAAAATTCAGAAGGAAGCATATTAACTATAGACATGACAAAGCAATTAATGGTTTCTAAGCACAAAAGCCAAGATGCCAAAATTGAGGCACACATGCAACAGCAGGGGAAAAAATAGCAAGGAAACACAAAAATTGGAAGGAAGCATACTCTCAAGATGGACAACAGAAGTCCAGCAGCAGCTGCAGAAGAAAGACAGGAAGAAAGCTCAATCAATACGACCTCCAGTGACACGGCCTCCAGTTTGAGATGAACTTTGGCTTCTAGAAAATCAGTATTTTCGACGATGAAAACAATGCTGTAGAGTGTAGACCGATGATTTCGGCACCGAGTCCTGATTATAGAAGTGGCAGTGAATAGCATCTTAAATAATTTTGTGTTAAAACAAAAAATAGGCCAACACGCAAGAAGCACATACCTTACAGTGTTAAAATTATGATATTGATCAAACCTAATCGAACACACTGTCAATTGAAAGAGCAAATGAGCAGGTTAATTTGGAACATGGTCGTCATCGGAAGGTCATCCTAATATTGAGGAAGATTACCTATATTTGCTGGTATGGACCTATTGAGAGGAACCTGCAACACAGCAGCACGCATCCAATGCCACACACTCAATCAAAACTCACAGGGAAAGGAATCAAGGATTAACTGCTTCTTCTCCGTCAAAGGGGTTCTTGTCAGAATGCCCAGCCATTAGAAGCAAAGCTACATACTAAAGTCAGCTGTCGAATCTGAGATTTCATGGGTGCATAGAAAGAGAGAAAGCTTGTCGGGGACGGAGATTGAAGACCAACATATAAAATGACATTTGGGGCCAGAAAACAAAATGAAATCATAACCTCAAAGAGAAGCACAAATATAAGAAAACGAATCTAAAATCACGACCTGAAAGATCACGGTCACCTCTCTGGATTTTTGTTTGCCGATCAACCGAGAAGCGACGTTGGTTAGAGAAGACAGAGAGACGGAGAAGCAGAGGATAGAGGTTGAAGAAAAGTGGAAACCACGACGAACACAATTTAGAACCCTGCCTAACTCCCGCAGAAACAACCAAAACACAACTCTATCAACACGGCTGTATTGCGGTTGTACTGCGATTCATGAACCCATCACTTTCACGCCTTCTAACGCTGTCTGAAACAGCCTCTCACAACACCACAGCTGTACCCAGAACAGGACAAATGGAAGTCTCTAGTGAGAACGACGAAAGATTTCCTATTACAGGCACTCACAGACGACACCGTTCACGTCCACAAACTAACAGGCCAGAAAACGTCGTCGTTTTCCGCTACCAGACAATGCACGAACCACGACCAACATCACAGCCAAACTCGCGACTTTAGAAAAGACGCCCTACTCGCCACGACAACTCGGGCCCTCCAGGGGCTTTATATATAAAGTAATAATAGAGATAACCAAGGCCAGTTACTTATTTTTTGATTTTATAAGGTATATCCAAGCCCAGTTACTTATTTTGAATAAGAAGCCCAAGGCCCGTATTTGTATGCAGGAATATGGTCCATCATGCGAGTCCCAAAGCCCACCTCAGAAAAATATCCACGAACTAGGCCCCAAAGCCATGTTAGGATCATTAAATTAGAGTTGATTCAGATTGTATGCGGAGACGAGTTCTGTTGCTAGTATGGTGTTTTTAGAGTTGCCGTCCAAATGGGAGTTATAGCCATTTGAACAATTGAAGTGCATGCGTGAAATGCCAGAAGGGTCTTACTGGATGTCTTGATCGAGGAATGCTGAAGATCTATCCGAACAAGTGATAGAGGTGTCCAGACAAATGCACGAGAAAGAGCACGCCCACTGCGTCTCTTAAGTTGCACCGCTCTTGAAAATGTCTTTGGAGGAACAGTAAACCTTCCTGTCATGATCGTAAATTCATAATTCATAACATAGTACAAAGGCTGGTGTCATAGTTTGGGCGCATTTGTCATACATTTTGAGGAACTTAACTGTATTATACACTTAAAAACTATATGATAATTCCCACGATTATGTCATGTAGAAATTTAAAATTTTTAAAAAAACAGGCAAAACGCATTAGAAACCATATATACATTATACTCTTTTTTTTTGAAATACAGCTCAGAAATATGTTTCTCATTATAATTGAATTTTAGACACACCTATGTTTAACACAGCCGATTGCCAACCGAGTAATCTTTTTGTTGGTATATACATATTATACTTAATTAATCTCCTGTCACATGTATGTTGTGAAAACAAAATTACAATTTAATATTTATATTCTTTATAATACAAAAAACAACATATATTTGCCTGAATTATAGGCATCATCGTAAAAGAAAACAAACAAACAAAAGGCGTAAGAAACCATATACATACTTAATTCATTTCTCTTACATGTATGTTAAAATAAAAAAAAATTATCCTCATAATATTCCTAAATTATACCCTTCATCGTGAAATTTTGATTTAACTATGACGTCTCCAATGTTTTAAGCTACAAGACAATGAATTATAAATTTGATTTAACTATGTTTCATCTTCTTTCATGTGTATGTTATGGGAAAATTCATTGGAGATAAATATGTTTTCTATATATATATATGTGTGTGTGTGTGTATAGTTGTAACACAAATAACAAACCATTAATTTCCTCATTCCCCCTTTGCATTTGCTTCGACAATGCATCGTCATATCTTTATTTCGATTCTCATTTCGTTAATTGTTTCAATTCAATCCCTAGTTGGAGAGAAAGGAAACGTTATCAGTATTGATCTCATTCATCGTGATTCAATGCTATCTCCATTTTATAATCGTTCAATCTCTCCATCAGAGCTCTTAAGAAGAGCTGTTCTGCGTTCTCTTAGCCATGCCAACAACTTCAATTCACATATGCATAGTAAAGCAAAAGATATCCAATCGGAGGTGACTCGCAACGAATTTGAATATCTTATGAAGATTTATATCGGTGAGAATCATTATCAAGCCCTTGCTTTGGTAAGCACGGGAAGCCAACTTGTATGGATACAGTGTGATCCCTGTAAAGATTGCTACGAACAAGATGCACCTCCCTTTAAACCATCAAACTCCTATCAAGAACTTCCCTATGACAACGAATTCTGTCGAGTTTTTGAAAAAAGGAGTCGTGTTGAGCCATCAAACCAGTGCGAATACAAATATGTTTACGAGAAGAATGGATTTACAGTTGGAGTTTTGGGCACTGAGACATTTTACTTTGATTCTGCGAATGGTGAACTTGTTTCTTTACCTAAATTTGTGTTTGGGTGTGGTCACAAGAATAAAATTAAGTTTGGACGTCTTGTTCAAGGTGTGGTTGGCCTTGGAAGAGGAAAACTCTCACTAATTTCTCAACTGGGAAGTGACATTGAGCACATATTGTCCTATTGTTTAGTTTCAAGGTCTGAGAAAACCAAGGTTAGCAAACTCAAAATCGGACAGAAAGCCAAAATCTCCGGTGGACGTAGACGTGTTTCAACCCCGCTTTCATTCGAAGATCCTTCTCCTTATTACTACCTTACTCTTGAAGGTATCAGCGTTGGAACCAAAAAGATTGTGACAAAAAATACAAGACACAGTAATATCATAATCGATTCTGGAACAGTCATGACAGTCTTGCATCCGGGCGTATACGATGTGTTGGAAAAGCTCATTATTGCGATAATTAAGAAGTCTGATGAAAACATCGAGCCAACAAAAGATCCATCGGGAACATTTAGTTTGTGCTATGACAAAGGTTTTAATATCAAGTTTCCCACACTGATATTCCATTTTTCTGGTGCAGACGTTCATTTAAAACGCAGAAACACATATGTCCAGTATTTTGATTACATTTGTATGACTATAGCCCGACACAGTTCGAACGATGCTATTTCTATTTTTGGAAGTTCTGCACAAGTGAACTTTGAGGTGGAGTATGACCTCAACCAAAAGCTAGTCTCTTTTGCTCAAACAGATTGTTCCCAATATTGAATGCTACTTTGTTGAGTCGAATACTCTGATTGAATTCTCAGAACTAAACTTATGTCAGGATATATATATATATATATATCAATAATATTAGGCATTATGTCTTTGTTCGTCATAAATACTTTGTGTAATACAGTCATTGACTAATGTAACCAGTGAGACTTTTGGATATATATGAGTGTCTGTTGAACTTAGTGTGTGGATTCTTATAATGTCCACCAAATCCTGGCATATACATACATATGTACAAATTTCCTTTATTGATTCATGCATCACTATCACATCTTATGGAATTGAATAAATGAAAAATCATAAATGACAGAGGAAGAGGCAATAATAATCTCACTCAAGTGAAATATACTAACAAGAATCTTGCCAAATTAAACAAACAAATACCAGAGACAGATCCCCAACAATGATCATCTCCAAAAAATTTCTAAAAATTATGTTTCGTGTTCTATGTTTGCTCTTGGCTCCTTGCTTCGAGAGAATGGTTGTTAGGTGCAAACCAAAGTTTCACATCTGCTAGATATGAGAAAAACGATGGGTTTATAAATATGGACAATATCTCCATTAATATGAGGCTTTTTGGATAGAAACCCAAGAGGAGCCTAAATTCAAAGCGGACAATATCATACCAATATGGAGATGTGTAGAGTCCATAGTCACAACATATGATAGCGGAGTCAGGTCCCAAATGCATCCTCGGATGTTTCACCCTGTTATCTTCCCGCACTAGCCACATGAGGAGACAAAAACAAAAGGAAAGAACAACGTTGCCTCCTTGTGACGATGATAATTAAGCTTGGAAATGAAATACCAATAAATATATGAAAAAATGCCAACAGCAGCTAGCATGACGGATATAGAGGACAAAACAGTTCCAAGTCCACAAAAAAAAAACAATGAGAAACAAAGTAAAATACAACCCATGTGTGGGGAAGAATTCAGGCAACAACAGGTACACATGAGGGGATAAAAACAAAAGCAAAGAACAAGGTTGTCTCCTTGTGAAGATGATAATAAAGCCTTGAAATGAAATGCCAGTCAATATATGAAAAATGCAAACAGCAGCATGACAGCTATAGACGACAAAACACTAATAGAGACCTTGATGTCAAATACCCACATGTTAAACCCATTAAAAACAGAGAAATGACAAAAAAACCCATCAAATTTGATCCCAAAACAAGAACAGAGCAACCTCCCTGTAAACGCAAGCACAGGCACAGCTAATATATCTAATCTGTGGGCCTTTTCGTAAATAGTCAAAAAGATGGAGAAAATCGGTGGGAGTGTGTTATCCGGTTCATAAACTATCCGCGTCAAACTCCTTAACATCACTGATGCGCGTGGTCTTATAGTCAAGAACTAGTGTTAGGAGACACCAATGAACTTTCTAACCCAAATTTACTATCATTGTAAAATAGCATCCGCTTTACCAACCTCAATCCATCGCAGGGTTTTCAAGGCCTTTCAAGACATTCCAGGACCTTCCAGTTTCAACTCCGCTTGCATTCAAAGATCCTTCTCCTTATTACTACCTCACTCTTGAAGGTATCAGCGTTGAAACTAAAAAGATTGGGACGGATACAGGCAACAATAGTATCATAATCGATTCTGGAACAGTCATGACAGTCTTGCATCCGACCATATACGATGAGTTGAAAAAGACCATTATTGTGAATATTACGAAGCCTGGTAAAAGCATCGAGCGAACAGAAGATCCAACCAGAACATTTAGTTTGTGCTATGAAAAACTTCTTAATATCAAGTTTCCCACACTGATATTCCATTTTTCCGGTGCAGACATTCATTTGAAACGCCAAAACACATATGTTCGGTATTACGATTACATTTGCATGACTATAGCCAGACACAGTTCGAACAATGCTATTTCTATTTTTGGAAGTTCTGCACAAGTTAACTTTCAGGTGGAGTATGACCTCAACCAAAAGCTGGTCTCTTTTGCTCTAACAGATTGTACCAAATACTGAATGTTTATCAATGCTACTTTGTTGAGTACAGTAAGAAGGTGAGAGTATGCCTTTATACTCTGGTCGAATTGTCAAAACTAAACAAATATGTATGATACACACACACATATCAACAATATTAGGCACTTTGCCTTTGTTTGTCCAAAAAGCTGTGTGTACTGTGTAATAACTAATAAGTGAGACGTTCGGATATATATGAGTGTATGTTGAACTCAGTGTGTGGATTCTTATAATGTCCAGAAAATCCTGGCATATACATACCTATATACAAATTTCCTATATTGATGCATGTATCATTATCTTACCTCGTGATATACATGGAATTGAAGAAGAGATGAAAAACCTGTAATGACAGAGGAATTAGAGGCAATAATAATCTCATTCAAGGTGAAATATACTAATAAGAATCCTTGCCAAAAAAAATTATTTACATCCTGAAATACCAGAGAGATCCCCAACAATGATCATCCACAAAAAATTTGTGAAAAATTATGGTTGTTCAACTATAAAATTGTAAACCTATAGGACATAATATGGTCAAAACAAGAGGAAACAAGAAGAAGAAGATTGATACTCTGTTGAGAGACGTGTAAAGCTGCATTTCCTGGCCTTGTCTTCCTAGGTTTTGTGTAAGAATTCAGATAGGATACTAGCCTCATATCTGACATCCCAAAGACCCTTTCAGAAACCAGCTCTCCCAACATCATCTCTAATATCGCCTGATTCAAAATACCCTTTCAAATTAAACTGTGGATTGAATTGTTGACTTCTAAGGGAAGCAGGTGAAAGATTGAGGCTTCTCGGTTTCATACTCAGAAGACGTGCAGATCGGACAGTCCTGTTTCCCATGGTTGGCATCAGAAGAGGAACTTTGGATATGGAGCCACTTGTAAATGCGAGGCCAGCAGTGCAAATGGCCAGAGAGTGTGACAACAGGGCCGTGTGCCGTTTCTAAGCATATGTTACAATCAAGGCGGCCATCCACTGGCATTACATGAGCTTCGTTCAGGCTCTATCCTAGCACCGCACATATTTCTTCTTACATTATTGACTCAAGAAAGATTTCTAATCAACCCAGGACCCAAAAATCAAGAGGACGAAAAAGAATGATACACATATGAGAGGATAAAAACAAAAGGAAAGGACAAGGTTGCTTCCTGTGATGACGATAATTACAGAGATGAAGCCTTGAAATGAAATACCATTATGGGAAATGCCAACAGCATGACAGATAATAGAGGACAATACACCTGACCGGATAGAGACCTAAATGCACCTTCTATTGAAGATCTCAAATAAAATGAAATACAAAATTCCAAAAACTCACAAATTAAACCCATTAAATGATCCTTGTCTCATTTTTTTATTTTATAAGGTATAACCAAGCTCAGTTACTTATTTTGAATAAGAAGCCCAAGGCCCGTATTTGTACGCAGGAATATGGTCCATCATGCGAGTCCCAAAGCCCACATCAGAAAAATATCCACGAACTAGGCCCCAAAGCCATGTTAGGGTCATTAAATTAGAGTCGATTCAGATTGTATGTGGAGGCGAGTTCTGTTGCTAGTATGGTGTTTTAAGAGTTGTCGTCCAAATGGGAGTTATAGCCATCCGAACAATTGAGGTGCATGCGTGAAACGCCAGAAGGGTCTTACTGGATGTCTTGATCGAGGAACGCTGAAGATCTGTCCGAACAAGTGATAGAGGTGTCCGGACAAATGCACAAGAAAGAGCACGCCCAATGCGTCTCTTAAGTTGCACCGCTCTTGAAAATGTCTTTGGCGGAACAGTAAACCTTCCTGTCATGATCGTAAATTCATAATTCATAACAGAGTACAAAGGCTGGTGTCATAGTTTGGGCGCATTTGTCATACATTTTGAGGAACTTAACTGTATTATACACTTAAAAACTATATGATAATTCCCACGATTATGTCATATAGAAATTTAAAATTTTAAAAAAAACAAGCAAAACGCATTAGAAACCATATATACATTATACTCTTTTTTTTGAAATACCGCAAAGAAATATGTTTCTTATTAGAATTGAATTTTAGACACACCTATGTTTAACACAGTCGATTGCCAACCGAGTAATCTTTCGTTGGTATATACATATTATACTTAATTAATCTCCTCTCACATGTATGTTGTGCAAACAAAATTACAATGTAATATTTATATTCTTTATAATACAAAAAACAACATATATTTGCCTGAATTATAGGCATCATCGTAAAAGAAAACAAACAAACAAAAGGCGTTAGAAACCATATACATACTTAATTCATTTCTCTTACTGTCTTACATGTATGTTAAAATAAAAAAAAATTATCCTCATAATATTCCTAAATTATACCCTTCATCGTGAAATTTTGATTTAACTATGACGTCTCCAATATTTTAAGCTACAAGACAATGAATTATGAATTTGATTTAACTATGTTTAATCTTCTTTCATGTGTATGTTATGGGAAAATTCATTGAAGATAAATATGTTTTCTATATATATATATGTATAGTTGTAACACAGATAACAAACCATTAATTTCCTCATTCCCCCTTTGCATTTGCTTCGACAATGCATCGTCATATCTTTATTTCGATTCTCATTTCGTTAATTGTTTCAATTCAATCCCTAGTTGGAGAGAAAGGAAACGTTATCAGTATTGATCTCATTCATCGTGATTCGACGCTATCTCCATTTTATAATCGTTCAATCTCTCCATCAGAGCTCTTAAGAAGAGCTGTTCTGTGCTCTCTTAGCCGTGCCAACAACTTCAATTCACATATACATAGTAAAGCAAAAGATATCCAGTCGGAGGTGACTCGCAATGAATTTGAATATCTTATGAAGATTTATATCGGTGAGAATCATTATCAAGCCCTTGCTTTGGTAAGCACGGGAAGCCAACTTGTATAAATACAGTGTGATCCCTGTAAAGACTGCTACGAACAAGATTTACCTCCCTTTAAACCATCAAACTCCTATCAAGAACTTCCCTATGACAATGAATTCTGTCGAGTTTTTGAAAAAAGGAGGCCTGTTAAGCCATCAAACCAGTGCGAATACAAATATGTTTACGAGAAGAATGGATTTACAATTGGAGTTTTGGGCACTGAGACATTCTACTTTGATTCCACTAATGGTGAACTTGTTTCTTTCCCTAAATTTGCGTTTGGATGTGGTCACGAAAATAAGATTAAGTTCGATAAGCTAGTTCAAGGTATTATCACTAATTTCTCAGTTAGGAAGCGACATTGAGCACATATTCTCCTACTGTTTGATTCCAGCGTCAGAAAAAACTGGTGTTAGCAAACTCAGATTCGGACAAGAGGCGAAAATCTCCGGTGCAAAAGTTTCAACTCCGCTTGCATTCAAAGATCCTTCTCCTTATTACTACCTCACTCTTGAAGGTATCAGCGTCGGAACTAGAAAGATTGGGATGGACACAGGCGACAATAATATCATAATCGATTCTGGAACAGTCATGACAGTCTTGCATCCTACCATATACGATGAGCTGCAAAAGACCATTATTGCGAATATTACGAAGTCTGGTGAAAGCATCGAGCCAACAGAAGATCCAACTGGAACATTTAGTTTGTGCTATGAAAAACCTCTTAATATCAAGTTTCCCACACTGATATTCCATTTTTCTGGTGCAGACATTCATTTAAAACGCAGAAACACATATGTCCAGTATTTTGATTACATTTGTATGACTATAGCCCGACACCGTTCGAACAATGCTATTTCTATTTTTGGAAGTTCTGCACAAGTTAACTTTCAGGTGGAGTATGACCTCAACCAAAAGCTGGTCTCTTTTGCTCCAACAGATTGTACCATATAGGGAAATATTGAATGTGCATCAATGCTACCACCAAACTTTGTTGAGTCCAATAAGAAGTGGGTATGCCTTCATACTCTGGTTGAATTCTCAAAACTAAATATATATCAATAATATTAGGCACTATTGCCTTTCTTTGTCCAAAAAGCTTTGTGTACTACATAGTTATTGACTGAGGTAACAAGTGAGAATTTTGGATATATATACGAGTATCTTTTGAAATCTAGTGTCTGGATTCTTGTAATGTCCAGCAAATCCTGGCATGTACATACATATATACAAACTTCATGTATTTATGCATTTATCATTATCACATGATGGAATTGAAGAAGAGATGACAAATCAGTAATGACCGAGGCAGAGGCAGAGGCAGAGGCAGAGGAGATAATAATCCACCCAGGTGAAATATGTTAAATAAATAATAAGAATTGGCATAAGGAAACAACCTCATAAATCTGACATCCCAAAGACCCTTTCAAACACCACCTCTCCCAACATCACAATAGCCGGATTCAAGAGACTCTGCATTTCTTCTCAACAAATAAATTGGCAACTTAAGTCTTCAGACTAACCAATATAAGCCACTAATTTGCAAATTTGTACACATATCTATGACAGAAATATTAAAACGACGTCTAAAAAATCAGAAATATATTAGGCAACTAATCTTGTCTAAAGAGGCAGTAAATATGGCAGCTTTTGGAAACTATACATAATACAATAGCATTATTTAAGGGCTTATTGATAGCAGAATATCCGACTGGGGCATTAAAAGATAAAGATTCAAACAACAGATAAACAAACAAGAACTTAGCCCAGCAAAGGCATTTCTTACCATTTCTACAGGAATTTCTCAATACTAGCAGCTAGAGTGGTTTTTGGAACGGCTCCAATAATGGTATCTTTCTTTTCTCCGTTCTTAAAAATTAAGACAGTAGGAATGCTTCGAATCCCATAATCAGATGCAACGGATGGGCACTCATCAGTATTAATTTTGTAGACTCTTATCTTCCCAACATATTGCTTTGCCAGTTCATCAATTATAGGGAGGAGCATACGACAGGGCCCACACCATGGAGCCCAAAATTCAACAACAACAGGGGATTCAGATTCAAGAACAACTGACTTCCAAGTTTTATCAGTAACAGATGGCACTGCAATTCCAAGGAAGAAGAAATGGTGTGTTATGGCATTTGAAGATCTTTTCACAAATACAAGTTAAATTGTATCTTAGGGGAAAAAAGAAAGGCTAGACAAAACAAGTAGCCAATATTTATTACAGTGAAGGGAAATAAACTCCACTTCCCAATCCATGGTTTTTCTTATAAAACCGATGCTCCAAGTTTAATACCCCATTAGAAATGGACAAATTTGCCCCCACTGCTGCCTTCTTATGCTTAGCCAACTCAAAAGAAGATGGGAAACTTGATGTCAAAGTTTTAGTTCCACACCAAATATCATTCCAGAAGGTTATTGTATTATCATTTCACACCACGAAAGTATATGAAGGGTTGACATTCTCCCCACTCTTTCTGCAACATCTTCCATTTACCACACCATGTGACTTAACAGAAATTATCCTTCAGCACATGCAAACTTTTCTCCCCGGTAAAATATAGCCATTCACCAAGAAAGGCTTGATTTAAAACGAAGATAATTTGATCCCCTTCCTAACCACCTGTGACCTATCTTGGTTGTTGAATACTATTCGACACATGAAACTTCCTTCACTCATTAGAACATCCCTGTAAACAATCTTCTTTGAATTCATTGCATTTTTCATGACTGATCAGGCATATAGTTAAAAGAAATCCGCTAATTTTAAGGTGATATGATAAAGATAAAAATCTGCAAAATTCATTCACTACATTGGATACATGATGCATGGTCTGCAAAGTGCATGTCAAAGATACACAGTACACATGGTGTTTGGTAACGAAATACTCCTAAAGAACAAAATTTTCTTACAATTTCTCTCTAAGCCCAAGTAATAAAATGTGAAAAGCATCAAAAGGGTACTTAGATTCAACTGTTATTTTTGAATAGATTCAGCTGTTGCAACGGCAAGCATTTATCACCAATAAAAAACCTAACTTGGTTCAATATCTTCTTTAGTTCAATTATCTCTAGTCTAACTCAAAATTGAATTATACATCATTCATCATCCCCTCACATTGTATTATACATTTCTCATACTTCTTTGAGATTTCATGCAAACTACCATGAAACAGAAACCTCAATTTTTACTAAGCACCGTATGAATGTAAATTTGTCAGTTGCACACTCTTCAACCCAAAAAAAAATTAGAGTTTCCAATGTAACAAAATTTTGACACTGAATTTCACTAATCCGTCATGCATAACTGCAACAAATTAAAGAACTGAATAATAGTAATAATAACGACGAAAGAACGAGTCTAACCATCAACGGCAATATCCTGAGACTCGCACACAATTCGTCCATTGCGACCTTGTCTTGATCTCTGAATCCGACTAGCCGATCCAAAAGAGCGAGTTTCAGGCGTCAATTTCATCCTGAGGCCTTTAAATTCCGGTAAGGCCCTCGATATCCGGCGACCAGAGACTGAAGACAAACACGAAGAGGCAGGAGACGGCGAAACAGCTGGTCTGGACAAGCCAGAGGCGCGAGAAACAGCTATCGATTCGAGCACAGTAGACATTGAAGCAGTGGATCGCAGCTCTCCCAATCCAAGAAGAAGCGAAAGAGAGATTTGTGAGTCGAGAGAGATGTCTGGTTCATGTTTGTTTGGATTTTAGTACTTAAGAATGGATATGGATGGTGGGCCCCATCTGTTCTTAGGTTGGTCTTCAAGATTTTATGTATTTTTTTATCAAAAAAAATTAAACGTGGACCGTTTTTAATATATATTTGTGAAAAATTACTAAAAATTTATATTTAAGATTATCCAAAAATATAGAAGTAACAATTTTAATTATAGATGCATTTGGCATTGCAAATATAAGCTCTATTACTCAATGAAAATTTTAAGCTCTAATACTTTACCGGTCAACATTAAACCCTCCCACTGTATTTTGTGTAAATTTTAAGGCCTCATATTTTTATCGGTTAATATCATACCCTCATACGATCACGTATTTTTTATTTACAATTAACATTTTAATTAATCTAAAGGCCAGAGAAACTAATTCTTCATGCTATTAATTACACATTATGGTGGTTTCACATCATTAATGAGTACGTTTTACACTAAAAATTAAGCTGATTAAACGCATAGGGTTTTCTCATCTCATCTTCCTATAAAAGGTTGAAAGCAAGTCCTAAACAATTATCAATAAAAAGAAGAAAAAAAAGAGCAAAATGTTTGTGTATATCTTCTTATACACCATGGCAAGTTTATCTCAAGTATGATTGTTTTGTTCATGGTGAGTGAATCTGTGACCATGGTGTTGGGACAACAGTCAAGATATGAAATGACACTTGCGAATTGTAAAAGGAGGATTCCAATAGTGGAAGCTCAACAAATATTCGATTACATAGTCATGAACAAAGGGGTTACAAGCCTTGAAGCCTGTGATAAACTTGTGCAGGGTGGTCAAGCTTGTCATGGTGTATTAATAAAGGATACTATTACTAGATATCCCCATCTGTTTAAGCCAAATTATCCCAAGTATGATTGTTTTGTTCATGGCCATTTTTACTTTTGGCTCTCGCTTAATCCGTTTTCTAGATCCACCCCTGTTCTTTTGGGAGAGACTCTGTTTCGCCAATGAAAACTCTTACTTAACTGAATTGCCCAATAATCCAGCATTAGAAGATCAAACAAGTATCTCCTACAATACACTATCACAAGCCCTATAATAAACCTTCAAACAGGGCAATTTTTACTGCTTAGAAAACACAGTTATCAAGTATTAGCTCATCAGTTTGTGAAAAGTTGTTGTCCAGTGGATAAAAAAGGAAATGCAAAGGAGGCTGTAGTGTGGTGTGGTGTTGCGGTGGTTTACATCTACTAGAAAGTAGAAAGTGTTGAGGAGTGTGTAAGGATGAATTAACACAGGATGCTTAAACAAACTAAAGGACCAAAATAGATGGTGCATAGAATATGAATCAATGGACCCTGCAAAATTGGCTATCACAAAAATGTAATTTTAAACCGTCTAGCAATCTAAGGAGCTCTAGCCTAGTAGTGATCATCTGCTCCTTTCAACTCGCACCTTACTCTAAAACTAATGACATAACAGGTTAGCATTTCAAAACGAGTGTCTCCATTGGCAACTATCATACCAAATTTGCACTACGAGGTTTCCAGAAGAACACGAGGCAACAATCAGAAGCAAACAAGCTTCTCATGGTTTTGGACTGCTTCAAACCATAAGAAATTTAAACAAATTGCAAGACAACAAGAGATTGGAATGTAGGATGAAAGAAATTACACTAAACAGTTGATACTTTATTAAAGAATCTGACTTTTAACGTTCACTCAGTTCTGAAACCAATAGATGAAAAACATGATGCATAGATTATAAGAACAACAAACTAATCAGACAACAAATTGGGATATAGCTATAAGAATTCTTTGTGTAGTATGAGGCAACTGTATGACTTGTAACTTTACTTGAAAAGAAAATGGATTTGTGAATCGTTACCTTAATTGCTTTTTTTTGGCTAGGAAAGTGCATATCACACAGCATACATCCGTTAATGAGCAAGCTACTTGTAAGAATATATGCAGTAAAATCCTTTTCTCAAGTTCTAAGCTTCATGCTGCATACTAGGTCAAGTTTCTCTCACGCATCAAGGCTTCCATCTTCTCAACATCTTCAGGAATATCAACACCATGAGCCTCGTGGTCAACTTTTATCACCTATACAACAGATTAAAAACTTTTGCTTAATCACAAATTTACAAGAAAATATGTAACATCGTACAATTTTCAGCACTTTAAACCAAAATTGAAGCGTTCAAAATCCTTTCAATTGGCAGATATGTATGAAGAGGTGCACTCTGAATGTTAGGAAAAAGGAAACAAATGGTTTTGTTTCCACATAGGATGCAGAAATCCTTGGTAACCCTAAGAAGGCATCCAAGTTTCAAAACAATAGACCGAGCCATGTGAAGAAATACGTCAAAACTGACAAAGATAAAGGAATTTAGCAAGACCTTCATCCTATAACCATTCTCCAGGACTTTAAGTTGCTCCAGATCCTCCTCTAGTTGTAGTGGTGTAGGTTGGAGATCAGGATATATACGAAGAAACTTTGAATCATAGCTCTGACCAAATATAAGTATTAAGCTATTAGTAACGAGCACCGAATGAGAAAAGAGTTGGATACCATAAGCTGAAAATCATAATGTCCGGCTGAAAAGACTAATAAAAAATAATCACATTTTCATCTTGATACCTGAATCCCAAGATGAAGCAGATAAGGAAAATCTGGATTGACCTGTGCGGACCTGTGTAAGATAAACAAATTCATCAACCAGAACAAATCATGGAAGGAGAAAAGGAGTGATACAAGAGAGGAAATAGGGGGGATAGGATTCAAGATGTTATACAAACTCACTTATTGTATGGAATCAGTCCTCGTGAAAAATAAATAGCATAGCCACGATTATCCACCACACATTTAACTCGATTTGGATCAAAGGCATCCTCAGGTTTCAAAGAAGTGACTGCTGTACTAAACACTGCATCTGGGGCTGCCTGTGGGACACAAAGTGTGTTCACAATAACAAACTGAATAATTATACAGGACACAATACATCAAATTGCAAATAAAAAGAACCATATTTTTCTAAGAGTTGTGAGTCGTATTTTTTTTTTAAGATTCCATTTTATGCTGAACTCATCAAGATTAAGTAGTGCCTCATGTTGCACATGAATTTCTCTCAAGGAAAGATAGAAACTTGAGAGGCACCAAGAACAATTATCTATTCAAAATGGCAGGAAAAACAGTAGAAGAATCACCTGCAGCGCTTTAACAACCCCATCTATAATCTCAGGCTCAATGAGAGGCTCATCCCCTTGAATATTGACAACAATATCATATTTCTTTTCTAATTTCTGAAGTGCTTCATTGCATCGCTCCGTGCCTAATGGTAATCAACATGCCATATAATGTAAAATATGAAAGAAAAAGTATTAACATCAAATGAAAGAAAAGGTATTAACATCAAAGTTCTTTATTATATGATAACCAAATAGTTTACCATTTCGGCAAGATTCTGATGTCATTACCACATCGGCACCAAATCCTCTGCAGCATTCCGCAATCTTTTCATCATCTGTTGCCACCACTGAACCAGAAACAATGTCGGAAGAAATTTAAAGTTTAGACCATGCACATAGAAAGGCATACAAGAGGATTCCTAAACATCAGGAAAACTTAATGGATTTCACATGCACAAACCCAATATGAAGTTCAGCAAACTTGTTCAATCTAAAGACAATTAAGTAACCTTAGCAAAGTTCAGAGTTATCTGACATCAAAATCATATGTGGAAGCATAAGCACAGGATCAACATAGATGTGACTTCTTTTCTGAAACCTAAACAATTTTCCCTTTTTTTGTGTGTATGGATAAGTAAATAGCAAGGGAGATGATATCAATTACATCCACCTCATGCCTCTCTTTTGAAGGTACCCAAAACATGGTCACTGCTATGAAAGCAATTCTCCCTCTCCCTCTCCTATCCTCTCCTCTCCTCTCCTCTCCTCTCCTCACCATGTTTCCCCCCACACAATTTCTTTTAGTTACAAGCACAAAGCTCTTTCTCAACACATCAGGAAACCAACCAATTCATGTCCAATATTTGCAAAGCTAGTTCCCTTAATCAAGTCACCTACCTGGGATCAAGAGTGAAGTGTCTTTTTGAATTTTCCCATGAGAAGGTCGAAGAATCAGATTGTGGAGTTTAAATAAATAGACGTACCAACATGATCTAATGTAGTTGCCAATTTGCTTCTCTCCCAAGTTCTCTGTAGGAGACAAACTACAAAATCAGTAAAATTTGGTCACATTTGAGAAAATATTACAAGTAACGCATGTGTCCCTGTTTACAATTTCTTTTCAAAGCCACCTTAAGAAATCTATAACAATTCAGCAGTCATCAGGTAGCTCCATGCTTATGAAATTGAGTAATTACCTATGATTTATAAACGTATACAAACCTGAAAATGATGTAATCATGAACATATATGCAACACATTTTCGAAAAATCTCCATATACGCATGAGATCTTGATTTTATGCCAATTATTCAGCTCATCAAACCAACTACTTCAATCTGAAGTTTCCAATTTTTTCCTTTCTAGTCTTTTTTACACATTTGAACCCCCATCATTGCAGATGCTAATGTCACTAACCCAATAGCCATTGGCATTGGGATCAGCTAAGAAATATTAAGTCATGGTATAAAACCTAAAGGATAGCCCGGTTTAACATGTATGGAGAAAAAAAAAACCGCAATTCAATTGCTACATTTGCAGAAGCTAGTTCTCATTTCTGGCCCAAGAAACACCATAAATTATGTAAAACTGCTGACTTTAACCAATTACACTGGATCTAAAACTTTTCCCTTCTCGTTACTACTTCCTCCCCAGAATTCCACTTAATTTCCCAAGTAAGATAGCCACACGAATCCAAACCAACATACAGAAATTCAAGCTTACTTGCATTTTGATCACAACAAATTCGGATGTAGAAACATGAAGCATGAAGACCGGCAAGATCCATAATTTCTTACTCCTCTACAAGTAAATTAACGAGTTTTTTATCCATTTTTGTTTCTAGGAAAAGTTCCAACATCAACTGCTGCTAAATTACACTAAATTGATTTGAAAGTTGAGATTAATGGTAAGAGGAAAACAAAAGTAGATTCAAATTAAATAAGGGAAAATGAGGCAAACGGGTACCTGGATCATGGGTTTGCCAAGGATTTCGACAAGGGGCTTCCCCTGGAACCGAGAGGAAGCAAAACGGGCGGGTATGATGCCCACGACCCGGCTCCTAAACTTCCTAAATCGACCCAGATATGCTGCGGCACCGATGGCCACTGATATGGCTGCTCCCGCCACAATGCCATGAACGATCCAAGACTTGGTCGACGAAGGAGACCCAGATGACGATGAAGAGGGGCTCATCTTCTTCACTTGGGTCTGGTATTTCGAATGTCACAGATAATCTTACAATTAAGGTTCCTTTCTTCCTAGATAGAGATACCAGATCACAACCATCCACTATAATGCGCGTGGGATTGTCGAACACTTGAACAGAGAATGTTTTTTCAGTCTCTCCTCCCTCTCTGTCTCTGCTCTCTCGCCGAACTCAAAAAGCTGCTTTGGGGGTCGCCGTGATTATAAATGGACAATTATTTATTTTTACCCTATTAACCAGACAATAAATATTTGTTTTATTTCGTTGCCAAGAAACCCAAAAATTTGTTCTTTCCCTTAATCCCTTCTATTAAGCAAAGCTTACTGCATTTATGCTCTTTCTTTCTCACAGACAATAACAAATCTCCTCTTTTGTTCTATCATTGGAGTATGATTATGGCTTAGACCAAGTCAAGAGCAGCTGTGATAGCAGTAGCAGTAGCAGTAGCAGTAGCAGTAGTGAATACTTAAAGTGAGATATTTCAAGAAGTCTCAAAGAAGTTGAGACTGACATTGGTTTTCCTTCAGTTATGTAGTTATGCATTTATCAAGACTGATTAACTTTGGTCTCAGAACAAAAATAATGAAAGATGATGACCTTTGTCAACCTTAAACCATTATCTTTATCTCTGCATCCTCCACATGCCATCAATACGTACGTAAATATAACCCTGCTTCTCCATACATGCACCAAAAAAGATTAAAAACAAAATCTAATTCAAAGGAAATTTATGTTCACAATCACCAGATACAGGTACAGCAACTCTTTCCTGTTAATAGAAAGGAAAAATAATTTCAAAAGGGCGTAAAATTCGTACCTTAGACTCTTATTCTTGTACCCTTATTTCTAGAGATTAATCTGTTCTAAATAAGGCATTAGAGTATATCTAATACCAAAATATCTAAGACCATTGTGAAGCCAAGATATTCGAAATGGACATAGAAGGAAACTGTTACTGAATGAAATACCAGATTATATGTAATGTAAGTCAAAGTTTAGTTAAAGTATAACAAACCAAAAGCCTTATGTGATTCTGGCCATGGCAATGAATTGGGATTCTTAAGATATTGTCGAAGCCAACAACGGTTCAATTCAATGATGGCAGGGCAGCACCGCAGAGCAAAAACTGCACTCATATGTCGTTCAACTCGTACAACTCTATCTGTTTCTGCAATCTATCTACACTGATTTTGAACAACTTTAGCCGTCATTGCCAACCTAGCAATGAGGCGTCGAAGCCTTTGAGCTCCAGGACCAGGTTTGATCTTGGATGGATCACCAATCTCAGAGCATTTGGGGTGATTGGCACACCAACCACCAGGCGTAAAGCTTCCATTCTTCCGGCCAAGTAAATCCTTGTCAATCCTATCCAAGACAGGGTCATTCCCTCTAAATTTCCTAGCAAAGGCAGCACCACTAGCAATCATCTTATCCGTGTCATTAAGCGAAAGGACGTGAGGGTGCTGCTTCGGGGGATTGTCCCAGGAAATGTAGTGCAAGTCATGATTGACGGCTGTCTGAGCATATTCTGGGACATTGCATATAACTGTGTGAAAGTAACCTTCAGGGGACGAGACGAAGTTTGTGTAGTACATTAGAAGAGTCCTAGGTAGATTGTCCCAACCCCAGATTAAGTACTCTACAAATGAACGCGTCAATACCATCCATGCTGATCCTGAACCACAAACAGTACAAATAATAACATTAAAGGAGACATTATAAATGAGTACAAATGGCAATGGAAAAGATACAGATGGTAATTGCTAACCAGTAAATAATTTGAAAGATGTCGGCAAAGTTCTCCGAGGCGAGGCCAGGTATACGTCTTTCTTTTTTGACGAGTAGAGGCCAGGGTCTATAATCAAAGGCATTGCTCTTTTATTCCTGCACATAACAATTCAAAGTTGTGCCATTAGCTAAATACACATACCTGAGTAACCTGACAAGTTAATATATCAGAGAGAGAGCGAGAGAACTCACTCCTTCCAGCCAAGATGACTTGAATGCTCGATGAAATTTAGATTTCGGTTTAATTTTGAAAAGGTGTAAAGAAGATCTGCACTCATGTTTGTCACTAAAATTTGGTCAAACAGGTGCTAAAATACCAAATATGTGTAACTCAAGAAGAAATAAGGTACAGGCAACGTAAATCTATACAATGACAAAAGCACGGACCAGAGAACACAGAGACTAACCATCCTGAGTCACGAGAGGATAATCAGAAGCACTGAGGTTGATGAACCAGTCCCAATCTTTACTCCTCTTCAGAAGAACGGCACAAGCATGAAGTGTATTAGAAACCATCGTAGGTCCTCTATAAGTCACCATGTTGGCTTTGGTGATCATGTAGACATTCCCAACCTTTGAGAAAACTGGATTTTTCTCCACTCGAGAAGCAAGCTCCAATCTTTCTTTTGCTGGTGACTCTAGATCCAAATGAACAACATACTGATTCCGTGGATGATACAATGCCTTTAGAGTTCTCCAAAGCTTTTCCAAATCACCTTTCGACCCTGAAATCAAATAGGCAAAACGAGGAATTGTGGGAGCAAGAGGAGGAGGTGGAGTTCGCGACATCTTTGTTTCTGCAAAAGCTAGTTCTGTCTGGTTTGTTCGAGATGGGAATATCGAGAAGAATGAATTGATTGGGTGTAACGAAGAGATGAGACCCACGTTGAAGGAAGTAGCTAAAAGGAATACACATATGAGAGAGCTTACGATGAGCGGAAAAATCCACTTCTTCTCCATGCTTAAAGCACCCATTCCAAACCCTTATCATGGGTTCAAATTAACATTCCTTGCACATTCCAGTCTCAATGGCCACAGAAAAAATATATCCTTTATACTTGTAATTGATGACTTTTTGCAAATGAATCCAGATTTCAGACTTAATAAGCTGCTGTTTCATCAATAACTAACTTTAAAATTCAATATAAACATAACCGAAACATTAAATTAGTTGCAAGAAAGACAACATTAATAGTATCTTAAAATACAGAACGGATACATCAAGAAAATCGACCAAAGACCAAACAATAAATCAAACAAGCTGGAATCCTTATTTTATAGGAATCCATGTTTGACATGAAACCATTGATAACGACACGATTGCCAGAAAGAACAAAAGATCAGGCAATGAAACACAAAACCCAGATGAGAAAATTTGAAAATCATACAATATAGAAACTCAAAAAAACCATATCAAATTAACACCCATTGAAGGAAATGCATAACTCAATAAACAAACCCCAGCTCAATCTCAATCAGAAACGCATATAGAAATTAAACCATACACGTTAAAAAAAAACAAATTAGTCATAAAAGAGCAGCACAAACATCGGAAGAAAAAAGGCTTAAAGAACGAACCTCTGTTTGGGACTTTGATGCAGAACCCTAGAGATGTTACTGTAAGAGATGTTATTGTGTGGGCATTCAAGAAGAATCAGAGACAGAACAGCATAACTGGTGAGGAGAGAAAGAGACCAAACGAGTACGTATAATAAATTCAATTAAAAATATAATAAAAGAGTCTCTGTATTAAAAAAGGGCGATTCTTGGGCCGTTTATGGAAGAACAACTCTATCTCTCTAAATCTCTATATTGGGTTTCTTTCACTGATGCTTAGGAGTCTCTGTTATGTCACTGCAAAACAGTTTACGAATACGCATGGCTAAATGGCTAATTGTCCCTTTTCTTGTTTCATTGTCGATACATTCAAGATGGCATGAGCAAAAGGTAATCAAGATCAACGGTTGGTGTTGGGGAGTGGATGATCCAACGGCTATTTTGTTTGATCAGGTGGAAAGTCTGGCGGAGATACCCAATAGTGTGGAAAAGTGACTAACTTCTCCCAATAAGTCATGCACGATACTCCATTTTTCTTCAGTTAGAATGATTTTTTTTAAAATACTACTTAAAAATACCTTTTCCATCATAATCGAACTTTGAGCACACATATATCTAATCCAATCGATTATCAACCGAACCACCTCACGTTGGTTTAGTTGATAATAGTCTCCAGCCAATCAACATTTATAGAAAAATGTGTTTGTGTGAAAATACATTAAATAATTGCTTAATTTGTTGATTTAAAGTAATATTGTCATTATCAAGAAGAAGATTAAGAGAATGACATTTTGAATATTTTAAATGTATGATAGAATACCATAAAATGTTTTCAATTAAGCATTTATGTCTATAAAGAGTATGGCAAAATATTCTATATCTTTAATTTCATAAATGATAAAATATTAATTAACAAATCTATACTCTACTAGTCTACTAGGTGAAAATGAGTCATTTTGGGCCGCGATTGAGGGCCAGCTCTAATGACAGGTTTTGGACTGAAAAAGCAGTAATTTTGGGCCTTCATGGTAAACACATAAAATTGGGCCCAATTTATGTGGGCCAGAGGTCTTTAGAATGGGCCCACCACGGCACATGTAGAAAGTGCACATGGCACGACCAGGGCAATTTTGTACTTTCAGCCTAAGTACCTATGACCTATCGGTAGGCATGGCAATGGGGCGGGATCCCCCGGGAGCGGATCATGGTTGCCCCGCTCCGCATATTCTGACAACATTTCCTGCACGGAAATCTCTGCCTATGAAATTTTTTAAAATGTTTAACCCATGAAAATCTCTACCTATGACACAATAATTTAATATATTGTATTCAAAAACCATTAATATTAAAATGAGATCTAAAAATAAAACTATCTTATGTATGTGGAGTGTGTATATATATACATGTACAGCGGGGCAGAGCGGGTCGAGAGATAAACGTCACCATCTCGCCCCACATGTGAGTTGAGATTCTTTGTCCGATCCCCACCCCACACAAGTCTCTGATCAAAGAAAATCCACGGCGGTCGGATACAAATTATCATCCCTACCTATCAGATTCAGATGGGGATTGGGGGGACCGTGCTCTTGTAAACATCGACCCAAAAAAGTGTCTTTACAAGAAGTCACTGAGTCAGCATGCGCCACGTGACTCTGGGCCCACACAATTGTAGAAAGAAGCTTGAAGTGTAGAATAGATGGCGGATCGTCCGCGCTGTAACTGTCAAGGGTAAATGCGTCATTTCGTACATCATTGTCGTTTTGTTCAACGCGCCTGCCCTCCTATTGCGCCTGCCCTTCCTATTGGCTGGATGTCAAACAATGTGCACCACTGTGTTGTTTTGACTTTTCTTTTGTTTTTTTTTTGAGAAGAAACGAAGATTTCATTAATGACTTTTCTTTTGTAATTTAATTTGTCTCATGTAGTAATTATTTAATTTTGTTTTGTTTTAATTTTCTTCCATATTTCAAAGGTGAGATATATTTGTGTTTAGATATTTTGTTGTATTTTCGAATTTTGAAATAAACATTTTCAATTAAAACTGAAAAGAAAAGTCAAATTGGTTTCATGAAACCATAATCTATATTAAATATAGGAACATGAGATTTTCAATTACTTTTTTGCCTAAATAATGAAATCTATCTCAAAACTATATATTAGAAATATGTTATTTCGATTATGTTTTTGTTAATTACGGATCATAGGTAACATATATTATTAATTATAATACAATATCATAAATAAATTGGAACTCAAGGAAATATACTTGACTGGATTAGTTAACATTCAAAATGACTCGATTGTATTGTCGTTAGTAATTATGACATACGATAATTTTTTTTATGTTGCCAGTCTCGATTTTTTCAATTGTTTCCCCCATGTCTTTCTGTACTGGAGAAATCATTACACTTGAAATTCGATTGATTGATAATTCTATCATTTATTGATCTTGTCGTTTTCGTCATAGCATCTATTTTTGGATGAATTAGGAGAATAAACTTACAAACATAGTTTTAATCTATTGATAACTAAACAGTGTAACTCGATCAAATGCAATATTTTGATAAAAGAGCACTAAACTTTTTATTAAAAGATATGAGCATGAATTATGGGAAAAAAATACACCTATACTATTTGACAAAACACTTGTTTATACACATTCTTACCTACATATATATATATTGACCATTACCTACATATATATAGAAATGATTTATGATTCATAAATACAAAAGGATTCAAATGACAGCCAGCAATCCCAAGATCATATTTTACTTAATTTGTGAGAGTGATAAGAAAGACGGGAGCCCAACATTATCCTTCACGTTTTCACTTGCTGTGGAAATCAAAGGAAACAGGGGTTTTATAAGTTTCTCATATATGGACAAACAGTTAATAGCTCATTATTTTTTGTTCCCCTCTCTTCAAAACAGGGAGGTATATGTATCGAGAGGAGAGCAGCATAGAAGAGAAGAAAAGGAAGAGACTTTGAGATCTGACCTATCTTCTCTCTTGGGTTTTTCCAAAAGCTCGATCTTTTGGGGCCCTTTATCGAAAGGGTCTTCGTCTCTCAATCACTCTTTACTCTCCATATCTATTCCTGGTAATAATCTAACCCTTTTTGTTTTCTGATTATTTAGTGCTACATGTGATGTTTTATGGATCCATTCTGATCTTGGTCGATTCAGGCTGTGTGTATATGTTGTGTATTGATTTCGGTATTTCTTGATTTTCTTTTTGTATTGTTTTTATTTTATTTGGTGTTTGCATGTTTGGTTTCGTTGATATATAGACTCTTGATCTCTATGAAGGAATTGGTTTTGTTATTTGGTGTAACTCCCCCATTACAGTACCTCTGTTTGATTCTGAATTAGAGGTTGCTGTTTGGATTTTATTAAACTTCATTTATGATAAGTTGATTTTTGTTAATGTGCATGTGCTCTTGGTTGGATTCTGTGAAGAGAATCAAGGAAACTACTTCTCCATTTATTTGAAGATATTTTTTAGATTCACTTATTTGGCTGTTCTTGGTTAGATGATTCTGTGTTAGAAGCTTTGAAACTATATAATTTTGTTCTGACATTCGCTTTACTTGATTTTAATGGGTTTTGGAACTTGCAAAAATGTGAGTTGAATTGGCATTGAGCATAAAATGGATGGATTTGGTTTGGTTTCACGTCGAATGGTTTATTAATTCTACCCAATTTGACCTCAAATTACTGTTAATAATATTCATTTTTTTTGGGGGAATTAATCATTGCAGATTGCTTGAGGTTGTATCTGCTGGCAAGATGGTAGTTGAGGCTGTGGGATTTGAAGCGGCTCAAGCGCCAAACATTGCAACAGAAGTGGAGACTTCGTTTCCTGATGAGAAGGAAAAAGGTAAACTGGACAAGGAATTGGGTAACAGGCCCATCAAATTTGGTACCCATGGCGATGAGCCCATAAAAGTAGAAGGAGGTGATGCTTCAGATGCCAACTTCCCCAAGGATGCTGTTGACGAGTGGCCTGCACCGAAGCAGATTCATTACTTTTACTTTGTGAAGTACCGCCCATATGATGATCCAAAAATAAAAGCCAAAATTGATCTAGCTGATAAAGAGATTCAGAAAAGAAACCAATCTCGGTTTCGAGTTATGGAAGAGCTTAAATTAAAAAGGGTATGTATAGATTCTTCATATTACTATAGCCTTATAAAGAACCCACATTAACGTGGTAGGACTGTTTTTCTTGGTTTGAACCCATGATACCCAGTTTGGAAATTTGGAATGAATCACTTTACCGTTGTGCCAAAGTTTGTTTTATACTGCATTAAAAATAGAGAATGAGTGGAAAAAGTATCTTGCTGCCATTACGTATTACATGGCTGTATATTGGGGTTTTTTGGTGCATTTCGTATGGCACGAGCTGTTTTGCTGAGCTGTCAAATGAGCAATATTTATGGCAGTTGCTAGAGTTATTATCATATAGAATGCACTGCACCGATCGTTACAATGCTAACGAAATTCCATTTTTTATTAATGTTTTTGTAGCTAACTTTTTGCCTTGAAAGAAAGGCATATTGTATTTACTCACTGTGCAACCAAAATCTTCAAAAAATTGTAGGATAACAATCGAAGCGAAAATAGCTACCCCAACCATATACACAAATAACTTATTTTAATTGTCTTTTTATTTGCTTTTGTTCCTTTAGGCGGATAGAGCAGGCATGATTTCTCAGTTGAAGTCTCTGAGAACAGAGAGCGACCAATATTACACAGTAATGAACGAGAAGAAAAAGGAAAGGGAACCCTTGTATCAGGCTCTTGGTAAGCTGCGGGATACAGGCGGTGCCGGCCGGGGTGGCTTATGCTCATCTGAGGAAGAGCTTGATGATCTTGTATGATATAACTCCAAGTTCTGTGCTGTATTGGCTTTGTGGCTTTGGTCCTTTTGTCTTTAACCTGTTGATTGAGAATTTTTTTTGCAGATCTACAGCTTGAATTACCGCATGCAACATGAGAGCATTCCGTTGGCTGAGGAGAAACAAATTCTCAGAGAAATCAAACAGCTGGAAGGGACAAGGGAAAAAGTTAATGCCAATGCTGCTACGAGAACTAAGATTCAAGATGAAATGGGTCAGAAGCAAGCCATTCATGATCAATATAAAGTAAGATGTTGATCTTTAAGCTGTTGTATATTTTCACTATTCTCAAGTACATATTGATCATTTGCTATATTACTGTCACTGTAGCTTATAGGAGCTGACTTGGATGGAGTTAGAAAGGAGCATCAAGCAGTTAAGACCAAAATTACTGCCCTCAAGGAAAAACTGAAGTCAATGGATGACGACATTAGTTCTCTGCTGAATGAGTTGGAGAATGCTACTCAAAAGAGGGACAAAGCGCTTGAAAGCATACAGGAATTTCGAAAGCAGCGGGATGAAGGGGTACATTTGTTGACTTTAATGTGTTTAGTTGCAATTGCAATTTTCAAGATCTCTTGTGTTTGCTACTAGTTCTATTTTCTTTTTCCCTGTAATCAATAGTCATCTTTCCAAGCTTCAATATCTGAGTCTCTTTGTCTGAGTTGTGATTGTCACCTACGGTCTACCCCATGCTATGATAGTACATGCAACTTTGTTAAAACTATGGAATTGCTTAGAAAGATGCAGTGATGTACTATTGTACTGCTCTAACAAGCAACCTTCTATTGTTCTTTTTTTGACTTGATACCATTTGATGATATCTGATGTCTTTCTTTTAGATTTAATACTCGTCAACTTCTAAACTTTCTTTGGTAGTCTTTTATGGTGTGGGCATATAATAGTTGATGAAGATATCTTTGTTAATGTCGTGTTTATTTCCTGTTGACCTCCTTTCAGAACGCCTGCTTCTTCCAAAGTCGTGGACTCTTAAACAAGGCCAGAGATCTTGCTGCCAAGAAGGATATCGAGGCGCTTGAGGAACTTTCACGCACAGAGGTTCACTTGTCACTGTCTCTTTGTCTTCCAGAATCACGTGAAATTTAAAATGTAGCTCATAATTTTTTGTTTTTAAATTTTCCAGCTTGATAAATTTATCTCCCTCTGGAGCAACAACAAGACCATCAGGGAGGATTATGAGAAAAGAATTTTGACATCGTTGGATCAACGACAATTGAGTAGGGATGGACGGATGAGGAACCCGGATGAGAAGCCTCTGGTACAGGTACAAGAGGTCCCAGTGCTGTCTGACGTTGAGGCGGTGGCCAAAACTAATGTTAAGCGACCCAAGGAGGAATCAAAAGCTAATCCACAAAAGGATACTTTGCCTGCTCAGAAGGCTAAAGCCAGTGCGAAAGTTACAGATCCAAACCCCACTTCTGAGGGTTCTGATATTGCGGACATCGAGAACAATAGCTATGAAATTCCGCCCAAGGGCTCCACTTCAAAGGAAGACGTAGTTGATCCTGCAAAGTTGAAAGAGCTGAAAAGAGAAGAGGAGATGGTTAAAGCTAAACAAGCAATGGAAAGGAAGAAAAAATTGGCGGAGAAAGCTGCTGTCAAAGCAGCTATAAGAGCTCAAAAGGAGGCTGAAAAGAAGCTAAAGGAAATTGTTCTCTTTTCTTAGCACTACTTTGTTTGAACATGCGACCATGTGACCCAGTGGTAGAGTTGTTAGAGTACAACCTATAGGTCACAAGTTCCATTGTTGGGAACCGAGCCCACATATTATGTGGGATTAAGGTCTGCGAACATTTTGCATGTCCCCCAACCCTTCCCACTGCGGGAGTCTTGTGTACGGGAGTTATTTTTAAACACTGCTTGTTTGGTATGATTAGTTTGCTTTGTATTCCAAAATTGACTAGTATCTTCCTTCTACTGTATTTCAGAAGGAGGAAAAGAAGTTGAAAAAGAAGTCTGGCGGGTCTGCTCTTGCTACTGAGACTGAGGAATCAGCTGAAGCGGTTGTGGAGAGTGTAGAGATGGAAAAAGATGCAGATGAAGAGGCACCGGTTACTGCAAAGGGGAAGGTTGTGAGGGAGAATGCTGTCAGGCTCCGGCGTCGTCCAAGGGGTCAAGATTCAGTCTCGAAAGCCATCTTGAAGCGGAAGAAGTTCACTAACTATTGGTTATGGGCTGCTCCTGTTGCTGTGATTGTCTTGTTGCTTCTAGTGCTTGGTTACTTGTACCTCCTTTGAAGAAGTGAAACTAAAAGTAGCAGCAGACTCCCTGTGTGATGAGGTAGGTATGTTGGTAGAAAAATAAAACATTTTTGTTCTTTTGCATCCCGTTCGAGTGATGGACATAGAACTCATAATGCGCTTTGAGTTTGTGCAACTGATATCCATATATTATTTGCTTCTAAATTTTGAACTAATTTTGTGGATGTTTGTGCTATTACTCTTATAGATAGCAGGTTTAAGTAGGGCAGAGCCCATTCAATGGGCATAAATCAGATGGTGAATTATCTTTTTGAGTTTATGTAACTTACTGAGAGTTAGTACACTAGGGGCTAAACTCTTGGCATACCTTTTTGAACTTTTTATCTGTTTGTCTACTAATACTACCTAGGCTTACTATTGTACGTGGGACAATTAGACTAATCTTCTAATTAATCAACAAATTAGTGTTAGTAAATACGTTAAAAGCGATTAATGAATTAGTCTTCTTGAAGACGCCAAATTCCTCCCGACAGCCTCAACCACCGTTTAGGACTGGGAGATCAATGGAGGTTGAAAAGAGAGTACCCATCAACCAATGTGTTCTTGGGTCATTTCTGAATGGATCGGTTATGGTCAATGACCGGAGAAAGTTGGTGAATTGGCCATAAGGCCAAGCTTGCTGAAGAAAGTTGTGAATTAGCCATCTTATGTCATGGGAGTGTTGTAATCATCGTCCACAGTCTAGACGAGCAAGAAGCAGCATTGTGGCTGGCTCAACCACCAGTTGTGCAAGAAATTCTAACCACGTGAGGGTGGAGAGGTAATTAAAGGAGTTGGAAATAAGAAATCCGATGGATCAAAATGACTAAGACATGTCGATTTGAAGGAACAACATGCACGCATGCTAAGCCTTGTTCATCAAGGAGAAGATTAAGGAGGTCTCGAGCAAGATTGTTGCTGCATATCCTAACAAAGGTGAAGAAGACCAAGACCGAAGGTTGGCCACAGAAGGTGGTTCTGCAGATACAAATATTGTTCATTGAGATGATGAACAATAACAAGAGTACAAATAACAGGTCATAAGTTTGATTCTTGAAAATAACCTCTCTCCTTAGATTATGTGAGGTAAGATTTCAAACCTAGTAAAAATGTGGCAAGCCGAATTGATTATGCAATTGATCGTTGTTCTAATTATGGGTCATGGCATCAATCTAGGACGAATTTTCTTTGTTTTTGAAAAGCTTACTTAGGAAGATTTAATCATGAGCAATACGTTTTTTTAATGTAGATAAAGAAACCCTATCGGCTTGTTCAAATAACATGATTAGTGTCCATCTTTGTCCCACATCTATTTATTCGACCCTCCTATTAATTTAAGTTTTTTATTTTTTTTACAATTCTTAACTTATTTTCACCTATTAATATAGAAAATTTTAAAATATACTCTAAAAACAATTAATTATTTTCGTAATTAATTTTGAGGTTTTTTTAACCCATATAATTACATTGAAAAATAATATTCAAATAAAAAATGGAAAATAATTTTTCAAAAAAAAAAATTGGGTTTGGCAGTGTTTTGAAAACTAGACCGATTCGCTCAGTGACCGGGCTTGGCTCCAACCCCGTCACATACACGAAAACCAATGATTTTTCAAATCGGCCATTTTTGGTGTGAACCGGCCAGTTTAAACCGGTTAAACCGGCTGGTCCATATGAACCTATGTATATGAATAAATTTGAAAGATATGTTTTTGGCAAGTTTCGTACCCATGACCTCATGTTATTAAAAAATTGCCTTACAACCAAAACCATGACACATTTCAGGCTCAAAATAGGATGTTAATTATATATATGATATTCATTTGAAAGTGTCTCAGCACATTATAATGAATTATAAAAAATATTTTTGCACATTTATTTTTTAGATACACTATAATAAATATATATTTAATAATTTAAATATCTTTACATATATTTGTTGTAATTTTTTCACTGTATGCTTCTTTGTATTGTTTTCATAACAACTTATTTATTTATTATATTATTTTATATATTATATTTTTTGTTTTGTGAAAACTTAACACCTATGAATGATTGTGAATTTTTTAATAGAAGTATATTAATGATGTATTTTTATATTATTGTAAATATTATAATATGTGAAATATTTTTAATCATCATTTATATTAAATAAATACTTATAATAATATATTATATTGAATCCGGTTCGAACCCGATTGAATCATTAAACCTTGAATCGAAGAATTTTTTGATTCGATAACCGGGTTCGGTTTTCAAAACCTGGGTTTGGTTGGATTTCTCACATTTACATGTGAGTAATTGACCCGACAATCCACTTGCCCTGTACTCCACTTGCAGATCCCGGCGGTAGTCCTTGACGTTCGCCTAGCGCCGCTAAATCCACCGGCTACAACCGGTCAAGATTTTTTGTGTCACCCTGTCTTTTTGCAACGCCCACGCCCATGTGCCACTGAAGCGCGTGCAATGAACTTCTAAAAAATTTAAGGGTGTGTTTGGTGAGGCGGTACACAGAGCTGTACCGCTAGCGATCCCGCTTTGCGGGACCGCCTCACCAAACACCTGATTTTTGAGGGCGGTACCACCCACCAAACGGTGTGGTACCGCCCTCCAAGAAAAAGCTCCAAAATGGAGCTTTTTCTTGGGCGGTTTGGGTTTGGCGTGGGTCCCATGCCAAAAAAGAATGGGTCCCACGCCTAAAAGTGACTGATTTGTTTTTTTTTAAAATTTTTTTGCATGTGGGTCCATAACTTTGTATTAAATATTATATATTGATATTAAATATTGATAAATTAATAATTACATTTGTACATTAATAATTACATTTATACATTAATATAATAATTATGCTTATTAAATGGCTATTTAAATATTAAATTAAAATAATTATAATTTTTACATCATAAATTATATTTATAAATTAATAATTATGCTTATTAAATGGCTATTTAAATATTAAATTGAAATAAATATAATTTTTACATCATAAATTATATTTATAAATTAATAATTATGCTTATTAAATGGCTATTTAAATATTAAATTGAAATAAATATAATTTTTACATCATAAATTATACTTATAAATTAATAATAATATAAACAAAATATATTTTACACAATTTAACCGCTACAACAGTTAACAGCTTTACCAAACACCTCAAAGCTTATTTTATAGCTTTAAGCTCAGCTTTTTATTCACAGCTTAACAGTTAGCGTTGAAAATCAACACAACCGCTCTACCAAACACACACTTAAAAGCCTGATTTAGGTTTTTTTTATTATAAATTAGTAGGGTTTTTTTTAAAAAAAAAAATTTGTTTGATAAAAGGAGAATCAAACCTTGTTTATTTACTTATTGATTAGGTTTTTTTTTGCCCAAAATATACAATATTAGTTTGTAGTGTTTGAACTGAATTTTTTAATAATAAGCTTCATTATTTTTTATCTATTTTTTTAGGTTAATTTTTACTATTGTACTATGTATTTTTGATCTATCACACTCACATAAAAATATGAAAATAACATTTAGTCCACTGGAGTCAAAGAAAGGCCAAAAATCCCCACCAAACCATGCTTTATTATTGAAAAAAGAAACCACTTATTTGACTTAATTTATAATTTTGTCTCCCCCATGCCATATCTTTGTCAAAAAGAACCGCCATTCAACGAATATAAGACATGGATCTGTTTGTTGTCCACGCGCAGATGGTAAACGTGGGACTAGAAGTAAACAAAGTAGTGCACAGCCTCTGTCCAACACTCCAACCTCATCAGTGTTCCTCTCACTCCAGGGTGCCGGGGGTCTGCTGTAATAAAAATTACAGCAGACCCCACTGTAGCTCTTTTGGGGCACAATGAATTTTTTTTAAAATTTTTAAAAATCGTAAATGTGTAGTATTTGGTCTAACGAACCTCACGACATATTTTTTGTCCGAAACAAAAATCAAAGTCATCGTGATCGAGACATCGAATGTTTTGTGTTTATATCCGACGGTCTAAAATTGTCATATATTTTTCATGTTTAATATGATTTTTGTTTCGAACAAAAAATATACCGTTTGATTCGTTAGGAAGAATACTACACATTTATTATTTTTAAAAATAAAAATAAAATTTTTTGTTAACATAAAAATATATTACAGCGGGACCTGCTGTAATAAAAATACAGCAGGTCCCCGCCACCCCTCACTCCATTACAGCAAACTTTATTTTTCTAGAGAGAGAGAGGAGAAACAGGCAAATGTAGGTTTTGACAATCAGAGGCAGAGACACTTGTGACCTGTTTAACTGTGTGAGGCAGAGAAAATAAGGGAAACAAAATTAAAACCAAAACAAAAACATTAATGAATTGAGAATTGAGAATTGAGAATTGAGACCAATTGTGACCGAAAGTCAGCTCTATTGTGTCCTCATTTCAAATCATTCAATAGTATTGTGTGCTCTTTTCTTATCCAATAAAATATTCGAGTTTTCAAGAAAGAGAAAGTGCTTTCCTTTTCTTTATTCCATTCACAGTATTCTTGTTTGCTGGTTTCCTACTGCTTCTTTGATTAGATTTAAAATATCTGCTCCCCTCTACCGAATTCTGTCATCTTCATTCATTTTTTGGGTTCTGGACACAAGAGGGAGATAGATACGTCATGTTATGAAAAATGGAGTTAAGACCCATTTATGGAAGAGTGGATACTGTAGACTTGCTTCACTTACAAGTGATGCTAGTGCCAATGAATCTGTCTGGTTTTCTCTTTGAGTTAATGGGTCTAGAATGGTAAAGCTTCTTTCTTTAATAACCTCCTCTAGTACTTCTTGATTACCTTGGTTAATCTTCTTATGATTTGTTCTTGCAATCTGGTTTTCAATTTGTGTCTGTACATGCCTTTGATGGTGTTTTGGGATGTCGGTTTGAAATTCCATATAGGGGATTTTGGTCAAGGGCTTTGGTAGCAAGTGGGGTCTAGGGATCTTGGTTGGTTTTGACTAGTGTTGATGAAAGATTATTGCTTCACTACTTTAATTATTCTATTGTTACTATTATTGCTTCACTTGCAAGTTCTTGTTAGCTGTTCCTTTTTGTGGTTCCTAAGATGTTTTGGGATGTGGTATTTTAACTTTCTTCTTCTGAGAGTTTCCTTAGCAGTATTTGTTAAACACTTCCTACACTGAACGGAACTTGTGGGCTTCTTGATTTAAGTTCATGGGGATTTGGTTCAGGTGGGGATTTGTGATCTCAGTTGATTAAATGTTGCTTCAGTTTTAAGCTGAAGTTACATTTCCTTGTGGTTGCTTTTTGGGATTTGAGTTTTGCAAGTTTTTTTCATGTTGTTCACTTCTCCTAAAAATAAGCAAATTATGACATGGAATTCAACTATGGCTGTCTTGGTCTTGATTTCAGCAGGAGCTAAGCTTTGATTTCAGTAATGGTGGTGCTGGAAATTGTTCCAATGATTTTCCTCAAATGGGTATTCTTGGCCTTCATCATTTGTTCATCTTGGGGTCTCAAAACCCCACATCAACCCTGTGATTCAAGTGATTTGGTGGCGCTGAAGGAATTTGCAGGAAACCTCACAAATGGTTCAATTATTAAAACATGGTCTGATGAGACCAGCTGCTGTCGATGGGATGGTGTTGTTTGTGGGAGCAAGACTAATGGATCATTGACTGTCAATAGAGTTACTATGTTGATTCTTCCACAGAAAGGTCTCAGAGGGGTAATCTCTGTCTCTTTGGGCAGTTTAGATCAACTAAAATCACTTGATCTTTCTTACAATCATCTTGAAGGTGGATTGCCTGTGGAGCTTTCAAACTTGAAGCAGCTGGAATTCCTTGATTTGAGCCACAACAACCTTTCAGGACCAGTTTTGGGTTCACTTTATGGGTTACAATTGATTCAGTCATTGGACGTCTCTAGCAATTTATTCAGTGGATATAGCTTTGGGCCTGTGGAGTTCCCGGATCTTGTTGTATTCAATGTAAGCAACAATTCCTTCACTGGCAAGGTTGATTATCACAGCTTCTGCAACTCCAATGGGGTTCAGATCCTTGATTTGTCAATGAACCATTTCGTTGGCGATCTCAAGGGTTTGGAGAATTGCGGCAGAACTCTTCAACAATTGCATCTTGATTCCAATTCATTTTCAGGCTATCTTCCAGATTCTTTGTATTCAATGTCTTCCTTGGAGCAACTCTCAATCTCCAGTAACAATTTCTCTGGCCAGTTAAGCAGGAACTTGAGTAATTTCCTGAAACTGAAAAGACTGATTATATATGGTAACAAGTTTTCAGGTGAACTTCCTGATGTATTTGGGAACATTACCCTTCTGGAACAGTTTGTTGCACACACAAATTTGTTTTCCGGGACACTGCCTTCGACTCTGGCATCGTGCTCAAAGCTTCGAATTCTGGATCTTCGAAACAATTCCCTATCAGGTCCTATTGATCTTAATTTCACTGGAATGTCTAGTCTTTGCACTCTTGATCTTGCTAGTAATAATTTTTCTGGGTCCCTCCCGAATTCCTTATCCGATTGCCGTGAATTGAAAATCATGAGTGTGGCAAAAAATGACTTAAGTGGTAAGGTCCCCAAGGGTTTCGCCAAGCTTACATCTCTATTGTTTCTCTCATTGTCAAACAATAGTTTTGTCGACTTATCGGGAGCACTATCTGTGCTGCAACAGTGTAGGAACCTCACCACTCTCATCCTCACTGAGAATTTTGTTGGTGAAGAACTCCCCCAGAATGTGAGTGGATTTGAAAACTTAATGATTTTGGCACTTGGGAATTGTGGTCTCATGGGCCAAATCCCAGATTGGCTGTTGACATGCAAGAAATTAGAAGTTCTTGACTTGTCGTGGAATCGCTTGAATGGAAGCATCCCTCCTTGGATTGGCCAGATGGAGAATTTGTTTTATTTGGATGTCTCAAATAACTCACTTACTGGAGAGATTCCAAAAGGTTTGTCAAAGCTCAAGAGCCTTATAGTCTCGAAATGCAGTTCATCCAATCTCACCTCTTCTGGCATTCCACTCTATGTCAAGCGAAACCACAGCGCTAGTGGTCTGCAATACAATCAGGCCTCTAGTTTTCCTCCTTCGATTTTCTTGAGCAATAATAAGATCTCTGGGAAAATCTTGCCTGGAATTGGAAAACTGAAACAGCTCCATGTCTTGGATTTGAGCAGGAACAACATCACTGGAACCATCCCTATCTCCATTTCTGATATGGATAACCTTGAAGTTTTAGATTTTTCGAATAATGATTTGTATGGAACAATCCCTTTAGCATTTGAGAAGCTCAATTTCCTTTCAAAGTTTAGTGTGGCGAATAATCACTTGCAGGGAGCAATACCGACTGGAGGACAATTCTCTAGTTTTCCCAGTTCAAGCTTTGAGGGCAATGCAGGACTTTGTGGGGGAATTGATTCTCATTGTGGTCCTCTTAATAGTATGCTGAAGCCTGCCATTCCATCCATCACAGACAGTAAAATTGGTCGAAGTGGCATACTTGGACTAACAATCAGTATAGGACTTGGGATTGTGTTGCTTCTTGCAGTTGTTCTGCTTAGAATATCGAGGAGGGATGTTGGGGATCGAATTGATGATTCGGATGAGGAACTCAGCAGGCCACATAGGTTATCTGAAGCACTTGGGCCGTCAAAGTTGGTCCTTTTTCAGAATTCTCATTGCAAAGATCTTGCAGTTGCTGACTTGTTGAAATCCACTAATAATTTCAACCAAGCAAACATAATCGGTTGTGGCGGGTTTGGTCTGGTTTACAAAGCCTACCTCCCGAATGGCTCAAAAGCTGCAATCAAGAGACTTTCCGGGGATTGTGGTCAGATGGAGCGTGAATTCCGAGCTGAAGTGGAAGCCCTTTCTAGGGCTCAGCACAAAAATCTTGTTTCTCTTCAAGGATATTGCCAACATGGTAATGACCGATTGTTAATTTACTCGTATATGGAGAATGGAAGCTTGGATTATTGGCTCCATGAGTGTGTTGATGGAGGTTCAATTCTTAAGTGGGAAGTGAGACTCAAAATAGCTCGGGGTGCGGCACATGGATTATATTACTTGCACAAGCTTTGCGAGCCACATATAGTTCATCGTGATGTAAAATCAAGCAACATACTTTTAGATGAAAAGTTTGAAGCTCATTTAGCAGATTTTGGTCTTTCAAGGCTACTCCGCCCTTATGATACTCATGTCACTACAGATTTGGTTGGTACATTAGGTTATATCCCTCCTGAATATAGTCAGACGCTAATGGCAACTTGCAGGGGTGATGTTTACAGTTTTGGTGTAGTTCTTCTTGAGCTTCTCACCAGTCGAAGGCCTGTCGAAGTTTGCAAAGGGAAAAGAAACTGCAGGGATTTAGTGTCATGGGTGTTTCAAATGAAGTCCGAGACAAGGGCGGCGGAGGTCTTAGATTCATCAATTTGGGACAAAGATCATGATAAGCAACTGTTAGAAGTGCTTGAAATTGCTTGTAAATGCTTAGACCAGGATCCGAGACGGAGACCCTTAATAGAAGAAGTTGTTTCATGGCTTGATGGTGTTGGATTCGAGGGTGCTCAACAGTGAAACCTCGAACGGTCTATTCTCGATCTCTGCCAACATTGCAAGGTGCAAGGTATAATAATAATAACTGTATATTGACATTGTCTAGAGTTTTTGTACTTGGAATGAGTAACTTCCAAAGTTTCAATGGTTTCTTATATAAACAGTTTTTAGTATACTAGCACATGAGCATTGTATACATAGACTATCTCTGTTGTTTGATTGATAGTATATCTGTAACATATTATGCAGACAATTAGTGTTCATTAAGAAAACAATCAGTCTGTCTGTCTTTCTTTCTTTCTTTCTTTCTTTGGTGTTCTGCATCAGCATCAGCTGCAGCTTTGATGGTTATTATCCCTTGAAGTAACTAGCCAATGATAGTTCCTATTGTCAATATCCTGGATATAACTTAACGTGGCAGTGATTGTGGCTACATATGTCATATTTGTGGGTAGATAGGTAAACAATTTTCATGCATAAGGTTTCCGCCGTGAGCTAAGCGAGGACGGGAACAATTTCAGGATGTACATGTGTTGGTTTTCAATATTCTTTAATTTCTTTCCTTTCCCAGCTATTATTCTTGGCTTGCTTAACTTGTTGTCTGTGGTATACTGAAGATTTGAGACAAAGATTTCGTCTTTTGACTTACTTGGAAAAGCCCACTAGCGGCAAAAAAAAAACAAGACATGACAATGTGAAACTGAGAATTCCACTAAACCTTGATTCGTTGGAGTTTCTTGCCCAAATTGGCAAGGCCTTTATGTGGGACTTTAAAAGCCACTTTAAGAAAAAGAAGGCGACAAAAAAAAAGTTGTGAAATGATGTTCCTCTGGTTGGAGAATAATCTGATTGAATAAGGTTGTAACAAAAGTTGCAGAAAAAAGAAAGTAGATTCCTTGATATCCTAAACATAATAACTCGTAGTTGGGTGTGTATTGGATAAATTCATGAACTCGAAATAGTCATGCGTGACAAACAAGTATATATGACAAGTATATGTCAATTCTATGAGTGTGTATGGATAACTTCTACAAATCATGCGTGACAACAAACATATGATAATTCTATGTACGGTTTTGGTAGAAATATCGAACCCACGATTTTCACTTTGTATGGATAAATTCCGCAAACCATGCGTGACAGACAAATATATGATAATTCTATGTACGGCTTTGGTAGAAATATCAAACCCACGATTTCCAAAGTGAAAAGAACCTATGGTTGAGAGAGAGAGTGAGTGTCCATAACCATTAATTGGACTGTAAACAGAGGAGAATAATTGATGTCAAACATGGGAAGGGTGGAGAATAAAATACAAAAGAATGGAATTTATGGCAGTCACGAGTATGGAGTAATTTACAGGTGAAGAAATTCAATTGCAATGAGAATATCTTCTGTTAGTTTTTTTTTTTTTTTTTTTAAAAGACGTATGTTTAGCATTGTGGATTGTGCCTATTGGCAGTAGATGAATTAGTGGGATTAGGTTTGAATGGACGGTGTCACAAGACTTACAATCCGCAAGCCCAATGGGCTTAGTGTAGATAAATGGAAGTATACATTTGTTCATCAGCAAATGACTTGAGGCGAAAATGATCAATATCCCAACAATTGACGTCTTAGTTATCTCAATTATTGGGTTGAACGCATAAAATCGAAGTGAATTAATGGGCTACATATGTAGCACATGATGCATATGAAATGATATATTACAACTTAACAGCTAGATATCTGGGATACTAGATGCTGGAATGCGTATCACAAGTGTGACACTAAGAACATAAATAGTATGTCTGAAGGAAACAAAGGGGTCTTGACATGGATTTACAGGAGTGCCAATTACAACCATTGACACAAGAAAAAGAAGGCAAAAAAAAAAATACAGTACTGGTTCACCTTTTATAGTGTCTTTCAGATGATCAAAAACATAACTAAGAATTTTACAATAACTGCATGATAACAATGAGAACTCAAACGAACTCGAGCCTCGGGAGTGGCGGTCAAGATTCAAACACTCCGATGAGCCTTGTTCACTTTGCTTGCATCTATATAACATCATGGAAGGAAAAGCATACCAAAATACAAATGCTATTACTGGCATTGCCGATGATTCCTTCGCAAGACAATTATACGGAGAATCCCAAGATTAATGAAACTTTACAACTACGCAGGAGATGTCATCCGTGCTATTCCTATTAAGTGCCTCTTCAGTAAGGAGTTTTGCTGCTGAACGAGCATCTTTTATGTTCTTGATAGCATCTACTGCTTCTTGATTCGACATTACCTGATATTAGTTTTGGTAACACATATAAGTACACATTCTACAGGGCACGATGGAAAAATGGCGCCATTACTTTTCCAATAAAGTGAAGTAGACAATAGGAGAGTAGTGAGTACAAATAGTTTAGACAGTACCAACCTTCCACAAGCCATCACTAGCCAAGATAATGCAATCCGTGTCATCGGCAATCATCTCAACCACCACATCTGGTTCAGAACTGAGATGCTCTTTCAAGCTCTTGTCACCGAATGCTCTTGCCACTGCCAACTGCCCATCAACACGAGGAACATCACCTGAATCCATTATAGAAGTTTTAGTCTTAACAGCAAAAATAGTCGATAAAAACGTAACATGTTGCACTGAGATATAGACACAAACAACAAACAAATGCAACTACGCCAATATAGACGATCATCCATTTTGAAACCGACAGTTGAATGGCATCGAAATGATTAAAAAACTAAATTTCTTTCAAAACTAAACAAGGTTCACAAGTGCACGCGCCAAATACCAGATTCTGAGAGTTTAATTGCATGAAGGAACATTGCATTTTAAGAGGTACCAGAGACAAAGATAGTTCCAATGCAAATCATTTTTATGCCATATCAAATTACATCTAAAGTGTGTTAATTTATATCGTAGATTTCATTACCTGGAAAGTTTGACACAAAGCCACCTCTACTCTCAATGATCTGCTTTTCAGTACTTGCCTCATGATCAACTGAGAGCTGCTTGGCTACACCATTTTTGCAAACAACAGCCCGAGAATCACCAACATTGGCCACCACCAGTTTCTGACAATTAATTAATATCGTTGTGACCGCAGTTGAACCCCCTTTCCCAAAATCTACTGCTTTCTCTAAGATATCAGTATCAGTTACACGATATGCTCTTCTTATTGCATTCTCAGGTTCTGTCCAGAAGCCAGGCTGCTTGGGAAAGAAAGATGGAAGAAACGATCATATTTTCCTGGACAGAGCTAATGCAACCACAAGAACATTCTACAAGGAACCGGACCATTTCAATCAAAACTCAAAAAAGCCTTTAGCACTAAACCAGCTGTCATCACCAAGAACGATTCATATTGATTGCATTTAACAAGGTTCTATGTTACTGTTAACCTATAACCAAATATATTGAAACATGAAACATTGGCTTCCCAATAACATTTTCACAAACACGCTAATGCATGGGTAACATAGGTGTTTCAGCATTAAGATTCATATTGAAAAATGACTTCTTATATCTCACTCAGGAGAAACGTGTGTGTCAGGAATTAAAAAAAATGAATATACGAAACATAACTTTTTTGACAAAATAACATAATTTGCCCCCAAAAAGTATTGCATAAGCTACATTTTGCACATATAAGTTACCTCATGTAGAATAGTTTCAAATAAATGTGACCTCAAATATTTGGGAATTTCATGGCTCAGATGGCCATCAAATATCGCAAAAAGCCCAAGCTCATTGTCATCAACTTGCTTGAATTGTGCATAAACATAATCTTCCATGGCATGATGGGATTTCCCCTTCACCAGGTGATAACCATGGGTTATGTGTTTTGACATTTTACTCTTCCCTTTCCCAGAGTCTGAGGATGATCCCAATCCAGCCTTTTCCTGCACAAATATGTTGAACCAAATATTTAAAATATAATACTTCAATAAAAGACAGTTGAATGAATTCAAAGTAACTGAGCATAAACTACAGAATTGTTTCAAATTTTCAATTCATTAAAATTGTCAACGGTAAACATCAAATGTTATACTCTCTTGTTTCCTCCATCGCAAACAATTTGTAGTCGACTACACAAATCAATTTTCTATAGAAATTAATTTGAATCCAGTATGTGCATTCTCTTTCATCATTCATCCCTATGTAGAGCTATACTCTCCACTAATCCTATAGAGCTCATTCACATGAACTAGGTTAGTATGTAGGAAATCATGCTCATTACAGCATTATTACACAACAAAGATCTGGCCAGTTCTGAGTCTTGATGCGTTAAAGGACCCTTAAAACCTACCATATGACTACTTTCTGATTAAGCTTGATATTGAGTAAGGTACCTTAATCTCACTCATATATATGCATCAATATAAAAAAAAAATTAAAAAAAAAACTCACCTCCCTAATTCTAGCTGATGTTAGAAATTTCATCAAATTAGCCGTATGCAACACCTAATAGGCAATACACCCCTCCTAGACTCAACCACTAGCAAGGCTTCACCTAAAGCCCCAACTGCTACAGGGTTAACTATTTACATTACTACCAAGAGTTGGATCCTAAATTTGATAGTTAATCAACACAATAGATGTCAAAACATGATTTAGCCTTTTGGGTTTATGTTGTCAATGAGAGCAACTCCATCAAGTAGAAGAAGCTCAATAAAACCCATTTCATTATCTAAGATTAAACACAGACCCAAGTAAGCTAACAACAGTAGTCAATGATCCAAGACGTAAATAATCAAAAATTTCTTGAAATTAATCAAGGAAAATTTTCATAAGAAATCAAGACAGTACCTTCATTTTGTGGAGGATTTCCCTGCTTGTCATGGCTCCTTTGGTGGGTTATATAGAGAGAGATAAGACTACCCACAAAACCAAGTAACACAGCGACCGAGAAGCAAACAAAGAGAGAGTGAGAGAGTGAGAAAGGGACGAAGAGAGAAACAGGTATGAAAGAAGTAGATGAGGATGGCGGTATTTTACTATTGCTGACACGCCCGCAACCTTTGCATTTGACGCGTTCTCCTTTCTCCTATTTGCTTTTAATTTTTCCAACTTTGCTATCCACTTTTCTCAGTCTCTGTACATCTGAAAAATATATGTCTTCCTTTTATAGGCAAACGTTTTTAAGGAGAGGGGATTCGAAGCACTTGTGTATCTGCCGAACCAGCTGAGCTGGTCTTCGCTGAAAAAATGTCATCTAGACCATAATTGAATAAATTGACTAGATTGTGCTTAGATGCCAACATTTTTTTTTTCCCTTTTGGAGTTCATAGAATTTGACCCAAAACTATCCAAATTCCAGTAGAATTGTAGAGTGTTGAGGACAAAAATGTGTAGGCATTAAGGCACAAAGTTGATAATACCTCTATAAATTGTTTGGATTGGACTTACTTATATAAAATCGGAGCAGAACCCAACCTCTAAATCAGGTTCACTTAACCTTCTTGTATGGATAACTTGTAGAGTCTTTTCAAATGTCCAATGAGCGGACCACCCACATGTGAAAACCCTAATCAATATAGTTCATTTGTTGGGTCTCGGATAACTGAACCCATAAATGCGAGGGAGTGTTACGGTAAAAGTTTCACATCGAAAAGTTAAAGAGAAAGCAAAGTAGTTTATAAGTTGAAACAAAATCGTGCAGGCTTTAAGGCCCAAAGTGGAGAATACTTGTACCAATTGTTTACATATAAACAATCGAGCCTAAGCTGAGCCCTTATAGTTGTAGGGCCACCCTTGAACGGCTCATGAGCAGCCTTGTCTATTTAGGCCCTTAGACATGGGTAACCATTGGGCCAATGCCAAATCATCCCTGTTTTTGATGGGCCTATGATTTCTATTGTTAGCCCAAATACTTCTCAACTTGGGCCCTGAAGGATGCCTAAAATTCAGGTCAATGACTAGTCTCAAGTCAACAATCGTACTCTACACTTCAAACACTAGAAACACCAAGAAGCATAGCACATGACATTAGTGAATAAACTAATTGCAGTATCAACAAAGCAAAAGAGTAACAAATAACTTGCTTGCTAGGGAGGCAAAAAGTTTGGCCAGATCAGGTTGATGGGTGGTCCCTATAACATGATGAGCTGCAATGGGCCCAAAATGGGTCCAAATGGGAGACAAAGGAATTTTCTTTCCACTTTGTCCTCATTTTGAGGAGTTGATCAAAAGTTGTTCAATTCATTACCAAAGTAGTCCCTACACAGCCTTTGTGCTTCAACAACACTTTTGTTGATCCCATCATTACTATCATGGTCTAGTTAAAGCCCAAACAGCCCATTAAGATAACTCCTTTGTGTTTCCTAGCTTGACCATTTCTTTTGCTTTTATATAGAAAGAGTATTTTTGGGATGCTGTGTTTCCTATAAAACAAAAGAAACTTGACAAAGATTAAAGAATCTGTCATTTTTAAATAATATAATTAATAAATCAAATAGAGGTTTTCCATACCCTAAAAAAGTACTAAGCAACATGACCTATACTTTGATTTGAAGATTATCTTTAGATCTTTAATATAGTTTGTTTAGAATTCCACTACATTTGATGCTAAGGGTCCGTTTGACAGACAATTTTGTCAGTAGAATATATACTAGCAGATATGGTGATAGCAGATATGCTGCACAATAATAGTAGTAGATATGTTGTCTAAATGGTTGGTAATGTTTGGTTCAACTTTTATTGGTAACATATATGCTGGGTAATATTCACTGACAAATTACGTGTAGGGGTATTATGTATTTTAATGGTATCATATGCATATAAATGCAAAAATAAATAAAAATTAATATATGAAATAAAGATAAGTCGAAATATTTATAAATAATTAAAAGAAAATAGTTTAGTATTATTTTATATAATTTGTTAAAATTTATATTTAACATTTTTATATATAAAACTACATTCTCGCACAAAATTCATATTTGTTTAAGCTTTTTCGTTTATGAAATGATGTGGACAATCGGTGTTTTGTTCTTATCTCCATCGTCGTTGTCCGGATCTCCAGATTCAACTCCATTGAACTCTTCGTTGTCTTCGCCGTGGTCTCCACCAACATCCTCTCCTATAGATCCCAATGCCTCTCACACACCTTCGTGCTCCTATTCCTGCGCCGAAGGATGCCAGCGAGGTGAATCACGATGACGTTCACGCTAATGACGAATCGAAGGGCTCCTCTGGCGGTATCAGCGGCAGGGATTGCAATCGGCACCAGTAAAAAAAAGTTTAAGGGTAATGTAGGCACTTTTGTACTTAAATGGGGATAATTTGGTAAGAAATCTCGAAATGGTCTCAAAATTGTATGATTTAGGACCATTTTCAAAAGACAATAATATTGCCTCAAAATTGCCTCGGTTTTAGGGTCATAAAATTGCTGTTTGTTTGCTTCTGACAATATATTGTCTTAACCAGCATATATTGCCTCTGAAATGGTCTGCCAAACGGGGCCTAAGTGTATCATAAGATATCATATGTTTAAGATCCCAGTAAATTTGACTAGGGGAATGAGTCAATTTGAAACCAATATAGGTAACTAGACCATTTTCATTAAGTGGGTAATATTCAATTAGAGTCAATGTTTTAAAAAATGGATTGAACCGGTCAGTTGAACTGAGTATTGACTAGTCAATCGGTGCGGTTATATCTAGATATCTTATTTGGTCGTACCGATCAAATATCAGTCAATATCGGTCAAAAAAATTATCAATATCGGTCATTAATATCAATTGTGAAGTGATTGTTAGGATGTTTGAATTTTATGAACTTTAGTTATGTTGGATGTTTTAATTTGGTATTGTTACTTAAGGAGTTTGTTTGTAATTTCATGGACTTCTTTGGTTTGGTACAATACTTTGATTATTTGGATTGTTACTGTCATGTTATTTATCATTGATAATATTATGTCCAATTTGATGGACTTTGATTTGATAATATTTTTTGTGATTTTTTATTTAATTAATTAATTAATTATACTATTCGACAAGTTTAACCGTATACTAAACTCTTCATCGATATGATTCCGGTTACGATATTTAAAACATTGATTAGAACTTGATAGAGATTATAAAAATGTACACCACCACACATCATTTGTCACACCTTTTTGAACTTTGAAGTATCCCAACACTACACAAAATTATTACAACACAAAAACCATTTGTTAATCCAAAGCCTAGATGTCAAGTATGCCTTCATGATTTGCTCCACGAAGTCTATTAAAATCCATCAATTATTATTTGTACTCCTCATTTTTTTGTGCAAAAGTATTCCACATCACCCAACAATACTCCACATCACTCACATGACCTGTTTACTTATCAACCCATTTTAGGCCTTATATACAAATCTCCAAAGCCTCTAATTCATCATGCATTATGCATATAATAAACACTCCAATGGAGAGCCACCGCCGGCAAAGAACCAGCTCCGGCGAAGAAATCTTCTCCTTCCCCAACACTCCGATTCAAGACTCCGATTTCGAATTTGAATCCCTAACACCAGACTCAACCTCAAGTACTGATCCATACAAGACTAATTCCCCTGCTGACCATCTTTTCTTCAATGGCATTCTATTGCCACACACTTACAATTTTCCTAGTGAATTACCAACACCTACAATGCTTCACATTGATCACATTTCGCGCACCATGAGCCGGACAAGCAGCGTAAACAGCAAGGATTCGCTCCTGTCGTCGAGGAGTACTAGTACTAATAGTAGCAGAAGCAGTTGCAGTGCCAGAACAAGCTCAAGTGATAACAATAATTCAAGAGTTGCAAGTAGAACATCAAGTGTTTCATGTCATGTTTACGGTGCTTCACGAAGATGGCAGATTATAGCACCAGTAGTGCCAGTTTTGAACCGCGATTTATCACGGAAAAGGAGTAAAATTGGAGCTGATAGAGGAGTGAGAGGAAAGAAACAAGAGAGTAAGAAGAGCAGAGAAGTGAAGCCAGGGATTTGGAGGAGGTTTTTCAGGTATTTTTTAGTGGCTTGTAGACAATGTCATGCCATGGAATCTTCTGTGAAAGATGATGATGATGTGTTGCAAAGAATTTGAGTGTGATTTTGTTCTTTTGGTTTGTTTATTTTGGACATCAATCATGCTTAAAGATTGAACCACATTTGAGAGACATTTTGGGGTGTTGATCATTTTTCTCTGCAATCAGTTGTTCCAATTGGGATTTTGATTTCACTGCTAGTGAAACCAAGAAACAAATCTTGTATTATATACCAAGTTGTGAATCAACATATGTTTTTGCATTTCTCCAGTTGTCTATGTTCATAAGTAGCAGAACTGGAAGAATAAAGTACATTGAGAGAGAGAGAGAGCTTGGTGGGCCGGGCTGCTTTGGATTGCACATGCAAGCCCGTCGTAACGTCCAGGCCCATGGATCATCCTGGCCAGCCCAGTCAGACTGACATGTGTAGAAGAAAGGCATCAGAAGTGATGATAAACTGGTATACATAATTGGAGGGTGAGAGTCATATTCAACCTATCATGCCAGCCAAAATGCAGAGCAAAGCTTTCTGAAGAACTAATATCAGATTTCAGTACTAAACAAGTGACTAAGATGTTCTCTAAAATGGAAAAAAAGAAACACTACCAATTGAACATCAAATAAAGAACAGGAATTTCAGTACAAAAAGGATCACAAAAGCTTTTGCCTACATACAAGACACTGACTTAAACCCCCAAGACAAGTCTATTATTCTACTCTCATTCCAAGAAGGTCTCCATGACATCGGAGTACATTCCGGCTTCGTGATGCTGATGGTGATCCACTGAAGTCGAGGAAGACGAGGAGGCCATTCTCGCCGGCAATGTGAAGCTTCTTTTGAACTTGTTATTATCCATTTTCCTTGTATTATCTGGATGGCTATCCAAGCTTAAGAACTCGTTAAGATTTGAACCGCAAGCGTTATGCACATTCGATGCAGCATCTGCATTAGAATTTTGGTCTGACTTACTCCCTAAGTTCTCAGGGTTAAACAAAAGCTTTGCTTCATCCGCTCGTCCAGTGAGGGCATTGAAGAAAGACAACCCATTAGGCCATTTGACGTCATTTTCGTGGTCTCCCATCATATTCTCCATTTGGTGGCTCTCGGACGATGGATGAGGTAGGATAAACATATTTGTCTCATCTTTGGCAGGTGGGAATCCAAGTCTCGTAACCGGATTTTGGAAATTCGGCAAAGGAAGCATTGAAGATGCTGCAGATGGAAGAGGCCTCTGACTCCAGTTGAAGAGTGGAGGAGGAGGGCCTATCGGCATAGTGGATTGCTTTGAAGGAATCGACGGCGAAGAGGAAGTATTTCTGTTTGAAGAAAATAGCTGGGAAAGGTAGAAACCAGACTGGTAGCCAAGTGATTCAAATGTATGCCTCATCCTTAGCACAAAATGCAGGTCTTCAGGTATCTGTTAATTCATACATAGTCTCCATCAGATCAAACTGTTCATGGTCCAAGAAAAGTTGGTCTTAATTAGAAAAAACAAAAAAAATGAGCTCACAATCTTGCAAGAACCCAATTGTAGAAGGCCATGTCCAGCTTGAATAACAGCAATTGTCTGGTCAAAGACAAGAAAACACAAAAAACAGGATCCCATTTTTAAGCACCAAGACAAGAAAAGGGAAAAAACTTGACATAACACAAAAGACTAACAACAGTAACATTAACTGTTCATGGTCTTACCTGAATGCCTGATTCAAACTGATCAGTCCATTCAGGAGGAAGCTGCAATCAACAATGTCAATATATGTAGGTTAACATCAATCATTATATTTAACAAGATTGATTCAAAAATCAAAATAATTGAACAATGAGTGTGTGGGGTGTTCATACATACAGCATCAAAAGAACTCTGCCAATAGTTGGAGATATTTGGTTCACATTCTGTTGGTTCCTTGAATACCCATTTATGACATTTATCTGAAGCAACCTTTCCCATCAAACTGTTGCAAAGAAAACTAAAAGTTAAAACCAATGAAAACACTTTCATCTAACCCTCTTCATGGTTTTCCATTCTCCCTAGTCCTCCACAACATTAGAGAGAGTGTGGAAGAGAGTGAGAAATGAAACCAAAATAAACACAACACCACCTACCCAGCACCCACCCTTCTCCATAATTATATAATTGAATGGACATTTTGCTGAATGCTTTTCTCACAAGATCCTCTCCATCCATCTCTTCCAAACAGTCTGCCGTCCTTCCTCGGCAAAACCCATCTTCCCACATCAACATCCTTCACAACAAATCATACTGATTGAGCTAAAAGACTTGAAATTTAGAGTTTTAGAAGATAAAGTAGGACAGAAATTGTAGTTCTACTTCCATTTTAGTCAGTTTTCTTAACAACCAAACAAAGAAGTAAAAGACAAAAAGCAACAAGACTGAGCTACTCACAAGCTGCCGTTGTCGTCCCCAACCTTGCAACCATTACCGCCTCTGACTCTTCTGCAATTAATACATGGAAGAAACCCATTAAGACAACATCTCTCAAATCGAAGAAAAACACAAGAAAGAAATAGAGAGCAATTGCAGAGACAAAAAAACAGAGGATGTTAGAAAAAAGAGGGGTAGATATACGGGCGAGGACGGATGGTCCAGAAGACAGAGTAAGTCCAGTCTGAGTTGAGACAGACGGTTCTGAGGGCCTCATGAAGGGCCATCATCCCAACAGCTTCTTTGCTCCTATCTGCTACTCCTGAGCCCACCATCTCTCTCTAAAAGTCTACACGCTCACTCTCTCTCTATATGTACACAGCCTTGTGTATTATGTTTGGTCATTTGATTTGGTTTTTATCTACTTTGGCAACTCTACAATGCTTATCAACCACAAAGGCGTCAAAGGTGACAAATTTCTTCATCTTTATCTCTCTATAAAAAAATGACTTCTTGATAAAAAGCAAAGAAAGGTAAAAAGAAAAGAGGAGGAATGTTTTGTTTTTTGTGCAAGTAAAATTTTTTTAACACCAAACAACAAACGGGGACACTGCTTTTATCTTCTTCTTCTAACAATGCAGGGTTGGGCAAAAAGTTGGGTTTGAGTTGGGCAATTTTTGTCTCTTGAGAATTTCAGTTTTGGATTTTTGTTTCTTGACGGTGTAGGGGGTTGAAAGACCTTGTTTGGGTGATGAAGTAGGGATGTCAATGTGTTTGGTACTCTTTTAATTTTGAAATTTCAAAATTATTTCCATTTAAGATATTATATACCAAAATCTTTCCAAAACCATTTTAAAAACTCTTTAAAATTTTAAAACTGGAAGCGTTATGGAATTGTTTACTACTAAGTACCCGTTTACCAATTAACTTTAGATTTTTTATTTTTTCACAAATGATCTGATAACTATTTCCAAACTTGCAAATCCAAACCTAACCATCACAAACCCGAACCTGGAACTAAAATCATGTATTAAAAAAATAAAATAACAGAATGAATAATTTAAAACAATTCTGCAACAAACTAACAACATCATACAAGTTTACAACATCCAAAGTACAATAGCCAAGAAAAAATACGACTTTTACAAAATATTAGTATGATATATTTTACTACGAGTGTAACTAAATTTATTTATATGTTATATGAATCTATGACTCTATCATTCATTAATGTCATATGGCATTTATAATGTTATCATGCACAGCCACTGAGCCACATTACAAGGGAGGAGTACATATCCTTTCACAAGCATATTCACTAATATTTTTCATAACGTACTTATAATATCGGGTTAGGTTGGTTACGATTAGGGTAACCTACTTTAAATTTGACATCAAAAATTAAAACCGATCCAAAATCATGATGAGTTTGAAAATTATAACAAAAACTATTTTCAAACCCTATGATCGATTTTCGAATTTTAAACGAATCGGATACCCTACAAATAATGCCTAAGATTGTTTTTTGGTCATCCCCATGATGAAGGAGGGTCTCAAGGACATGTGATCTTTTTCTGGTTTTAACAACTCTTTTTTTGTTTTTTTGCTATGGAGTTTGCGTGTATATTTCTGGTGTATATTCTAGAAGTTGAAATTTTGGCTTTCGGAAAGAAAAAAAACCAGAAGTGATAGGGATCTCAGTCATCCCGGTAATCAATCATGTCCCTTGATTAATGTACGTCAGGTTTTATGAGCCCCTACACTTACATCAATCAATGGCAAAGATTAATTATTGGGACGACTGTGATCCCATTTACTGTGATCTCTAACATTTTTGAAAAAAAAAATGCATTGTTATTAATTTAGTTAATTGAAAAACTAATATCTTTTTAATTTAACAGCTGACAAATTTGATTTTGTCTCCTCCTTGTATACCGCTATGGTTGAGAATTTTAAGTACGAATAGGGGACCGACAATTGCTTTTCTTATAGAATCAATGGTCAAAATAGTGACATAATTATAGCATAATTGGTCAAATTAGATGCTGGCATATTGTCTATGAAGTAGGCTCAAATGATTGCCAAATTTTAGTATGTCCAAATTGTGCCCGAGGCAAGTAAAACAAATATTCTTTCAAGATTATATTAGTATTCAATATAGCCATGAATACCTCCCTAAATCCTAATGGAAGCATGATTGTTAAAATCTCCATTTAGATCTTAAAATCCTACAATCTTATAATACCACATTAACAAAACGACTTAAACATGTCTTAAAAATCTTGAACAAATTTTCAATATTAAAAAAAAAAAAAAAAACTTTGTCAAAACACCACCGCTCAACATTTCCCCATCTATATTCACAAACCTAAATCACAAAAACAAATCTCAATTGTGAATTGCACACAAATTTTTTTTGAGAATAATGCGTCACTAGGTCAAAGTCTATCAGCAGATAAAGAAAAGCAACTTCATTCTTCATTTATCTTTAGTTTCGACTGTTTTAATATTTCTCTTATTATTAGTGTCTGGATTTGTTTTCATTTGGTGTTGTATCAAAATGAATGTTTGTGTAAAAGCTTGTTGCTTTGTTGACCCTCAACACCTATATATTATTTGATTAAGGAGGGTTAATTTATGTCTTTATTGATTTTATGGATGGATTATCTAGAATTGAAAGTATAAACTATGAGTCATCGGCATAAAACATGACTATTATACTTTATATTTTCAAATTGATTTTCATAGTTTTTGTCGTGGTTGCTTTTAGATACCAAATTAACAAGTGTCCAATTATACTAAATTGGACTCATATATGGTATACATTTATAAACAAATAACGATCAATTTGTTTTTTAATATTTTATGACTTCTGAACTATTATATTATGTTAATTATTTGTATAGAAATAATTGGATTATATTTATTTTTAAATCTATAGAATTAATCTTACGATTTTATTATTGTCACTCTTCTATCGATCTTAGCTATGATCCGATTTTAACAATCTTGACTACAAAGTACAAAGCTTTTGAGTTTGCAACCATCCAAACAAGACCCCCCCCAAAAAATTTTGACTGATGCAAACAGAATTCTTGCTGGTCAAAATGAATTGAGAGGATTCTGACGATTATGTCAGTTTTTTTAAACTTCAAGAGCAAATCATAAAAATATTATGTACGGCTGTGATTTTAAAATATTAGAAATTTAGAATGGAAATTGATAAACAAACCCCCCTATTTTAAACCCCCTCCCCCTAGGTTGTCACTATTTGTCTTGTCATGTCATGTCTGTTCATCATGTCTCATCTCATATACATACATATATATATATATATATATAGATATATACATACACACACATATAGGGCAGAGAATATATATATACATTTATTAATTTAAATGTTTTGATTAAGATTATTTGTTTACTTTTTTTAATTATCATAATTTTGTAAGACATAGATAATAATTTATTCAAGTACATGAATAAAAGCTTCAGATGAAGATTTGATGAATCCATATGAGTGCATGTACGCATCTAATCGTTCCGCATACGGAGTCGCCCATGCAGCTGCACAAGTATGTCTACAGTGAACCCATTCGGGTGTGATGGGAGGCATTGGATAATTCCTTGTCAAACCAACTTTGACGTAGTGATTACCATTTACGTGCCCTATAGCAATGGCAACGCGTAGATAGGGTGATGGAGGAGCTGTACGTAGTGGTAGATATGTCCAACTCTCTGCATGATGAAGAACATGCAATATCACATTGTATGCAGAAGCAATCAATAGACCCATATCTGGCATTGTCATCCAATGCTCAAATGGTGCTGCAACATCATCTTGAAAAAAGTTCAGTGAGTGTTTAACACTGTATGCCCTCTCTTCACCGCCAAGTATTTCAACATATTGTTTCCAAAATGCGTCCAACTCTGCCATCAGGTTATACCGAACATTGGGTCATTCATCTTCCCCATGACCAAGACACACAGCTATCGATCGAAAGCCGCAATTTCCATCAGTTTTTACATCTTGCACGTCCCTGATGTAAGGGTGCAATATAGCTGGAAACTGATCAATATAGGATCGTAAATAGTAGTTTTCCTTTCTTAACATCGAACTTTCTTGTGTAGAGATAGACTGAGTATTGTATATTGAGGAGCAATTGTGTCTCTCTGATTGATAAGATTGCAAAAAATCCTATTCAAAAATCTTCGATTCGGGGCGTCCGGATGAAGAACTGTGTCTGTGAGGCTCCCGAGGCTGAACAAAATCACTCCCATCAATGACATATGCTGTCGGATTATTACGAGTGTTGGTGGCTACCTTTTTCTTTGTGGACGGACGCCCTCTAGTGTTGGTCTTCACAGCCGGTTCACGAAGAGAAGTTGATGAAGGTCTGAATATTTCACAGCCAGTTTGTTGAACCCACTCGATCATCGATTGTCGCGATTTGAACACTTGATCAGTTTCAAATTCACATCTATCGTTAACTTCGATATTATCAACCATCTCGTCCGCATGTTCGTCTTCTTGCTTTATTTCGACTGAGATAAAATCACCCTACAAACAATATAATTTACACTGAGTATTTACAAAAAAACAACAATATAATTTACATCAGTATATGTATTTACCTGTTCACTTGAACAACTTGACAAGTGGTAGTCGAAAATATCACTAAAGGAATACATGAACGGTCAAAAAAAGGGGCTGACGAGTTTTACGATGCAAGGACCACTAAGTAAAAGGTGATTTTTTTTACAATTTCAAACCATTGAAAAGTTATTCAACGGATGAGATTGGAAAAAGTCATTAAAGTAGTCTAGAGAAGATAAGGGGTTGAAAGTAGGGGTTGGGATAATGCTTCCCATTTAGAATTCCCATTGGGGGCACTCCAAGGTATTGGCTATTGTTTGCCCTTTCCTTCTGCCTAAGGAAAGTGAAAAACCAAAATTGCCCTTTAATTTGTAATGATGATATTAATAAAAAGGAGAGATGCTATAAAGTTGTTTTTGGAGTTTGACAATCCTCTATTGAAATCTTTGTTTTAAGTTCAAAAAAATTGTGTGAGAGTGTTCATCACATGTGACATACTGATATATAGTCAGCGATTCCGTTGATATTTGATATCTATTTGGTTCCGCTACACCAAACACATGGAATATCTGAAATTCCAGAATAATTTGACTCGTTGAGACTATATAAATTAAAGGCGAAACTTACACTTTTGAACTAGTTTTCTAAATGAATCAAAAGTAGGGTTCGGAGAAGTTCAACTCGATTCGGTTAATTCATCTACTGCTCTAATCATAATTTAAACATCACTAGTTCATCATATCAAAATAGACTCTTTCAATTGAGTAGAAAAACTTGAGTTAAATATTTACTCTTTTGAAGATCGGACATTATACCGAGAATCTTGCATAATTATGGTATAGCTACATTGTCTTTAATCTAATCTTGAGTTTATAGGTTTATTCATCGACTAAAAATATCTTAGTAAAACATTAAAATTAGTAATTTAAAGAGATATTTAACACAACCACTTGGGTGATAGTATATTTGGTGAATCTCTTTTCCCAAACCATATGAATTAGGGAGGTCCCGAGTTCGATTCTCACTATTAATAATACCCTTGTGACCAAACGATAAGCTTTGACCAAATTTATCATGTCATCATGTGTGAAATTCCAATATATAGAGGTCTGATAACTAGAGTTTCGGCTCTTATGGAATTCCAAGGACAAACTTGCATCGTCTCGTTTTTGCTAAAAAAAATTGCACACAAAAACCCAAAAAGAAAGTGCAAATGGTGATGATGAAAGGGATTGGTGAGAACCAAAAAGCCAAAAGGGGAGTGCACAAATATAAGTTGAGCACAAAAGGGCAAATCAGGAAAAGTAATAATAATTAATTAATAATAAATGATGGTGGTACAAACAGTTAACACAGAAAGAATAAGAGGGTCACGTGCGCACGTGCGATGGCAGGGGAGTCGGTGCATCGTTTCTCATAAAAAGAAACGAAAGAAGCGCACGAATTGCGGGGGACTGCGTCCTCTACCCGCGACAACCTCCTGCATATTGTCCACGCGCTTCACCTTCACGTGACACGTACCACATTCTCTTCGGATACCATTTGGATAAAAATATTTGGATTTTAGTTTATAAAAAAATATATAAAAATCCTTTAACAATAATACTTCACAGTTGAATTTATTTTTTTACGAGGGACTCACAAAAGACATGATCATACTGGACTCGGTCCTACAAGATAAATTTTTAATTTTTTATAGATGGATCATCCTATCTCTCAGACAAATCAGACAATTATAATATTTTTCAACCATTAGGATGATTCCAAAAAAATTTTGTTTCACATAATTGATATTTGAAACTTGTACTTGTTCATGATAGGACATAAAACTTTTATATATAATTTAGTGAATTATACCAAATTATCATCTATAAATCAATTGGTGTATAATTTGGTGAAAATAAAAATATTAAATGTCAAATTCAATACATGCAAGTTATTTTCAGAACATCTCTCTTATCACTAAATTGTGTAGTTTTTGACTAAATTGAATAGAACATAGTGTGACACATCAAATAATTTTCATTATTAATTTATGGGATAGACCTCAAAGATTAAAATTAAAAGTAATATGATTACAATAACAATTGATGATTATGTTACATATGTTTAATAAAAGGTCAAGTTGTTCGACAAATTACATAAATATATTCATAAAAAGTAAATAAAATTATTGGGAGCCACTCCCTCTTCAAATGATAAAACTTCCCCTCATTATTTTTTAAGAGAATGGAGATTCAAATATTATCATCATTCCTTTCACCCTTGAGAAAGTTTCACCTTTTAAGTTTTTCTAGAAATGTTAATTTGTGTAATTTACATGATTTTTTCTAAAAATTTTAATAAAAATTTGAAAAAGCAATTGGAGAAATGGATGAGGTGGAGGCGCGTGGGGAATTAAAAATAGGAAAGAAATGGTGGTGAGTGAAGAATGAATCAAACTCCATCCCCCGCATTGACCGCCCCAGGGTTCCCTCCAAACCTCCACGACCGGATCTTTGGTGGGTCCCATTTTTCTAAATCCCTCCTATTTAACCCAACCCTATACACTTTCTTGTATCATCATCTCTGGTCTCCACTCTGTGCATTATATATATAATATATATAACACCGAACCAGCTGCCAAAACCATTAAGGTGAAATTCTACATTCTTTCTAGGGTTTCATTTATCTATTGATCACCATAAATACATGCTAATGACAATCTTTCGAAATCTCAAGGAGTTTTAAGTATATACATATGTATATTGGGTTCTTTTTTCTAAGAGAATTATGTTCATTTAGATCCGCCTGAATATTTGGATGGTCATATTCTCTTCAATACTACTCTAATATGTCAATAGAGCTAGTGAGTCCATACATATATTATGTCCAAATTCTCATGAATCTCATAAGAGTTTTCAATATATTCGTCAGTGGGCAAATAAGAAGAATTTTTTTTTAATAAATAAGCTTAAGTGATCACATGACACGTGCGGTGATGACACACACACATATATATGTATGGCAGCATATCAGACTCCTCGTGTGTCGACAAAAGGGTCATTCAAGCTTTTTTACAAACACTTGTACTACATTACTTTAAAGTGTAGCTGACACTTGCTATTTTATTTTGTCTTTTAAGACCACTTTTTTTCCTTCTTTAAGATGAACCATAGTTATCATCATTTGGGTCATGCACCACGCATTATCTCACAAACCATGCAGATCAGACAAACACATGAAAATTTTATGTAATAGACTTATACATTCGGTGGAATTTACGCAATATCTCACAAATCACGTAGATCAAACAAACAAATAAAAATTCATGTATGAACTCATATTTCTGATGGGATTTGAACTCTGGTCGAAGATAAGAAGGAAAAAACTCCGTAATATTAGATCACACAATCATCATTGCGTTTGGGCATGTTTTAGAGTATAACACATTGACATATTTATACTTTTCTTATTCTATATGGAAAATCCCAAACGTAAGATTTGACCTCACTTAGATTATGCCTGGTAAAACATTTGAAAAGAAACATATATAATGGTTTTAAAATGTCATATGAAATATTAGCATATATGAATTAAATATTGATTGTTTGATTCAATTCTTGCTGTTAAATCTTGTTTTGGATATAAGGGAGTTTTACTTTTAAGCGAACAAAAGTGTATAATATTGATCCAATAGTTCAGGCTTTTGAATTGGGCCTAACTCATCATCGTGCTTAGCCTAACCCTATTAAAGCTAATTTAGTCCAAGCCCAAGTTGTGTGTCCTTCGATTGATAAGACTTGTTTCTTTTTTTCTTATCAATTCAGTTAGTCTCTTGTTTTTATATGTTTTTTTATTGTAAATTGTAAATTATTTTTATTCTTTTAAGCCGTCTCTAAAATGTTTAGATCCAGAAAACAGATCACTTGTGTGTCAATTCAATATGAGACATTCATATATGCCACTCAGTTGAGTTATGTCATTTATTATGGGATTACAAGTCTTGACATTTGTTGGGTTTGGTTTCTTTTTCATGTTGAAATTACATAACAGAAATAACCCAACAAATACTGTAAATTCATGTCATACTTGTAATCCCACGTGTTTGAAGAGCACCAAACGATGTATTTTATAAGAAAATCAAAGCATCTCTCAAACACCAACGCCTTTTTCTGAGACTAAGTACCATAGGCAAAGGTCCAAAAGAATAAAACCTTGTCGATTTGATGTATCAACAACGAAGCGAATAATTCAAAATAGACAACATTGTTGATTTGAGTAGATTGAGATTTCTGATATGGTATCAGAGCAATGTCTCGATCCAATTGGATTACTTACTGTCGGTCTCCTTGTTGGGACTAAAATAACTCAGTTCATAAATGCAAGGGAGTGTCGGACTTGAAATCTCATATCAAGTGAGGTGATTTATAAGAAAAATACAAGCATCATTCAAACAAATATGAATGACGAAATTACCCTCCGGTCAAACATTGATACCACCGAGACCAGGTAGGCCACCTGGCAACCTCACCAAAAACGCGGCTTCAAAGGCGGCCACGCGAACAACTACAGCCGCCCAAGGACAAAAAATAAAATCAACACTCTTCGAATGTCCTCCACGTGTCAAACAACAAGCGTCTCACTCGTTATCAGGTTCCCACCATTTGGAGGACCCCAATTCACCGAATGCGCCGGCTTTAACTTTCTGTCACCCCCACCCAACACATGTTTCGCGACCAAAGCATACGAACATATATACCCACGTGAACAGACATACGTGTCGGATTCTTATTCGGGAAGTGTGGATTTTCATGACAAAGAAAATCCTAGAATTGTGAAAATGGAATCCACACGACACTAGACATTGACCGGAAAGGAACCAACCGAAGCGGCCGCCGTGATTTCCTCTTTCAAAATTCTCTTTAACAATTCTACAACTATTTTGAAGAAAAATCATGACACGTATAGCTAATTCGTTACCGCAAACTTGTTAATTAATCTCTATAAATAATTTTTTTCGAGGATGGTGGAAACTCAGATTCAAGATCTCAATGAAATATTACACAAATAAGTGTCATATGAAACAATCTCTATATGTACTTATGCATAAACTTTTTCCGTTTTGGTATAATTATAAGGAATTTAAGCACAATAGTTATAAGATAAGATATATATATATATATGCGATGTCGGTACAAACGGTGGGTTCAACGTGTGGATGTGAGAGACCATACAGTATCACTACCTACTAGTTCTCTACGAATCTTAAGCTACGTGTACGACAAGCCACGAAACAAAAACCACAAGACAAAAACAACCTTATCAGATTACAAAAATGCCGGCTACGCATGTCTGTTGCTTCTTACTGTAATCTTCTTTTACCAAAAGACTTAACAAAAATTACGTTTATTAAACCAATAGAATGCAAAAGAAATTATGGCCAAGATTATGGATTCCATTTGATTAATCAGAAAGAGAAAAAATTTGGGTTCATTTTCCTTTGTTTTCTCTCAGCAGACAAACGAGATCCAACTGACAAGAGGATCTTTGATCTTGATAAGAGGATAACTAAAACATGTTTAACGTTAAAGAGTAACGAACGAACAACAATGAGAAAATCAAAGTTCCTCATCAGTTGCAAAAAACAAACGACACACACAGTCGCACATCCTCAGTTATGTCTATGTACAAAATCCTGCTCTTGCGGTTACGTGAAAGAAAATAGCAATCAAACGACGTCGTTTCATAAATATTCCATCGCCGTACAAACAAAAGCCGGGTGTATGATCAGGCCAATTCACGTGGGGGCAGGTTAAGATCAAGATCCAGCGATGATCCTTCACTCTTGGATTTACATGGACCACCAAGCTCCAGATCTTGACCCAAATTTTCAAAATCAACGACTGACGACGAATCAGAGTCGCTGTGGGCCCCGCCTCCAACAGCCGCCTTAAATGTCGGACTAACAGAACCGTAACGGCCTACGAGCGGCGCGGAGGAGTCGAAGAAGGCTGTTGGGTGGGCAACCGTCGGAGGGGCGAAATACGCGCCGCCGAAGAGGTTAGGGTTACTGGCAAGAGTGAGGTCGAGGTGCGTTATCTCAGGCGGAGGAGAGGAGGAATCAATGGTGCTGCTTTGGCTGGGGCTGCGGGCGAACTCCACAGTTGAGAAAGGGAAATTAATCTTGGCCTTGGCGCCGCGGAACTCACGTGCGGCAGCGTCGTATGCACGCGCCGCCTCTTCAGCTGTATCGAAAGTGCCTAACCAGACCCGGGTCTTCTTCCCCGGATCCCGGATCTCGGCCGCATATCGGCCCCAGGGACGCTTCCTAACGCCGCGGTAACGGATCTCCTTGGAGGCGTTTGGGTTTTGGTTCACGGATTGGGTGGGCTTCTCTCTTGGAGCCATTGATTTGCCTCTTTCTTTTGTCTCGTTGGTTGTGTATGTAATGTTGGGTGAGTTGGGGGAAAAGAAGGAAAAGTGTTGGGATTTTATAAAAGAGGAACAGAGAGAGGGTGTGTGATGGGCTTAAAGAGCCGCTCCTTTTGGAGCGCTTTGTTGTGTACAGTCAAAGCCTTCGACGTGGCTTCTCCTGCACAAACCACTACACAGTTCAGCTTCGGATGTCCGGTTTCAGCTGTAAATTTTTTTATCCTCACCCCCCCTATAATAAAAAGGATCTACTTCAATTTTTTTTTTCAAAAAATAATATTATAAATATGTTTTGATCGGATTCACTAGTACAATGGTATAATATCATAGATGTGTTTTGATCTCAAGAGAGACATAATATTTCGGGTTTACATTCAATGGTTCCTAATTTTACGTTTTTTCATGTAAATTTGATTTTTGACGGTGTTTTGACAGTTAAACCCGATCAAAATATATAGAATATTTTGGATTTATATTCAATGATTTATATTTTTAAGTTGATTTAATTTTTGTTTAAGACAAAAAAAATATTGTTCAACTAGTAACACAATAATAATTTTATGTATTCCAAATGTAATGGTATGGTGTTTGAAAATTGCCTAATAAGATTGTAAATTTGTAATTGAGTGGGTATTAATGGATTCACATAACAAAAACGTGCCCGCAAATTCATTAATTTTAGCAGCCCTTATTTCTCCAAAATTTGGATAGCCATCTTTTTCAAGCGGGGAAGATCATTAAAGCAAACCCGTGTATTTAAGAAGAGCGTCCCTGTCACGCTTAATGGGTGCAAGTGCGCGCCGACTGAAGGAGCTAAATTTGGGTAATAAACTCGGTCAACGAGAACACTGACCTAGATCGTGTACAAATCGGCTCAGCCGTCGGAGCATGATTTTGCGTAGAAAGAGGCGTCACTGTCTTACGCCCTCTCATGGGTCCGGTTGGCGCGTCGGTTGTCGAGCGCGTACCGAACCGAGGTTTAGCTCACCGTGAAAATTAGCAGATTTTCCATTTGGCTCACCGACACAATTAGCCGGTACCGCACATATAGCCGGTTGGATGTATTTTTCGTAAAAAATAATTAAATTCATCAAAAAAAATAACATCAAATATTTAAGATAACTTAAATTTTATAGTATTTATCAATTTTCTAAACTTTTTAAAACATTCGGTGCACCGTTCTTCTCACGAAGGTAATGGAGATAGGGTGGGCGGCGTTACCAAACGGCGGTTACGACACCTTTTGTCTTGTTTTTTTGGTTTTGGTTTGGTGGTGGAAGCTCCAATGACGGCACGTACTGTATTTTGTCTGGAATCCAACTGATGAGGATAAGGTGATGCCTCTCCTGATATTGACCCGTGTACATTGGAAATTCGGATCTAATACATAAAATTTTTGTCCGATTTAAAACTAGACTTGTCCTAACGCATAAGAGTTTAGGGTCAAATCGTATGAACTCAAAGGTATTGAATTTGATTCCTATTATGAGCAATATCCTTGTGACTACGCATTCGATTTTGACCCAACTTATACTGTTGTCAAATGTCAAGTACAAAACTTTTGTTCGCAATTGCCTGAGTTGAGAGTGATACGGTCAAACAATTTTACACAAACTAGCTTGAAACTGGTCGTTCAAACATGAAATCGAATTCGTTTACACGTAAATGATCATAACTTAATTAAGTCATAGCAAATTTTAGGTATCAACAAATATAAACTTGATAGTAAATATCAAACTTAAAGGAATGAAATTGATGCAGGCAAGGTTGAAATACAGTAAGAATTCACCTAACTTTGCATAACATAAATGAACCAAACATGGTTTCTAAGTTTGACATGATTTCTTGTCAATCTGTGGTTTTTGTGATGTTGAATAACCAAGGAGGCAAAGATAGTTGAATACCACTACCTAACATGGAGAAATAGAATTAGGTCAAGATGGTTGCAGCTGCCAAAACTATACCATATCGATAAAAATTGTATGGTGGGTTGGGATCTTGATTCTTGAATAGGGTTCGTATCAGTTTATGGCCTTAAATTGTATTTTGATTCCTCATATTCAGCGTGCCTTTTAGTTACGCTTTAACTATGAAGTAGAAGAGAACCATGAGTAGTTAAGATGATACTCATGTGTGTGATATCTCATAGAGCTCTTGAGTTCGAGTTTCCCTCATCCCTTCATCTATCTTGTAAGTTGTAAACATAATCAATCACCTTGTCTGGAGCAAGATTTAATGGTGCTGCCTCAAAAAATTATGAAACCCAGCAAAGACCTTAAACATGCAGAAAATACTAGACACAGTGTTGCAGTCAGCATTACACAATGATTTACGAGAGGGGTGTCAATTATATCCATCAGAAGAAACCACAATTTCGATATTACAAAATAACATTGTCATCTGCAATTCTGCTACATATCAGAAACAGACTCTTTTGCCACACTTTAATGTGACCAAGTAAGAGGGATCTATGAAGCAGTTGTTGCAGGAGTAGGCGTGTACCAGCCATGACGGACCTCCACAGCCTTCTTTCTTCTGGCAAGCCGAGACTTTCTGCGTGCTCCAGTGTTCCTGTGCAATGTTCCCACTCTGATTGCTTTGTCAATCACCGAGTATGCCTCTCCGATCAGTTTCTCGATTGGAAGAACCTCGTTAGGTTGTGGATCAGGTTTTGTCATGAGTGCATCCAGTGCTTCAAGAACCTGTAAAAATTAGCAAAAATCCGCAGATCCAGCTTGAGTGCATCCAAATTATACTGATAAGACATACTAGATATGTACAACAATAATTTAATAGGCTTATGCTTTTACTGGTTCATAGTATCAACGATGTTACTACTACAGCACAAGGAAATAAAAGCATTGGCAAAATCACAAGGTTTTTCCAGAAAAACTGCAATCCCATAGTTATAGTTAGACAAAATAAATGGAATTAAAATAATGTATGCAGTAGGCGGAGTCAGGATAAGTAAAATGTACACAGAGGTTACTCCCACATAACATGTGAAGAGAATGTTTTCACTTTTCAGGAATTGAACATATAACATCTAAGTTGCACCCTGCAACTCTATTACTGGGTCACATGTTTGTCTGTTAAACAACTTCCGAGCACAAGTCTCATGCAGTGGGTGACGTCGGGGATAGGCAGATGCACGCAAACCGTACCCCCAATATGTGGAGAAGCTATCTCCTTGAATTGAACTTGTGACCTATAGGTTGCCACCCTTACAACTCTATCATTGGGCCACATACTCGCCTATATGGGAATCGAAAAAAGAAGAGAGGGAAGATTAAGATATCAAGTAAACTCCCCTCAAAGTCCACTTTTAAGTAATACATGTATATTCTAAATATTGATACTAGCCTCATCCATTAGTTTTCAATAATTCCTTTCGCATGGGCAAGGAATCCATTAGCTGATCCACATCACTTAACACGCACGCGCACACTCAAGCATCAGAGAGACCTAGTCACACCATCTTAACTTGAGATCCCTTAACAGCTCACATCAGATGCCCTATATTCACAAAACATGTTGTTTTGAACAGCGATATTAATCATCTTTCCACTCTGCAGCAACATATTTATTAGATCTTCATGAAGATTAGGAGAAAGAGAAGATAAAGAAATCCACAAGTTTCAGCCTCAGCCCCCAAAAAACAGGTCCCAAGGCATTGCTACTACACAATATTCGCATCTTCTGCATTTTCTCTCGGATTCCTCAAGTAACTGTTAAACATAAAGCTACCAGCCTACCACTTTTCCCGTCAATATTCTTCAGGTTCAGCTGAAAGGTCAGCATATTGACCAATTCTAAAGAAAATATATCTAGATCAAGACAAGAGCTTCATGAATAGCACTTAAACGGTAATAATTGTTAAGATTAAAAATCTCACATCAGATTGAAATAAACCAACGGAATGGTTTATACTTTATAAGCAAAGATCCATTTCCTATAGGCGACGGTCGAAAAGAACAAAGCCGTAAAAGCTGAGGCCCAAAGCGGATAATATTAGTTTAACAACAATGCTAATTAGTGCCTCTAAAATTTCCAAGGAAATTAGAAAGCATCCAGTGCTGTTCCAGTATTAAAACAACATCCCGCTGTAGAAAAGAACTATTCTTTATCCCAAAAACCTAATTATATAGATAAATTGAAGGCAAAGACGAAAGGAATTGATGAACACTCGTTAGTCTGTTGTAATCTTGACATTCTACACATATAAATGAATACCTTCTTCATGCGAGTTTTGACCTCAGATTTCCTGGATTTGTTGTAAATGCGCCTTTTCTCGGCTTGGAGAGCTCTCTTTACCGCCGAATCAACCTTTTTCTTTGGCGCAGCCTCGCAAACAATCGCACGACGATTCGGCCTCTCAACTGGGTTCATCGACAAATGCCCTGAAATTTCACCCAAAAAGAAAAATCTTCACAATTCAAAATCCCATTAATCCTCAACAATCTACGTAATTTCCATTAACCGGAATGAGTTTAAAAAAAAAGGTCCCTGATTTGCAGTGAAGAGTAAATAATATGAGAGCGACGGCAAATACCTTTGGAGAAGACATTGAGAGAGAGATTAGAGGAGAACCCGAGAGGCGTGAAACTGGGTTGAGAATAAGAGTTAGTGAGCGAAAGATTACTGAACTTGGACTGGAGGGATAAGCAGGAAGAGGATAGATAGCCAACAGCTGTTGCCATTTCTTCTCTGATTGAATTGCTCCGGATTGATGGTTTGATGTGTTTTATCCACAACTTGGGCAGTGGATGTAATTCCCCATTTGCCACAAGATTAAGGCCCATGGACCTAAAGGTTTTTGGATTTGGACTGTGGGCCTAGTCTGGAAATAGGCAATAGGAGGAGGCATTGGTGAATGGTGAGTGAGGCTGATATTATTAATGGGCTTTCACTAATACACTTACGGCCCAAATGAGGCATGGGAGACCCTATTGTGTCTCTCCTTTATTTGGTTGAGTGAGGCTGATCTTAATGGGCCTTAGCTTATACACTTATGGCCCTTATAAGCAGCATGGGAATCTAGGCCCAAAAGCCAATTCATGAGCACCCTGGCCCACTAGGAGACACCTCTTGAGGTAGGCATAATCCAATAGGTCAACAACTCCCCTTGTTACAGGTAGTTCATGCTCTTGGTGGCTTTAATTGTAAAGCAAAATTTGTGTGCAACCGTTGTTGGTGGTTCATTCATGGCTTATGGAGAGGCCATTGTGTATTTATGTACACATATATTCAACTGTTTGTAGCTCTATAACCTCTCTCTCAATTAAAGTGTGTTTTTTCTTTTAACCAGGATTCGAGAACTGATATTTTGTCCACACTTTATTGGCCTCGGAAAACATCTGTATCTATGTCTAGTTTTCTAAATCATACTTGGTATCCTTAAATCATACGGTTTTCTCATTTATATCCTCAAAGTTTAAAGTGTCTCGTTTCTGTCCTTAATGTTACAAAAACCTATTCGTTTGTGTGCTAATTTTACTGTTCTAAAAAGTGATCGTCGAATTTGCACATATATGGCAACCAGAATGCGACTTATACTTAAAAAATAAAATTTCACACCATTTTCCCTAAAGCCCAGCTCATCCAAAGTCGCAAAATTCTTCTTAGATATTTCTAACCCAAATCGAAGAAGTTCAACTCAGCATAAGCCCCAGGTGCAGGTAGCCATTGCAGAGGACATATCAAAGGATGTGATCATATCGGGCAGTGAGAATATAAGCAATGGAGAATTGGAAACTGTGCTTTTCAAGCACCCTAACGTGTTGGAGGCGGCGGTGGTGACAATGTCGCACCCATTGTGGGGAGTGAGCCCATGTCCATGTGATTTCATTGCTGTTAATAAAGCTCCCACATTGGGAAAAAATTATGATGTGACTGAAGGTGAGATTGTTGCTCATTGCCGCAAAAACTTGCCAAGTTTCATTGTCCGAAGAAGGTCTAATGACTCTAATTCATGGCGGAATTACCCAAAGCTTCGACGAATAATATCCAGAACATTAAGGATAGAAACGAGACATTTTAAACTTTGAGGACATAAATGAGAAAATCGTGTAACTTTAAGGACATCAAATATGGTTTAGCGGATTACTGTCTTCTATTAGCCATTGGAGTTAGTATAGTGTGATCAGAAGTACAATAAGATTAACATGCTTATATCAGTAGCTAGGTATTCTCCAACACCGTTTGCAGCTAGCTCCTGCCCATGAAATGCAGATAATGATAACCGCACCCCAGTACAGAAAGGTACAGGCAAGGGCAGTGCAGCTAGTTCCTAAACCACACTGGCCAGAAAAAAGGGACTTGCTTCCCTCTAGTTTGGATGTGAGGATTTCCCTCAAGCTGCATTGCTAGTTGTGACTGATACTTAGCTCCTCCAACTAGACCCACCAAGAAAATTAAGCTCACAATGACCATGACCCATCATCAAACATTCCACCTTGTTCACTGAAAACAGACCAAAAAAGTGAGACTGCACCCATCAAAGACAGAGATCCATCAAACCACCAAAAAGGGTCCAAACAAGACATCATTTGATTCTAAGAGCATAATTCCTTTCTTCTTATATACCCACCAAACCCCAACTTTTGGGTCTTTTGGCATTTGGTGTTTTGGAGTTTTTCATTTTGACCTCTTATTCAGAGCACATATATACATATATGTGTGTATCTCCATCACAACATACTTACACTGGCCCCCAATACATTACATGAAAACATTAACAAGTCCAAAAGTTGCAGTAATAGGGTACAAAGCGTGGTATGCTATTTCCATGTACACATGCCTTGGACAATACTTCCCTCCCTCAAAAAATGTGGCTAGTTTGATTGCAATTCCGTTCATGCCCAGATCACGTGCTCAATTCCAACCTTAATATGTATAATAATACAAACCCCTCTCATCATTAACCATCACTGTGGGTTTCAGGCTCCACATTGTACTGATATGACTTTTTAGGGTTTGTGTATCAGTATATGTATGTGATGCATCAGTACGAGAATCACAGCTATACTAAGATTTGTCACATGTAGTGTGTTTTTTTGTCGATATGCTTGTAAGAGAGTAATTGGGTTTATTTACTTAAGCGTGATTTAATATTGACCTCTGCCTTTAAAGTTCCCAAGAGTCGGCCCATTATGAGTCTCGCCTTCGTATGATAAACTCTGAAGATAGCGATACATCTAAATATATGTATGAAATATTTTGTAAACGTAATACTAAGTACAAAATCGAACATGGGTACATGCGTCTAACTCTAACTACACATACCAAAATATGTCATACCGCCAAGCTACTCCACAAGGACATTTGCTTCTAAAGTTCTAATTACTCATTTTTTTCATTGAAAATCAAAATGACTTTTACAATCAACTTTCTGTGGCATATATACAACGTCTTAGATGTACCCTAACACTCATAATGTAGTTATAGTAGTATGGTCCCTTACCTGCTCTACTGTTTAAACTGGCAAGCAACCAACACTGTCATGTAGAGAGAAGAAATTAAATTTGTCCCTTCCCCAAGTAGAGCTAGGCTAAGGGAGCACACACGACATATACACTATTTTGTACTCTCTCAATGTCCACTCCGAGACCCAGTACCCCATGTGAAAATGAAGCATGTGGTGCAAAATTTACAAACCCAATCCATCCACCAACTTCACCCACCTAATTAATAGGTCCAGTAGAATAACATTCATTGCAAGAAAACAACCCACAGGTTCGCAACTCCATCTAGTTCAAGTTGGTACTAATGAACAGCCAGTCACTTTCTTTGTGCTTGAAAACACACAAAATTTCTAATTCAAGCAAATACAACATGACATGAGGACTAAAAACAGATGCCCACATATGAATCACAAGTTCAATGAAGACAAAACAATTAAAACCTTCATTGAGGACATACATCAAACACTAAAGTTAAAGCAGTCACAGTCCTAAGCAGAGTAATATCTCTCTGATAAGGATAGATAAACAACATAGATGATACCAAATCTTTCCTACAAACACTACTTACTAAGCACTACACACATATCATTAATTACAAATCCAGGTTTCAGAAATAGAAATACTGATCACAAGACAAAGACACTAAGATTAACAAGGAAGTCTCAAACAGTCTTAGTAAGTCCATAGGCAGTCAAGCTCAGTAGGACCAACATCCATCCTTCCACTATCCCAAGTCATACTGGAGCCACCACCAGCACCACCATCCTGCATTGCTGGCGGCGGCAGAGAGGAGACCGTCCCGGGCAGTGAGAAGAAAAAGGGGAGCTGCAGATTGTCCTGCAAGGATGCAAGGCTTGAGAATGCATTGACATCAGCACTTCTTTGAAACCTAGAGGATGCTTCAATTGCAAGAAATGGAGGCTGTTGATGTGGCTGATGCTGAATGGAAGTGAAATCAAAGTAGCTGTTGGCGGCAGTGGCTGCTGCCGCTATTGTGGAGAAACAGGACACGTGCTCGGATTGAGAGGGGTTGATATAGGAGCTGCTCTTGCGGTCGGTCATGGTGGTGCTCGATGTGGTCCCTGTGATAGAGTTGCTCCCAGGTTCAAGGAGAGGTGGCAGAGAGACTGAAGAAGGAGAGCTGGCTTCAGTGTAGAGACTGATGTTCTGGTTCAGGCAGTTTTTCTTGGCACCGGCAGTACTGCTACTGCTTGCGTTGATACCACCAGTCTTTTTGAAGACCCGGGAGATCACCCACTCGTCCTAAAACGGCAATGCAATTCAGTGAACCCAAATAAAAAGACATTAACATCTTCAATTTCACTAGTGATTTCACAAATAAATTGATTTTGAATCATTAGAATGAAAATGCTTATAGCTGAAACAAGCAACATGGATAATTTCTCTACTTGACTTTATCAATTTATAAATGGTTATCAGCAAAAGATTGCGCAGAAAAGTGAAGCTGAGAATGAATAAACCACCCACTTAAATCAATCAAAGGAAAAGCATTTACAGTGAATAAAGTTCCAACTTTTACAGGAAATAATGTGCCGATAAATGGTTAGGGATTCAATAAAAAAAGGCTTCAGATGCTGCAGAATCATTATTTATCAGCACTAAGGGTGAATAGTATTATATGCACGTAGTGAATAGTTCTATAATTTTACAATATCATTGTTTTGATGCTAAAAGGCGCAAGAAACAACAACTGAAACTAAATACTCGGTAAAACAGCAGTGGAATCAAATCAAGTACATGGCTTTGATCTTCAACTCACAACATATAACAAATATCATCAGGTACTTTGGTATAGATTATGGATCATAAAATCATGATTCTAAACAAGAAAAATGCCATATCACACCAAAGGGGAGAAAGAACAATGTGTTCAGTGCATGATGAAAACTGTGCACAACACATGTAAACACAGCATGTATAACTCGATCATGCAACACCTACCTTGGAGCTCCTGGAGACGTAATGGTAAGCAAACTTCCCTTCAAGGCGATACTCATGCATAACCCAGTTGCTCTTCTCTCCTTTAGGGGCTCTACCTCTATAAAACACCAGTGTCTTCTTCGTTCCCACAAGTGCACTGGTCTTTGAACTGTAAATCTCTCTATCTTTGCCAGTAGCTTTCCAGTACCCAGCTTCAGTTGCTCTATTAGTCCTGAGTCCAGTTGGGTACTTACGGTCTCTCAGGCTAAAGAAGTACCACTCTTTCTCTCCCATTTTAGCTTTATCTGAAAAAAAACAGTGACAGAAAAATTGAATCAAACAGCTAGAGAACATAAATGTGAGTGACAACAGACAAGAAAATAACTTGTACCAGGGAGCTCCCATGGTTCACATTTGTTAAGGTCCACTTCAGCAATGGCTCTTCCAGTGAAATTACTGTCAAGCACCTTCTTCAAGAGATAGAATGTAATCAGTTCCTCGTCAGTTGGGTGGAACCGAAACCCAGGAGGCAAGTGGGTGTCACAGTGATCAAACTGGCGGTAAAGCTCCATTGAAACACACTCAAAAACAAACAAACCAAACCACAAAAACCCAATAGAACACAAATTGAGTTTCACTCAAACCAGCAGAGGAAGAACGAAAATGAACGATCTTTAACGCAGTAGAACAGAATTCTGCAGAATAACAAAGTGGGTGTGTGATTGGTTTGTTATGTGTTGTTGGAGTGAAAAGGTGTTATCATAATAACCGCTTTTATGGTTATGAATCGAATTGCCAGAGTTAAAGAAAGTCCAAAACGAAAAATAATAATTATATAAACCTATAGATATAGGTATGATCTGCCTTTGGATGAAAAATCTCTGTGTTTTCCTGCCCCTGTCCTTGCCCTACTCTGTTTCATTCTCTCTCTAGACATGTATGACATAAAGATGTGATTTTTCTCTCTCTAGATGATATATATGGATATGATGTGTGACGAGCTCTACTGCAGGAATGCGTGCGTGTACAGGTATTCTCTGTCAGTGAAGAAAAAATGAGGGGGAAGGGAACAAAAAGTAACTTCTGTGAGAGGGAAAAATAAAATAAAATTGAGAAAGATTTTCAGCAAGTATCGAGAAAGCTGGTTGAAATCTCCAATGTCAGGTACAGTACCAGATTAAATTATTAAATTTGACAGAGAGAGGAGAAGCGAGAGCGAGGGACAAATATTGTTCATTACACACGCCATCTTTAGTCTCCAAAAAGTAAAGGAAAATTGAAGGAAAAAATAAAACTCAGCCTATTACAGTTCGATGATATTGAAGTATCTCCACAGTTTTTCACACATAAAACGGAAGGATTTCCTGACGAGGAGGGCAGTGGCTAATGTAGAGGTAACGCCTTTGAAAATTATATTTTTAATACATAAGAATTTGGAAATTAAATTTATATATAATGAGTTTAGTTTTAAATTTTGAATAGTTTCATTTTCAATAATCCACTCTTAAGTTAAAATATAATTTTTTATAAAAAATTTGACGGGATTGATAATTTTTTATAATTTTTTATAATTTTGATAATTTTTTATAATTTTTTTATTTTGTCTGGATCAATATTGTGTTTTCCTGATGTGGCTATATTGGGAGATGTGTTTTATATTGAAAGATTGTGTTTTAGTGTAGTTTTATTGGGGACAATATGAAGGGCATGAGAATTTGTTGGCCACCATGTTGGGTGGGAAGGAAAATATATAAGAATTTGTGTTTTGTTGATGTAGTTATATTGGGAGATGTGTTTTATTGATGTGATTGTATTGAGAGACGTGTTTACCTTGACTTTTTATTTAATAGAAGTGGGACCTAATATAGATTTTTGTTTGGCTAACAAATTAACACTACTGCAATTGCTCTTACATGGAAAGGGAAGGGACTAAAAGCAAGGTAAAAAATTGGGCAACCAATGAAGTTTTCTTTCAATTGATTAAAGCAAAAACAAAAAGATAGAGAGAGGGCTAGGCCACTTTTTGTAGCCTTTCCAGCTATAGTAATGGTTACTAATACTATGCAAATATTTTTGTATTTTCAATCTTAATATTGTTATAATATCTCTTAGCTTAATTGAGTAATGTTATGATAATATTGTGCATTGCCTTCAATATAGCCGGGGTATCAGCAGTGGAAAACCCCTACAATTTTCTGTAGTTTTGATCAATAACATTTGATATGTTCAAGAGTGCGGGGCTCAGATTGTATTTTAAATTTCAAAAATAGATTGAATAGCGTGATGAAACACTGTCTACGGTGGAGAGTGCGAGTACCCAGAATTAGTTTTCGATACTATTTTGAATAGTGAGGATTATATCTGGGAAGGCAGGAGCCATCAATATTTCTTATGACTATTTTTTAATGATCTATATCAATATTGCAAATCTTATAAATACCCCATTTTTACAAATAAAACACATGATATTCATTGGTCATATCTTTTAAATAATGAGATTTATTTTATATTTTGGTGTTGAAATTTCAACTGAAGAAATGATGGGTGTAATTCTGCTAGCTTGCATCAATTCAGCAATCCCATCCATGGCTAATCAATCAATCCATCCATCATATCATAAGAATTTGACACATCATGCTCGGATTTTGAGACTCCACACAATCATAGCCTTTTTTACCATCTCTAAATCATCTCATCAATCTGCATGCCTTACATCTCTCTCCCTAGATATATACATATATATTCGTACATTCTATTAGCATCCCCACAATTGACTTTTCCAACAAAAAACAAAACAAAATTACCAACAAAAAAAAAAACTATATTTCTCCACATTATTTCAAATAATTGGGCACTTTTGTTTTGTAGTGATGGGGCTCGAATATCAAGAGATTACCTGGAGATAGTGCGTGACGACAAGATTATGTCACACTTCTCTGGAGGCTTACTGGGCCGCGCCGCCCTCCAGTCTAGGCCCCTTCGTAGTGTGGGCCACCCCTGGTATTTTTTGGGGCCCTATTCGCTGTCCATTTTGTTTACGTGTGGGTAAACCTGTTAAAACCACCCGAAAGTTTAAATGGGTCAGACCGTTTCAATATTATTACAATAATAATTTTTATTTGTCAGACCAACCATATGCAGGTTGACACGTCAACATCGACAGTACTACGAGGTGTCCACATGATTTATCTTTAAAATTATTGAACTTAATTAGTTGGTCATTTTGCATCACAACCAATCTAATGATTCTAATCCTCTTGCAAATTCTAATCGAATCTAATAGCTTGAATAAGTTTGGATGCCAAGAAGGCCCATCGTCCGCCTTATATCAGACGGCCCATTGTCAAATACTTTAACATATTCAAGCCACGTAAGTACAGTTTTTATTAACATTGATATTCTACATAGGTCAAGTGTAAGTTATCAATGTAGTTTATAAGTAAATATCCAATGTCTCTCAACCAATAAAGCTTACGACGGAATTGGATCCACAAGGACCACACATATTGGACAAACACAAAACCCATGTCATTCTTAGTCAGACCTGGGACGACACCTCTCAATGACGAGATTTTAATTACAAAACCGTGTTGGTTTTTTGATGGATAATATATTTTTTGATTATTTGGGTTTGATTTATGCGGTACTCTCCTATCCTATTCATAACAGTTTCCACATTTAGACACCTTCTAATTATCTCACTCCATATAAGAGTTCTAACCTTCTAATTATCCATCTCTTGAAGAGTTCCAATTTGGATAGACGTTCCAAGTTGGTAGTACTCTCTTCATACTTATCCAATACATTTATAATTAGACAAGATTTGGTGAATCATCAAACTTATCACATTGATTTTATAGAAAACACACAACCTTGAATATGTTAAAACTATATAAACAACATTGTTCCTCACTTATTGGGGACATAAAAAACAGAAACCCACAAAAGCAATTCTATTACTAGTCTTGGCTTCATCTTCTGGTTTTGGTACTAGGTAGCAAAATTTCAGGTAATAAATTCTTTCATTTTGTTAATCTTTTATTTTGCTTCGTCTTCATATATTTCTCGATTCATTTCCAAATGTACGTAATCAACAAGTTCTTGATTAATTTCACATTTCTTACAAAGAAATATTAAAACCATGCAATACTATAATGTGTTAGGGTCGCTAAGAATTTACACAATCAAACTGAGATACCCCAATTGATTATCGCCTTCGGGTAAAGGGGTATTCTTGCAAGATTTTTCGTGGCTCGATCCCTAGTGATATTTCTTCTCGTTTGATTTCGCGCTTGATACTTGGCCCGAACTTATATGTGGCCAGGCATGGATTGCTTTAGAAGATGAGAGGGGGTATGGGTTAGAGTGGGGTCTGTAAGTTGTCACCAACCATCAGATTATAACGTTTGAGAAGATTATGATTAATATATAGAGATAGGAAATGATAACCTGCGTAGCTGATCATGGTAGTTTGATGGTTCTCCAGTTCTCCTTCTGTCCTCAAATTTTTGCCCCATGCCACACCATTGTGAGTGCTCTCATAGAGTAGTGATAGAATGCGGCAATTCTACAATAGCCCAAAATAGTATCGGTTTAAATGCTGGTCGGTTGTTGCTGAGTAGAGCTATAGGTCGTAGGTTGTACCAACCAGCGGTAATAAACTGTGCCACGTGGCTATTTTGAGTACTGATTGGACCCCACATGTGACTGGTCTAATCCAAGTCTAATCATGACGATCCAAGGAGAACTGATGAAGAACTAGACTATTTTTTATTTTTGCATGAAAGTTTAGGCATTTAATTGTATATTGATGTTATTCAGTTTCTTAATTCAGAAAAATTTAGAATCTGTTTAAAATAAGGGAAAGTTGTCAACTAATTTAAGTGAATGCAAGTGAGTCGTTGGTTGAACGACAATCACCTTACATGTAAGGGATCATCCACCCATTAAATCGTGGGTTCGAATCTTATCCTCTCCCCAAACCCTTGTTTCAAAAAAAAAACTAATTTAAGTGAATTAATAGTTTGTTTCCTAATTTATTTTAGGGTAGATGTTTTTAAATACTATATTTATCTACATGTTTACTATATTTATCCACATGTTCTTGAAATACCGCAAAGAAATATGTTTGCGGTTAGAATCGAACTTTAAACACATACGTACCTAACCCAACCAATTGCTAATCGAACCACCTGTCGTTTTTATCTATATGTTATATCTATGCATTGAAGAAATTAAAGAAAAGCGAGAGTGTTCTCTCAAAAATAGGGACTTTGTCTTAGGAAAAATTAACTTAATTGAACGACATTAGCTTAAATAACCGAATCAAATTACAAAATTCAGTTTGGTTCGATTTGGTTCATAAGTTTGTCCTTTTTGAAAATTGCTAAATAACATGGTGTTTCCGGATCCATGCTCTCCATTGTAAACCGGCTTACAAGGGAAAATTAATCCAAATCATATAAACAAGCCCAAGTTTGTCAACCCAAGTGATGTGAGACAAGAATCATAAGGTTCTCATACTCCCTGCACGTGGTGTGAGATGGAAGTGACATTCAACAACTCAACACGTAGATGATAGTGTTCTCCATCTAAACCCCATACCCGCTCCGAACTGGATCGACAAGGAAGGGAACCCAACTCGAAGAACACCAATCAAAAGCTATATCAAGTTTATCAATCATCCCACGAAAAAGACATTAACAGACGATTCAATCACAAGAGCATCCACATCTGATTACTTAAACATAGTTCTGTCTGTAAAATATGGAATAAATATAGAGAACTAGTAAAAAAAAACCCTGCATCAGATTACCTAAACTTTTCCCTATTTTAAAAACTTGAAAGACTTGATACAGTGGTTCCTAATCACTGTAGCGTTATGTAAGAATAAAATATTATTATCTCTCCTCAATTGTACCCAATTCTATCTCAACGCTACGAAAATACACTTTGCCTCCGGCTTCGCTCACAATCTTCTCTCCTTCCGACACTGCAACAAGTTCGTCAACAACGGTTGAAGATTTGGGAAATCAATTGCTTCATCCTTCATCCTGCTCTCCTTCCCCAACCTTGGTTTCCTCACCTCCTTCATCCGCGGGTCTTTGATTTGGAAGATTTGGGAGATTTGGGAATCGAGCTCCACTTCTGTTGCCAAGTGCACAAATTGAACTCTGTTGGAGTGCCACATTGACTGAGAATGGTCTTGATGACTTATATAAATGAGGGTATACTTCCACCCTCTATTAGGCCTTTTAGAGGGTGGCTAATGGGGGTCCAAAATGTTAACAAATTTCACTTATCCTTTTAGGGCTAAGTCGAACAATCGTTGCATAGATTGGACATCAATTGAGAAACCGATATTCGTTCTAGATGATTGTCTCTTTGATTTCATTTATTTTGCAAAACCCATCTTTGATTTTCTGCTATGGGTTTATGGGTCAGAGCCTTGGAGAACATGGGTTGTAGAATTAACTTTTTCGACGGAAAGAACTAATTTTGTTCATGGCCTGGCATGGTGGTTGGTTGTTGGTGGTGGAAAGAAGGTAGGCAGCCGTGGTGTTGTAGTGCAGGGAAGGTGGAGACTTGTGGGTGAATTTATTATTATTTTAGATATTTTTAATAAAAATAAATTATATCAATAGAATAATAAAGGAAAGAAAAACAAATATTATTTTAATGTAGTGGAGAATAATATAGGTGATTTGGTTGGATAAAGAATTTATAAAATAAAAAAAAGTGATATTTTATATGTATTTTAAGGAATCTGTTAAGATAACCTGATGCATGTGCTCTAAAAAAAAGGTTGAAAACAAAGACCAATCATAAATAAGGTTGCGGTTGAATGGCTACCAATGTAAAGTCGTGGAAAAATTGGGCACGCAAGTTCACAATTTTGGCCCTTTCATGCGTTTGCGAAGACGTTAGATGATAGATACACTTATCTTATGAAACAGCCAAGATATTGTGGGACCAAACACTATGGTTATCATAGATCCCAAGATTATTTGACTCCAACAATCACATTTTGGCTAAAAGTGTCCAAATTCACAACCACTTGCCACGAATTTGTTTCCATGCAAAACACTATGTGGTTTATAGAGAGCATCGGCTCTTAATCATCCAACCATACATCTGTTAAGTTAAAGCTGAATCGCTCACTTCCCTGTGAAATCACTTATTAGACCCAAAACGCTGAAAACCCGAACAGAAACAAGGAGGAGAGAAGCTGATGGAGAATAATGGGTCAGTACTTAGAAACCCAGAAGCGGAATTGGCTTCTCGAATCACAATCAAAGGGATTCTAAGTTTGTTAATGCAATCTGTCGATGAAAAAGACGGAAAAAGAGTGATTTCGTTGGGGATTGGAGACCCATCTGCTCATTCTTGTTTCAAGACCACCCATGTTGCTGAAGATGCTGTTTCTGATTCTCTTCACTCTCAAAAGTTTAATGGGTACGCTCCAACTGTTGGGATTCTTCAAGCAAGAAGGTACATTTTTTATGAACAGTTGATTGATAGATTTTTTGTGTAATTATTGAATTTCTGATTTGGGATTGTTTGAATTTATATTGAATGATTGTGCATGCTGCTTCAATGCTCCAACAGTTTCAGTCAAATGTTATATGTGTTGAGCCTGCAAGGGATTGTCTCGGTTAGTCTGACACTGTAGTGCTATCTGTGGTGGTTGTTGCTGTTGAAATTGTTCTAAAATTACCAATTGGGGGTTCCTTTTGTTTTGAATGTATCAATTTGGGTTTTTTTAAATCCCATTCAAGGCAATCATAGTGTTGATGCTTCTCGATTTGAACTTAGGCATCAAAGGTTTCAAACCAATTGGGGGTTCCTTTTGTCAAATTTGGTAATCATATTTCTTGTCAGTATAACATAAATGAAGTTTTGAGCAATCATGGAGTATCAATCAGGGCTTTCTGAAACTCAGCTCAAGGCAACGAGTACTTGAAGTTTTATTTGGAAGGGAATTAGTACTTAGTAGCATCTCTTTTTGTAATTTTTCAGTAACTTGCAGCAATCTGAAATGGCGAACTTGGGTCTTTTGCTCGCTCCTTTACTCCGCAAACCACACCCTTCCTCACTTCACACTGTAATTTGTATTGAGGTTGATAGTAAAATCATTGTTAAATGTTAATATAGAATTTTATCAATATGAGATCTAATTCAGCCAGATAGGTCTCAATCACATGGAGTCTGCAACCACTTGCCCACCACACTATAATCCAATAAAGGCTTTTTTTTACCCCCTCATTGTGAATTTCCTACAATTAATTTGATCATCTAAATTCTTTAACAGGGCAATTGCTGAATATTTGTCTCGTGATCTTCCTTACAAGCTATCACCTGATGACATTTTTATCACTTCCGGTTGCACACAAGCGATTGATGTTTCATTGGCAATGCTTGCTCGCCCTGGTGCAAATATCTTGCTTCCGAGACCAGGCTTTCCGATCTATGAACTATGTGCCACTTTTCGGAATCTTGAAATTCGACACTTTGATCTTCTTCCAGAAAAAGGCTGGGAGGTAGATCTTGATGCTATTGAAGCTTTAGCAGATCAGAACACTGTTGCAATAGTTATCATCAATCCTGGGAATCCCTGTGGAAATGTATACTCTTATCAACATTTGAAGAAGGTAGACGGCCTTGATAATTATACTTGGAGAATATGTATTTTAGAATTGGTTTCATGTGAATATTTGGGAGACTGAGTTGAATGGTAGTTTTTCCTAGATTGCAGAAACTGCAAGCAAGCTTGAAACCCTTGTGATTGCTGATGAGGTTTACGGGCACCTGGCCTTCGGACGTAATCCGTTTGTGCCAATGGGTGTCTTTGGATCAGTTGTCCCTGTCCTCACTCTCGGCTCTCTATCAAAGAGATGGATAGTGCCTGGATGGAGACTTGGTTGGTTTGTCACAAGTGATCCTGGTGGCATGTTCAGAAAACCCAAGGTTCTGTCTCTCCATCTCTCTTGCTGGTATTTTTTGCGTTGAAACATTGTTCACTCAGTTAGGGATTAAAATAATTATGCAGTTTTAAATTCCTAATGGTATGGCATTTTTGAAGATTGACGAGTGGCGCTGCATTAAGAATGATGCCTCTACGCTGTAGAGGCTTTCTCCAATGCAGCAATGCTACACAAATTGGTGTACTTATTCCAATTTTAAACATCATAAACTAGTCCAAAATATTTCTCTAATTAATTTTCTGTGGCCAAGAAATATACGCCAGTCGGTTTTTGCTTTTTATCTATAAAGCCTATATTAGCAGTTGCTCCCTATTGTTAACCAATACTGCTTCCATTTGTCCAGACTGTTGAGCGTATCAAGAAGTATTTTGACATTTTGGGTGGACCTGCTACTTTCATCCAGGTTAGTCTACACTTTCCTGATCTGATTAACTGTAGGCTGAAAGCTTGTGGCACAAATAGTTTCCTTTGTGATACAAAGCCAATGTATTTACTAGCAGTTAGTTTATTTAGTCATATAATTATATTGAATCAGCAGTGTTTACTTAATACGGCTTGATGTGCTGCAAGAGCTTTTTTTTGGTAAAATATCTTTTGTTCTGAGGCGACCTACGCATATTTTCGTGTAATGAACATGTCTTGGCCCCTCGAACGGATTTCTCTTTTCCAATGAGATTTTTGGGTTTTGATTAACTGTCTTCTGGTAACACACGCTGTACAATGTAAATTATTCATTCCAAGAAGCATATACTTAAATTATCTTCCGATATTTCTGGTATGGTAGGCAGCTGTACCTCGCATCATTGAGCAAACTAATGAGGGTTTCTTCAAGAAGACTATTGACTTACTGAAGCAGACTTCAGACATGTGTTGCGAAATGATAAAGGAGATCCATTGCATAACTTGTCCTCATAAACCAGAGGGATCAATGGCTTTTATGGTGAGGGCAGATTGAAATTCATAGTTATAAATTAGTTTCGAGGACTTTAAAAGTAGTCAAACTTACTGAAAGCTTAATGCAATGCAGGTGAAGCTGAATATTTCGCTATTGGAGGATATCAGTAGTGACATTGATTTCTGTTTCAAGTTGGCCAAGGAGGAATCCATTATCATTCTTCCAGGTAAGAAGCAGACCACCAGACTTAAATTTTGCTGTCCAACTTCGTTCCTAATCCATATAAAGAGAAAGTTTGCGGAGGCAATTATAAACGGAAGAAATCTTGTGATTGTGAATCTCTTCTCTCTCAACTTCAAATGTTAAGAACTTTCATACATATGTATTATAGTTTCAAGCATTCCAGCACGAAGTGGGTTCGGTTTGATTTCCAAAAAATTTAAAGGAAAAATGTGTAAGCCTTGATGATACTGACTTTCTAAGAAGTTTTTCTTTTGTTGTATTGACATCTGATGTATTCTCTATCAGGCATCAGCATCATTGGAATGTTAATGTTTTCCTGCTAAAACCAGGAGCTAACAAGGCTGATTTTATTATCGAGTGCAGGAACTGCAGTAGGACTGGAGAATTGGCTCCGGATAACGTTTGCTGTCGATCCATCTTCTCTCGAAGAAGCCCTAAAAAGGGTAAACTTTTTCTGTCAAAGGCATATCAAGCAAAAACCTGCTCTGACAATCAAATCCAGCAAAGTAACAACTACCAAATAACTTTAATGTCAAGCACTCTTTGTTCTTGGTGGTTTTATCTTTAGACCCTTGTACAATGATGGCCAAATATGATTTTTGTTCAAAGCCAGCCTCCAAATACTTGAAGGATGGCTAGAAGCATCATGGCTAGATAATACAGACAAATAATTCAAGCATGAATGAAGAAGCATGGGGTACTTGAGTATTACTATTTTGGCACTAATTTTTTTTCTAAATTTAAACCCTAACATGATCAGTAATGATCGGATCCCAACAATTGATATCTCAGTTATCTCAGAAATTATGTGTCTAACTCAGTAGTTGGGACTGTTGAGATCCCTATCATTAGTGTAACATGATACACGCACGAACATCGATCCATATGTGATGATGCTAACAATGAAGCAAACAAGCGAGCTGCAATAGAGAGATAGACAAGATCGGATACCAAAATTTCTTAATCATGCCATTGGCCAATTATAGGCTTAGGGTTACGTAATTAAGTTTGGTACACTCTTTGACCACGGAATGGTAATGCATACTACGTCATTTATTACCAATCCAATGTTTGGTTGGTTTCACAAGTATACTATGGGGAATGTGTACTGTGCTTAACAAAGATAGCAAATATTAAGGTTACTCTCTTGCCATTCATTAATATTTTTATGAACTTTTTATATATAAAAAAAAAGCTTTAGCATGGAAGAAAGCTTAAATGGGTTATCTTAATATTATGGGAAGAAAATTTGGAAGATCGAATTATTGAGGTCCAAATGTCTTATGGTGAACTGTTACTTTTGTTGTGATGATTGGTGTTGAGGTCTTGAGTATTGAATTAACTCTATCTCCAGCCTTTGTTTTACTCTTGGTGCAAGTCCTAACAATACTCCAAGCAGGCCCAATGGGCCCGACAACACAGCCCACTCTCCTTAGTCATCGTATAAGGTTAGGGTCAGGTGAGGGGCAGGATACTTTTGGTGATCTAAGAACTTAATCCTTCTGTTTTCTTAATTTCCTAGTAGAGAGAGTGATTCTCCTGTTTATCCTATTATCCGAGAGTGAGTCTCGTTGTTCAGAGAGTGATTCTCACTGTTTCCTTGTTCTATTGAGGTTTACGACCCTATTGATTGTAATCCTTGTGTACTGGATAATTTCTATAACGTGCTATCAGGGAAACGAAGCTTTAGTTCCTGTTCTTGTTTGAGATTTGCACTTGATTTACATCAATTTTGGTATCAGAGGCTTTGCGTGTGCTTCGACATGAGCACCACACGCAGCGGTCGACAGTACAACACCACAGAATCCAGGCTTGAGCAGCTTATGGAATCTATGTCTCGGCGGATGGATTTACTGGCCGACAAAGTAGACACGGTTTGGGAGCACCTCTTCCCTACTGCACTGAACGCGGTAGATCCCCTTGTGGATGGTGCCAACCCTGTTGATGAGGACAGTGGTCCAGATCGCGGCAGCCGCGCCTCCAGTCCTGATAGTTTGGCTGACCCAATGGATCTGCCCAAACAGGATGACCTTCCTGCCCCCGGACACAACCCCCCACCCACAGTACTTCCACCACCCCCGTTTCCCCAAATTCGCCCCCCTTACATGTTCTCCCACCAAGACCAGTTCCTCCACATCTCCGATACCCACCTCCTAGACTTCCTCCCCAACGACATCCCCCACCTCTGCCACGTTTCCCTGAAGCCTCGGTACGACAACCAGAACCCCCACCCCCATACCCATACCCTCCATACCCACACATACCCCCACAATATCCACTGGGCCCACACTCTACACCACACAACTCCTATGGTGAAGCTTATTATGCACCTTCCCACCCTGACCGGGTTGGGCATCCTAGACAGTATGATCACTACACCGATGTCTCTCGTCGTGTTAAATTGGAAGTCTCTGATTTCTCAGGCAATATGGAGCCCAACGAGTTTAAAGATTGGTTGACTGCCTTGGAAGAATATCTTCAGTGGTATAGTGTTCCAGATTGGTCCAAGGTCCAATTGGTTAAAGCTAAGTTAAAAGGGGCAGCCAAGGTGTGGTGGTTGAACGTTGAGGAGCAACAATACCGACTTCAACAGCCGGAAATTACTGATTGGGAGATTATGAAGGCACGCTTGAGTAAGAAATATCTGCCAAAAAATTACAGAGCACTTAAGTTCCGTGAACTCTTGAATCTACGCCAGGATCGTTCTTCGGTAGACGAATATGCACACCGTTTCCATGATCTTAGTGTGCGCAGTGGCGTGACAGAAGATGAAGAGCAAACTGTTACTCGTTTCATCAACGGGCTTAATGAGGAAATTAAGAAGCACATGTTATCTATGCAGTTATCCCTAACCAGCTTGGAAGAGGCCCACCAACTCACTAAAGAAATTGAGACTCAGATGAAACTCTCTACATCGCGACCGAGACCCACTTCATTTGAATCCAAGCCTACTGATGTGCGGGGTTTGCGTAACAAGCCTGAATCTTCCAACATGGTCCCTGGGCGTCACAACCATTCAGGCAAGGCCGTAGATAAGCCTTCCGAAGGTACCGGACTGAGGTGTTATAAGTGCAATGGGAGAGGGCATTATGCAGTTTTGTGTCCTACCAAAAACCAGAAGGTTGCCTTGGTCTGCGGTAATGATTTACCCGATCTAACCCCTGACATGACAGAGGAGACCCTCCTCCAGGATCCAGCTTATGAAGAGGAGGAGTTAGAAGCATCTACATTGCCCAATTGTGTCATTAGGAGGATTCTCACGGGCCAAGCACGAACCGCCAATTCAGATGAGCACTGGCTACGCACAAGTATTTTTCATACTCGGGTTGAATTTGGTACAGGAGTTCTAGATGTCATTATTGATAGTGGGAATGGAATGAATGTGGTGGCTGAAGATCTTGTGAACCGGATGAGACTTAAAATGACTAAGCATCCGATGCCCTATCGTGTTAGTTGGGTGAATGATACGTCGATACCCGTCAAGCTCCAATGTTTACTCTCTTTTTCTCTGGGTCGGTATAAAGATTCAGTGTGCTGTGATGTTCTCCTGATGACAGCTTGTCAACTTCTCCTTGGCCGCCCTTGGCTCTATGATCACGATGTATCATACCAAGGGAGAGCTAACACGTATTCCTTCATTGATAAGGGACGCCGCATCACTCTCAAACCTATGAGACCAGATAGCCTTAAAATTCCCAGCAATCCTATCTCATGTCCTCCTAAAGAGCCTTGTCCTACTAAACCACAAGTCCTTACTATGACCCAATTTGATGAAGCATGTCAAGAAACTCAGTTGTGCCTCTTTGTGTTGGTCCAACCAGCCCAATCCAAAAACACCATTGACTTACCCCTGGACCCAGAACTATCCCAGCTTCTAAAAGAGCACGCTCACATTATGCCCGAGGACCTACCTGATCACCTACCTCCCATGCGTTCTATCCAACATGCCATTGACCTTATCCCTGGATCCAGCTTACCCAACCTTCCCTCATACAGGATGAATCCTAAGGAACATGATGAATTACGACGGCAAGTGGAAGGTCTCCTGTCCAAAGGTTTTATTAGGGAAAGTACCAGCCCTTGTGCCGTGCCCGCGCTCCTCACTCCCAAGAAAGATGGCACGTGGCGCATGTGTGTGGATAGTCGGGCAATCAACAAGCTCACTATCAAATATCGGTTTCCTATTCCTCGTATTGATGATCTCACGGACCAGCTATGTGGCGCACAAGTGTTTTCCAAGATTGACCTTAAAAGTCGCTATCATCAAGTCCGAATTCGACCCGGGGATGAGTGGAAAACCGCGTTTAAAACCCGAGATGGCCTATATGAGTGGCTTGTTATGCCGTTTGGGCTTTCCAACGCCCCAAGCACCTTTATGCGGTTGATGACTCACGCTTTCCGTCCGCATATTGGGAAGTTCGTTGTTATTTATTTCGATGATATTCTTGTATTTAGCAAGTCCCCTTCTGATCATATTTCCCACCTGCGGGTAGTTTTTCAAGTTTTGCAGGCTGAACAACTTTTTGTCAATCGACAAAAGTGTCTATTCCTTCAGTCACAAGTCACTTTCTTGGGGTTTGTTATTTCAGATCGGGGTATTGAAGCAGATCCAGATAAAATCCGGGCAATTGTGGAGTGGCCTACCCCTACCAGTACACATGACGTCCGCAGTTTTCATGGGTTGGCCACCTTTTATAGGAGGTTTATTCGTGGATTCAGTGCGATAGTGGCACCTCTCACTGAGTGCCTCAAGTTGTCTACATTTCAGTGGTCTGATGCTACCAATACAGCCTTTCTGGACATCAAGACTCTCATGACTCACACACCGATCCTTCGGATGCCCAACTTTGAGCTGGTTTTTGAAATCTGTTGTGATGCCTCTCACATTGGTATTGGTGGAGTTCTTAGCCAGGAAGGGCACCCAATTGCCTTCTTCAGTGAGAAGCTGAATGAGTGCCGCAAGCGCTATTCGACTTATGATATTGAACTTTATGCTTTAGTCCAGACAGTCAAACATTGGAAGCATTACTTGGTGTATCGAGAATTCATCCTCTTCACCGACCTTGATTCGCTGAGACATATACAGTCACAACAGAAATTGAATGCACGCCATGCTCGGTGGTTCAACTTTTTGCAACAATTCAATTTTGTGATTAAACATAAAGCAGGAAAAGACAATCGCGTCGCCGATGCTCTCAGCCGACGTAATCACCTCCTGGTCGCTTTTGAGGCCACAATCACTGGTTTTGAGCAGTTTCCTCACCAGTACGCTACGGATGTTGATTTTGCAGAAGTCTGGACGTCTATAACAAGCGGTGATCAATCCACGGTTGGTAACTATATCATTCAGAATGGCTTCTTGTTTCGTGATTTACGTTTGTGTGTTCCCTCGGGATCCATTCGTGAATTTTTGATTCTTGAACTTCATGAGGGGGGATTAGCCGGTCATTTTGGCATCGACAAAACCCTGTCCTTGGTCGAAGATAGGTTCTTTTGGCCTCACCTACGACGGGACGTCACTAAAGTGGTGAAACAGTGTCGAGTTTGTCAAATTAACAAAGGTGGCAAGCATAATACTGGTCTTTACAATCCTCTCCCCGTCCCCGACCACCCATGGGAACACTTAAGTCTTGATTTTATATTGGGGTTACCCAAGACAGCGGCTGGTCATGATTCTGTTATGGTGGTTGTTGACCGATTTTCCAAGATGGCCCACTTCGTCGCGTGTAGTCGCACACATGATGCCTCTCGTATTGCCTCCCTATTCTTACGTGATGTTGTGCGTCTCCACGGTCTTCCTCTCAGTTTAGTGTCGGATAGAGATAGCAAATTTGTGAGCTATTTTTGGAAGACATTATGGATCAAGTTGGGTACGAAACTCAAGTATTCTAGCGCCTTTCATCCCCAAATAGACGGCCAAACCGAGGTGGTGAATCGCAGTTTGGGTAATCTTCTACGCTGTTTGGTTAATGAGCAGGGTAGCTCATGGGATGTTGTTCTCCCTATTGCTGAATTTGCTTTCAACAGTTCTTGCAATCGCACTATTGGTTGTTCTCCTTTTGAGGCTACTTATGGCATCCAACCAAAGGCCCCCATAGATCTGCATGAATTACCTAGTAAACTTCGACCAAGTGAACTAGCTCTGGAACTGGCAGATCACCTTCGGTCTGTACACGCTGACATCAAGCGGCGAATCATTCTCAGTAATGATAGTTATAAACAGCAAGCTGATGCCCACCGTCGCCATGTCGAGTTTCAAGATGGGGATTGGGTCCTTATTTGACTTCGCGCGGAACGTTTTCCTCAGGGTACGTATCATAAACTTCATGCCCGTAAAGCCGGTCCTTACCAAATCAAGCAACGGCTGGGTCCCAATGCTTATCTTGTGGAATTACCTGGCACCTTGAAGATTAGTCCCATCTTCAATGTCGAAGACCTTACTTTGTCCAGTCCTCCAGTTGATGACAGTTTGCCCACACCCTATCTTCCTTCTGCCTCCCCAGTTGAGGATGCACCAGCTAGCATTCTGGATCACCAGTTCGTCTCGACGCGACGTGGTGGTTATGATAAGTTCCTCGTTGCGTGGCATGATAAACCTTTCTCTGAAGCCGTGTGGATGACAGCCACCCAAATCCAGTCAACCTATCCCGGCCTCCTGGAGCGCTATGTAAACCAGTCATCACCAGAGTTGATTCCTTCAAGTGGGGAGGGAATTGGTGCAAGTCCTAACAATACTCCAAGCAGGCCCAATGGGCCCGACAACACAGCCCACTCTCCTTAGTCATCGTATAAGGTTAGGGTCAGGTGGGGGGAAGGATACTTTTGGTGATCTAAGAACTTAATCCTTCTGTTTTCTTAATTTCCTAGTAGAGAGAGTGATTCTCCTGTTTATCCTATTATTCGAGAGTGAGTCTCGTTGTTCAGAGAGTGATTCTCAGTGTTTCCTTGTTCTATTGAGGTTTACGACCCTGTTGATTGTAATCCTTGTGTATTGGATAATTTCTATAACGTGCTATCAGGGAAACGAAGCTTTAGTTCCTGTTCTTGTTTGAGATCTGCACTTGATTTACATCAACTCTGCATTTGGCCGATGAGAATGGAGAAAAGGCCATGGAAGAGAGTTCATGTTTATCCAATTCGAAATTCAACGTGTCAAACGTGATGCATGATTTGTTGACTGGTCGTCAACATTCATGCATTTCAAATGTTATGAAAAGTTTGAAAGAGTACAGTCCCGACGGTAGTACTATATATATATATATATATATATATATATATATATATATATATTATCAATCTATGTGTGTTTTATTATAGAGGTGCATGAACTGAGACTTTCAAACCACAATGTGACGTAATTCTGTAGGGCAAAGAATGTAGCCTCTCCAAACGGCACAAATTTTATCTTTCACTCAAAGACAAGTACTAAATGGCCTTACGGACACAATACAATCAATTATTGTTAGTATATACGTATTTATATATATATATATTATGCTGTCTAATCTGAAATCTATATATATTTATATATAGATATTATGCTGTCTAATCTGAAATCTTTCAATGATACTGTCTTAAAATGGCATATATTAAGGAACACTAATAGCAACTGTAATGGGTAATTGTGGACATGTAGTTGCAAGATTTGACCATCTAAGAGCATGTCCAATGGGTTATTTAAAATAAGTAAAATCTTATTTTAGATAATACTTTCTCATTTTTTACCTTTCAGGGTTACCTAAATTCTTACCTAATTTTATAATTCATTTTCGAGTAACTCAAAGGGTATGACTCATGTTATCTATATCAATTTGAATTTTTTTTTTGATTTCTCTCTCTTGTAACTCTCTCTCTCCCTTTTACTTTTTATGTTTCTCTCTCTTGCATCTTTCCCTCTCTCTTACTTTTTTTTTTTTTGAGGAACCCTCTCTCTTACTTTAAAATAATTAAATGTTGGGTATGATATGAAAATGGGGTATATGATTGGAAGGGTGTTAGGAAACTGGTAACCTAAAATTGTTTTTTACTTAAAATAAGGGAAATTGTGTTTCCAAAAATGAGTAATGGGTTGGACTTGCTCAAGAAAGGAAACTAAAGAAAGAAAAAATGACTTATGAGAACCATTAATGTTCTGGCTAATTGTGGACAGTTCCCTATATAATTAAACCACTAATCAAAAATATTTTCTATATTTATTAATTTCTATGCTCCTTGAGATTTATCAAAAAGTTTTTTCCTTTTTAAAAGTTGGAAAATAAAAATAAAGGATAGGTTAGCTGAGTTTTGTTTCATTAACTCTACTTTTTAATCCCACATAGCTTGATGTTCTTCAAGCGATGTGATTTATAAAAAAAATCCATGTGTCTCTCAATTAAAAAAGAAAATTATCGTTAAGTGAGACGATTAAGAGAAACAAAACCTTACGAACCCGACCTGATGTATCCACAGATCTTAAAATCTTACACTTTGTATCCCACCGTATTTGCTTATATATGCGTAACAATTGTATTGTAAACGATAACTTGATCTGAATGAAAAGCATCTTCTCTTCTCACCGTCTGGTTCCGTCTCTAACGTTCTCCTACTTCTGCGACTGTCTTTATTTCTAATCTTATTATTCTTCAACTTCATTTCCGCAATATAGCAAAGCGGATAATATTTATTGATATACATATATGTGTGCGTTTGTGATCGACTCGAAAATTGAAACCGATATGTCATGCAACATATATATCGATCTAGAAAGGTCATGCATAAAACACTACTTGAATATATATATATATATATATATATATATATATGTATATGTATATATAAGAGTATTTTCATGGTGGCCGCCGCTACACCCTTCACATAAATGCTGTAGGTGTCCGTCAAAATCTTTCATTGCCAAGTTGAAAATTTAATATTCTTCATTCTAGATTTTTTTTATTTTTTTATAATTTATTCTTCAATTCTGACCTTTCAACGGACAGAATGGTTAGGGCCTTTGGGGCATTGAACCTTTGACTTGGTAAAAAGGAAGTGTTGAGTCGACCACTACACCATAGTGACGACAAACCATCACTATCGAGTTGGCAAAGCAAAGGAAAGATAAAAAGTAAGTCCTTCACCTCCAATGGTATACCTGAGTCTTCAAGAGTATTGGGCAAACTCTAAGAGTGTGTTTGGATTGAGGGATTTGGGGGGAAGGGAAGAGAATGGAGGGGAGGGGGAGAGAAGGGAATGGAGGGGAAGGGGGACTATTTTTCCCTCTCCCATGTTTGGGTAGATAAAAAAAAGAAGGAAAGAAAATTTGTTTAATTTACTAATTTATCCTTATTTTTATGTTAAAATATTATGTACAAGGGTAAAATAGATATTTAACTTATAAATGACTTAATTAGTAATCCCTTCCCTCCAAATGACTCCATTTTGGAGAGAAAGAATTTTGACAAAAATTTAAAGAAATCTTCCTCCCAAATCCCCTCAAATCCCTCCCCTTAATTTTTAATAAACTATCCAAACAAGGGAATTAGAAGGAAACTCTATTTCCCTTCCTTTCCCTTCCCTCCAAATCCCTCAATCCAAACACACTCTAAGAGTGTGTTTGGATTGAGGGATTTGGAGGGGAGGGGAGGGGAGGGGAGGGGAGGGGAGTTTCGTTCCAATTATCTTGTTTGGATAGTTTATAAAAAATTGAGGGGAGGGATTTGAGGGGATTTGGGAGGAAGATTTCATTAAATTTTTGTCAAAATTCTTTCCTCCCAAAATGGAGTCATTTGGAGGGAAGAGAATACTAATTAAGTTACTTATAAGTTTAAAACATATTTTACGCTTGGACATAACACTTAAACATAAAAAATAAGGATAAACTAGTAAATTAAACTACTTTTCTTTTCTTTATCTTTTTTTTATCTATCCAAACATAAGAGATGAAAATGTATTTTCCCTTCCATTATCTTCCCTTCTCTTCCTTCCCTTTCCCTTTCCCTTTCCCTTCCCCCCAAATCCCTCAATCCAAACACACTCTAAGAGAAGTCATTTTTAAAAAAAAAATTAAATGTTGTATGTTATTTAAATGAATTTGGGGGTTGGAGCTACTATAATATTGATATGTTTTCAAAAATATGAGGTGTTAAGTGGCGGTCCATGTCATCACGTCTCAACGGTCATGATTTTAAGTCCCAAGTAACCTAGCTTTAGGTGAATTTTGTGAATCATATGCTATTGAGCGAAGGTTTTTACCAACTTGCACTTTGGTGGGATTTTGGTGACGGATTCGTCCTATAAACAACAACTATTAATAACTTGTTGTGATAGTGACTGATGAAGCTGCTAATAAGTTTTATGTGGATTAGGATGGCATGCATGGGTCTCATGTTCGCTAAAATGACCGTATCTTTGAACTCGGTTGTTTATTTTGGACCCATAATATATCAAATCGGAATTTATTTCGAGCCTAATGACATGGTCTTAAATACTACGACATTAAGTGCCCTTTTTCAGCATAAAAAATAGACGTTTTGATGGATTTTTGGTCACTTTTAGTATTTTTACAGTTTGAAGCATGCTTTTATTTATATTTTTCATATCTTCGAAAATTTTCTGCTTTAATATTTATTTATTTTTATTAGTTAGGATTTGATTAAGGTCTCATTTCACTATTTAAGATTGTAACATCTCTTGAGAGAGCCGCTTTTATCGACTTTTGGACCTTTATCTTCTTTCTTGATCATCTTGCGATTTCTTTGAATTTCAAAGAAGGAAAGAAAATTAAAGTAATTAATCAGAATGATCGGCTGGAGCAATTAATGTGTGATTACATAGATTAGTATATTGAAGTGGAAATTAACGCAAAAATTTGGACCCACAAAATGGATTATTATCAAAGATTCACAAGGATTAATGGGGCTTATTTTGATGTCGTACAACCTACAAACAGAGAACATGATTAGATTGCATATTTATCATCTGGTCTAAATTAAAAATAAAGCAAAATCCAATCATATGATATATATCAATCAAAAATCACAAATGTGTTGGAACCATTTTTATTTTTGTATACTTATACACACATACACTTACCCTTCAGATAACCGATATGAACCTAAATTTCCACCAGCATGTAGAGAAATTTTCCACTTGACGACATGATAAGTTGTGCCAAAACCAAGTGTGGCCACAAATATATTTGATGTATACATACATACATACATACATACACACACATATATATAATTTCATACATATTAGTAGATTAAATGTACATATCTCAATTTTGATACTATGAAATTGCAACTACTCTCCATGCTCTCAAAATTTATGAAACAAATTCCCAATTAATTTTGAATAATAATATTAGTTAGAGAGTAGGACCTCTTTCACGTGAACACCTCATGCATGAATAAATACAAAACAAGCCGTCCCCCCCCCCCTCCTCCCCTCTATCTCTCTCACTAATATTTAATATTATTTCCTTATAGGGTTTGAACATTGAAGCCAAATTAAGACACCATATGTGTATATATAAACACAACAAGTCACACAAAAAAACTCAATCAAGACTCTCCTTCCAACAAGACATGGATTTCTTCCTCAATGAAGACCAAAAGCACCTCAACACACCCAATTACACCAAACACATGAGCAAAAAGAGGCTAAGAAAAGACCAAGTGAGGCTCCTTGAGAGAAGTTTCACAACACACAAGAAACTAGAGCCAGAACTCAAGCTCCAACTCTCAAACCAACTTGGTGTCCCACCAAGACAAGTAGCAATTTGGTACCAAAACAAGAAAGCAAGATGGAAGACACAAAGCTTGGAGATTGACTACAACACACTCCAAGTCAAGCTTGAACATGCATTGCTTGAGAAAACTAGGTTAGAGAGAGAAGTCATGGAGCTTCAAGGAGAGGTAAGAAGAGCTCAAGAGATTATGCTTCAATTTGGTTTCAATTACCAAAGAATGGTTCCTCCTAAGCCTCATCATGCTCAAGCTCCTCCCCCTCCCCCTCCTCCTCCTCCTCATGAGGTTTCTTGTAATAATTCTAGTGATGAGGGAGGTGGGTCTAGCTTGAATAATAATTATGAAGATGTTAATGGTGGTGAAGTCTTGCAAATGGAGGACCTCTATGATTGCTTGATTGGTGGAGGCAGTGGGTCAACATGGGCCTAAATTAAGTGCAATGTTTTGTGCCAAACAAATTGTGTTAATTACTATAGTAATTATTGTAAAAAATAATTGCTTATATACTTGTTTACTCACATATTAATTGGCACCCACTTTTTCTCATGGATAAAAATAGTAAGTTTGTAAAATTATTGGCATTTATTGGGATGGAATATATACAATGTGGGTTGATTTTGATTTTTGTATGGATGGTGCATGTCTCAAATAAATATATACATTTGGGACTGATGACATTAATTCATTGGCCCTGGATGTTAATTTTTTTTGTAGCTATTAAATTGGAAATGTCTTTAGTTTCATGATTGGAGTAAAATTCAACTGGTTTTTGTCAAATGTTGATGGATATGGACGTCTCGTCTCCAAGGTACCACTTGTTCCACATGTCCAACTTTTTAGGTGGAGCAAGCGGGATTTGTAGTTGTATACTCTCATCGTGAGTTCTCAAGTGTGGACGTTTGTAATGTTAAGTTTAACGTTTTTATATGTACTCAAAAGTTAAACAGACGAGAGCCTCGTTGGTTCACAGAAAGAACAGACCCTGTAACAGGTAAAGTTAGGGACGTTCGCATGTGAGCAGCGGTGATACCTCCATTGCTGCTTCAACTAATTGACTAATTTGCTAGGAGAATCAATATTACACCCACATTTACGATTCAAATCAGTCTAAAGATTTTCGCAAAGAGAGTGGAACGGAGCGTTTAATTTGACTTCAAAAACTGTGCGTTTTATGCTCAGCCCCAAGGTCTTAAATCGTTCGTCCCAAGAAAAGAGCGCGAATTCTACAAGACTGACAATCCCACAGCCCGAAGCGGAAATTTCTCTGCACTACTGAATCGGCCATCGCTGAAACATCTCCGCCTTGTCTTTGTTTTCCAAAATAAACAAGACCCCAAAAACTAAGAGACTCTAATGGCTTCAACCTCGGCTTCTCGGCCCGATGGCGTCACCGGAAGGATGAGAAACGCGGCTTCAACAATCTGCTCCGACAACCAGTCTCTCATTGCTGTGAGTCTCCACAATCCTGACAATTTCACTTTCCTTTCTGTATCTAATAAAATAATTGTGCAATTTTTCAAACCCTAACACCGCGTTATTTGATTTCCCTGGGTCATTCTAGTAAATGAAGTGTACATAGAAGTTATGTTTTTGGTGAAAATTTAGGGTTTTTTTCCGCCGAACGAAGCTGTACGCATTGTATGCAATTTCGTTTGATTTGCTTATTTAGTGGAAGGGCGTGCTTCAGGTGCATAACTTATTTTTATGCGTGTGTTTGCGTTTCTTTGTGTCTTCAAAATCTCTTCATCATTGTGACTGCTTGGTCTTAGAAGAAAATCTAATGCTTCAAGAGTGTAACATGGATTATGGTAATGCATTTTTGAAGAATGATGTGATGAACTGATTTGGTTCCACTTTTTTGCTCTTTACTTTTGAAAAACCAGGTTATGTTGTCATCCAAATATCACGACCTTCAAGTGTTTTGAGATGCTATCTGATTTGAGTTTTTTTTTTTTGAGAGAAAATTTTTTTTTATTAACGGCACCAGGGGTGCAACCCAAAGCAAAGCAAAAACATATCAAGAACTAAGACTCTCAAAAATATTGGAACAAGTTCCATGCGATTGCGACCAAAGTTTAAGAGCAGCAAGCCAACCATCCAAAAAGACCCCAAAAGAGCATTCCCTGTCCTGAAAAATTCTGGAATTATGCTCTTTCCAGATTAACCAACATGTAGTCTGAAGAATTGTTATCAAAAAGTTGTGCTTGGCTTTGTTGGGAGCAAGAAAGTGCCAAGCCTCAACCTCTAAAATCAAGTTAGCACAAGGAACCCAAGCAACCCCCATTATGCTCCAAACAGTACTCTAAAAGCATCAGTCTTGCTATTAAGAGCTGATAAGCGTGTAGCATTGTGTTCGAAGTGAGATCAATTTTCTTGAAATGTTCACTGTTCACACCATAGTGTATGTTCCTACTATATGTCTCATCTCAATTGACTGAGCTAGCAATTCTCATCATTTGTTCAGGAAATTCGGAAGGCCCTGAGTATGATGAGGGACATTGCAGTTGATTTGGAGAAACATAATCAATTTGAAAAGGTAATTAAAATGATTACTTTTACGGTTTTACCGTGTAAGTGAGCATATGATCAGGAAACAAAAGTGTTATCAGGAAAATTTGATGTGGCTTTTTTTTTTCTTCTGGAAGGCATATAAAGCTTGGAAAGAATTTCAAAGTTGTGGTCCTGCATTTTTTTATTTTTTATTTTAATTATTTCAATGTTGGTCTTATTCTTTGAGCATCTAAGGAATTCAAAATTTCAAATCCCCCGGTTCAATATGGTTGATTAAAGATTAGGGCAAGGTAGGTGGGTCATTTTTAAAATAGGTAAAAAAAAAATGAAGAAGGTAAACAACTCCGTGGGCAGGGTTGGGATAGGCAAGATGTACGCAAACCTTACCCCACTCCCACATCATAAAAACTTACGTTGTAAACATTGTTTTCCCTCCCTTGGTTTTCGCCTGCCTAAATTGTCCATTTTTTCAAAAGGAAAATGGTTTTTATTACTGAGAAATCAGGCGGCATGTCGTTTCTTTGTGTGGTTTGCTGTTTTGAGTGAGTGCTTCTTCGCCTTCACTCATTTGGTTGTTTCTCTATGTAATGTATCCGATTTTGAGTACTTCTACTTTTACTGAGCATGGTTTCGTTTATTATTCTTTTGAAGTCATCTGAAGGAGGAAGAAATCCTTTTGATGGCTCTGATAAATGTCAATTTGAACTTGGATGAAAGATAACTGCACATCATTTTAGGTGAAGGAGCTTGAAAAGGCCGTTGCTGAACTGGTGAATTCTTATGAAGACTGTATGCATCATTCATCGGCCATTCAATCTGTTGCGAATGCATATCAGCCAGGGTCAGAGGTGCTCGAGATTTTCCCATCATTCTTCTTTTATTTTCTTGTTTGGGGGGGGGGGGGGAGGAGATGGTTCTCAATGATATGTTTGTGAATGGACGTTGTTAAAGTTGATTTCTTTGTGATGTTTTCATTGCAGTCAACTGATTTCAAAAAGTTGCTTGAGGGTGAGTTTGTGAAGCTTAAAGGCTCTTCCAAATCTGATTTACAGAATCATCGACTGATGCGTCAATTTAGAGAAGCTATTTGGGTATGTTCTTTAATCGGACACTTCCTAAGAAATTTGATAGTTACTTCGATACTGTCCAATCCTCATTGTGAACTCTCATAATGTGGGTGATTAAAAAGTTTGCGTGGGAGTTTTTTTTTTTTTGAAATTCTTATTCTTGCTTGTTGTTTGAAGTCTGATTTTAAACCACTATGAGAGTTTTTGAGTCATTTGCTAGGACTAATATGATGGGAACTGTTGGGAAGTGGTTGAACATCTGACATGCTTTTGGTTTACGAAACTGACTTAGCCTATGAGATTATCCTGCCTACAGTCTCTCTCTTTCTTTCTATCTCCCCCCATTCATCCATCCTTCCATACATGCACAAACACACACAAAGACAAATAGACAGTGTCTGCAAATTTGATAATACGGTGGACCATTCTTTCCAAGTTGTTACATTTGCATTTTCTTTTTCTGATATTCTCTATGGTTTGCATATTTCTCATTATTCTCCATTTCCTGCAGAATGTTCATCATGCAGGACAGCCAATGCCAGGTGAAGAGCATGAGGATATTGTAATGACAAGCACACAGTGCAATCTGTTGAATTTTACCTGCCCGCTAAGTGGGAAACCTGTAACTGAATTAGCTGAACCAGTTCGTAGGTACTATGCCAGATATCTTAACTTTATTTTATCTTCTGTTTAAAATGAAAATATTTCCTAATTTTCATTGAATAAGTTATAAGTTCCTTTTCTTTAATAAGTTGCTAATATGTTGTCTGGCTTGGACAGATAGTTAATGTTCCCCGAACTGGCATGAATTAAACTGACCCAATTGGACATGCAGGGTTTTGGTTATTTTGTGGTCTTATCAAGTGTTTGGTTTTTCTTTATCTTTCCTGGTATCTAATGGCAACTTAGGCTTTGGGCAGAATAAACTCCTTTTTTTGTAAAGGAGATACAACTGGCCATGTCATGGGTTACAGGAGATATGACTGGCCATGTCATGGATTACAGGAGGTATGACTGGCTATGTCATGGTTTGTAGAGGAGATATGACTGGCACTGGTCTCTGGGAGTGGTACATTCCCTGCTGGTTATGAGAGGAAGCATGTACTGAAACAATATATTCATTTCATGTTTTAAGCGTTTCTATACTCTGTTTACTTTCTTGATGCAGTGTGGAATGCCAGCATATTTACGACAAGAAGGCAATCATGATCTACCTACGATCCAAGAATACAAATGGTCAATGCCCTTTAGCTGGTAAGTTTAGCTTTTTATTTGGGGACACAGACGTGTTTTTGCTCTGAAGCTGGTAAACTTACATGAGACTTGGGGAACTGCGAGACCCAATGCTGACAGGTCTGTTGATTTTTTTTGGTTAGGTTGCCCTAAGATTTTGCAGGCATCGAAAGTGTTTTGCGACCCATTGTTACTTGTTGAAATTGATGAAATGCGTGCAATGAGTAAACACAATACTAGGACTGAAGTCATTGAAGATTTCACAGCACTCGATGAGGAGGACTAATGATATTACTCGCTTGTGGAAAGCTCTTGTATTCAGTATCAGGTTTGACAACTACAAGCTAATTTAGGCCTTTTCTAATACTACTACCGCATATATACCTGGAGGAACGTACCTCTACATCCTTCATAACTTTCTTGTTCCCTTGTCATTGCTGCGCCTTTTTGTGAATGGATGTTAATCTTGCTATTAAATACTTGAAAAAGACTTTTTCAGAAAAACAGAATATTCCCCATATATGAATTTGCCTGAAAGGCTTTTTGAGTATAGTTTGACCGTTTATAGAATTAGGTTTTCCCCCTTCCTACCTACCCATGGAAAAAAGAAGAGAAAATTCCCGAAAATGATTAAATACCACAAATTTTTGGACCACAAGATTTTCCGGACTTCCAGTTCCACAACTTGTGGTGATCCCATGTTTAGTTGGTTTTTTTTTGTCTTTCTCAATGAATATGCTAAGAATCTCAAGTATTGTTTTGTCTCAGCAACACAAATATAGAAATAGACGTACATGATTTCATGGAATCATGTAACCCACATGATTCTGAAAGGAAGAAATGCAAAAGATTACAAACAGATAACACATACAACAGAAAACTTAATGCCAGAAAAAACAAACTGAGAGAACCCACAGACATCACCAAGAATCTTATTTTCCCAGCTCCCAAACAACAAAAGAACTACCTTACAAGCTCTTTCATGTTTTCAACAAACTTGTCAATGTAACCACTCATTAAACCTGGTGTTACAAGTTTTTCACTCCACTTTTCATGGTTCTTCTTCACCAATGCACCCACTTCACTATCTTTGTCCATCACAGACTTAATTGCTTGGCACACACTTTCCTTTGTGAACCATCCATTTTCTTCTCTCTCCACCTCCACAGCTACCTTCAGCTCTCCTGCCATTATCCTAGTGTTCAAAATCTGGTCACCCAGATGTGGTATAAGCACAATTTGACAATTACTCATTAAAGACTCCCACATTGAACCAAACCCACAATGGTTCACAAAACACCCAACTGATTTGTGAGCCAGAATCAATGGCTGTTGAACCCATCCCCCCCAAACTACTCCTCTCCCCTTGACCCTCTCCTCAAAACCCTCCGGTAATGCCTGTTCAATCGTTGAAACCCCCATTGGTGGCTTCAATGCTATCAGAAATGGCAATCCGGATAACTCAAACCCTAAAACCAGTTCCTGAAACTGGTCCTTTTCAAGAATGTATTGACTCCCAAATGCACAAAACAGAACTGAACCCTGTTCAAACCCAGATAGGCAGTCCTCCCACTTCTCATCGAGCTTCTCCTCAGCTGGTTCTGGCAAAACTGGTCCGGTTAAAAAAACAGGTTTACCATACTGATTGCCAATGTAATCACACATATTTCCTTCAATTTCAGAACAAGTCCTTATAGCTATTGCATCACATCCTTTAATGGCAGTCGTGATTCTATCATAAAATGTGATATTTTCTCCAAATGGAAACGATATGAATGTCAATGCATTCCATTCCTTGCCGTGGAGGACAATGTTGCTTGAAGGGTATCCAACCGGCAGCTCTGCCAATTCAGCCTCACTCATCAACCTTCCCTTGACAACATTGCGAGCAGGTACTAATGCAATCGCTATTGATGCTGCACAAACAACATTATAATTGATTGTCTTGATTCCTAATTGCTTGGTAACTTCTGGGATCCAATGAGCACTATCGTAGAATACAAAATCTGGCCTTGTGGTATTCACCGTTTCTTCGAATTGAGGCCGGGTTCGATCGAAGGCAATGGAGAGCAAGTCATTCAAAGAAAGTGGGATATCAGAGGCAGTCTCTGTGCCTATTGGGAGACCATCCACATGTGGGATGGTTAGGGAGTGGAATGTGATGAGATTTGGGTAGTGATTGAAGTGTTGGAGTTGTTGGATTGCTTTGTTGGGTAGTAAGAAAGAGATTCTGTGGCCTCTTTCAGCTAGTTTGTTGGATAGGTGAAGGAATGGAGTCATGTGGCCTATGGCTAACCAAGGGAACATGACTATGTGGAAATTGGTTTTAGCCATTGCCGTTGCTATGATCTGGGTTTGAGTTGGGTTGTGATAAGACTTCTTTTGTGTATCTATTTATAATAAGGGTCAAGCATGTTTTTTATGGAGGGAGGTAGATGGGATACCAAACATTTGTTGTCAATAGTTATGTATTTTCAATGTTCAATTTGATTTTTCCCAAATTTTTTGGGATAAAAAAAATATATGATTGAGCTGTAAATCGATGAAAACACATTAATGATTGGGGGGCCAACTGCATAATAATATTCCTTTGTTGTAATGATGGCCACATATCAGAACCACCAGGTAAGGGCTTCATTTGTCTTTTTTCCTCTTAAAGAGGATTTAAGATACTGTGGCACATAGCCGTTGGAATTCAATGTATAGTCTCCATGGCGTTGGGAACCTTGGATTTAAGATACTGGATGAGAAGTGAACACTTGCAAAGCATAAAAACTACACACATGATTTTCTCACTTGAATTGACGGCCATAGAAAGTTATTGCACTGGAAATTTTGCCCAGTGCATTCCATACACAGGTTCTTGTATGGGGAACCATTGAATTTAGGGCTCAACTGTATGTGTATATGAGTAGGTGCGGACTCAGTTTTTCGACCAGTTCTGAAAAGTAAAATAGCAAATGGGATTCACTGGTGTAACATTCTTACCATCTTTTAGTAGATTTTCTAAAAGTTCTTTGATTCGATATGCAAGTAAATAATAATCATGGATAGTGATGATATGTAAAATCAGACCAACTCCTTGATTGTTCGGTCACCCGGCTGTTCGGTTTTACTAACGTATCATGTGGTCGAACTAGAGATATATGAATGTAATATCATGGATAAATTAACCTAATTGCATACTCGTATATAACTGACCATGCAAACTGCATAGTTGGCAGCAGAGTAGCTCTTTCTCGACTACACTGGTTCTTAGGCAGAAACCATATTTGTTACTGAAGCTTTCTGAGGTTACAAGGGAGGCCGCTCCATTGTTCCGGAACCAGAAGGATGTTCAGGTTATTAGCAGGGCCATTGGATGCCAATGCCATTGCCATATGACAGCAACAGTTCGGAACCCTGCATTTTCTTTCAATGAGTGAGAACAAAGTTTTCCCTGGGGATTGAGGGGATGTCAAGTTCCAATGCAGTGGCTTGTACTTTCGTTTTAAGAGTACGATCTGTATCTTCCATTTCAAGCATCTTTATCCAGTAGGTGGGTTTGCACGCTAAACCGACCGTTTGGTTAGTTATTATCAAATGTATGTTAGTTAGAATAGATTGAAAGATCGAAAAAAGCTATTGAATCGTCAATAATCGATCGAATCATCGGTTAAATTTATATCAAGAAATTAACTGAAATCCACCGTTGATACCCTAATTTGCACTGTTGGGAGTTGGTGTTCTAACTTTGGAAAAGTGATTAGTAACAAATTCTGTGTCAATAGGCCAAACCAATCCAATTACCAACCGCACTGTGGGTCAATATCAGGCACCGCTTTCCTTCTCAAAAGTGGCGGGAAGGATAATATCCGGTTCTCACACCATCTGAGACGGAAACCCTCCCTTCTGTTATGCTCACAATTTCCGCCCTCGGTGCCCCATCCTGTAACCCTAATATTTTCTACCTCTATAACCACCACTTCCATTGTTTTAGCTTCCACAAGGTCCCAAATCGATTCTTTCGCTTCGGGTTCCACTCTTCTTCTACAGCGATGCCTCCTTCATCTGCTTCGAAAATCGTCGCCGAATACGCGAAATCGAACCGGTCGTCGTGCAAGAAGTGCGCTAAAGCTATCGCGTCTAAAACCCTAAGACTGGGTATTGTCACCAAAGACTCGCGAGGGTTCGATCTCACAAAATGGCACCACTTGGATTGCTTCTCTGATCCAGTTGAATCGGTCGACTCCGTTTCCGGGTTCGATTCTCTACGGGTGAGTTTTTTCGCTCGCTTTGGTCTTAGAGTTTGGGTTTTGCGCGTCATAAAGGGGAGAGAGGCGAAGGAGGAAGTGGATATGAGAACGGTGGTTTTGTTTTTGGGGCTATTGGGCAGTATTGGCTTGTAAGAAATTTGGGGAAGAGGAACAAAAATAGAAGTAAACAATGCTTCCATATTTTTGACTTACGATTCATCAAAAGTTTGTTCTTTGATGGTTTTTTGTTGGAAAAGCTTGTTCTTTTTTGTTTCGTTTCTGAGGAAACCTATGAAAGCAAAATCGTCTTTATTGTTAGCTTCTCTGGAACAATGAATTGGCTGGTTCAATTTTGAAAGCTGTGGAAATAATTGAAAGATGATATATTCTGTGATACGAATTTCAACTCAATATGTTTCACGGTTCCTGGGCTGGGAAAAGTGAGGTCTTCGCTTTATAGGTTTGATGGGAATTAAAAGTTAAAAAAGAAAAGAAAAGAGCGTCCTCTTCTTCTGCTCTAATTTTTCTATGGGAAAACAGTAAGGGTTTTTTCGCTGGTTATATGCATAAATTTAATATTAATCTTCGTATTTTTTTAATTTTTGTTTTTCTCCTATTGTTTCAGGGTAGTGATCAGGAAGCTTTGAAGAAATTGGTGGATGGACAAAAGAGGACTCTAGAGGAGGTATGACTTGAAACCTTTTGATGACTGATAATTTGGACTAGTGGGGTAAGATTTGTATTTAGGACATGAGTGTTTAAGCAGAGATCTTAACTTTGGTTCAAGCAGATTCTTCTGAAGTTTAAATGAACTGGATAATGTTGGTTACATAGTCAATCTTTTGGACTTTTCTCACATAATGGTAAAATTACTCAGGCAATGAATTTGTTCTGTCTGACCATATCTTTGTAGAATGTTGAGGACTTCAGTACAATACCCATAGTCTGATGTTGACAACTTTCTGAATATAAGTTACATGGTCGTAAGATAAACTGATGCAAACTTTTGTGGTCCAGAGGTTTTCATAATTCATTCTTAATGGACTGATTTGAGATCATTGGGGTTTGTGGTGATTCTTGACGTATTTTATGGTGTCAATCAATAAATACACAGTGTACCCAAATTATGAGATTTCCTTTTTATTTCCTTTTTGTTAACAATTGGGAGTGGGAGGGTCCTTTTTGTTGTTGATATTAATTATGATCTTTATATAGGCACCTAACATCATGGTCAAATTGTAACCACAGCTTTTCTTGTCCTCCTTTCCTTTTTTTTGTTACCTCATTCTCTTTATTGAGCTTTTCAGTGTTGTTACTATTTATATGTTTTTTTAACGTTTTACGTGTAGAAAACAAATGAAGACAGAGAAGAATTTGAATCAGACAAAAGAAGTGCAAAGAAAATTAAGGTTGGCACTCTCTCTCTCTCTCTCTCTCTGTGTGTGGTTAGTGGAACTTTAAAATGTAGTTGGTTTTTTGTGGATGACCTTTAAGACCTGTCTTGACTCGTTAGCTATGATGGTCTCTTGTAACCATTGTTCCTTGTGAGATTTATGTGCTTTTTAACTTGTGGGGAACCTTTTTCATTTTTTCCTTTACTGATCATGCTGTCATCTTTAATCGTTTCAATTATTCTTGTACATTCTTCTTGGTTTCTTCACTCATTAAGCTCCAGTGGATTGACGTGGTTCTGTATGGGTGGGAGAAATGCCCCACATATGTATATTTCTCATAATTAGATTGGCATCTATTTTTTCTGATTTGAATTATTGGCCTAGCCATGTACACCTCATGAGGAAGCTAAGCTGGAAGTAAGATTCTTAATCTCTGATGTCAAGGACAAGTACAAGGTATGTGATATTCTACCAAATTGCCAATTAATTTAATCATAGCAACCTATATATTTTTCTTTGGTTTTTGTTCACATATTTTTAGCTTTTCCTAGATGGCTTGCCTTTTCTTCTATAAGTTATTATTACTATCCTTATTCTTATTTCTATTTTGATTTTGTTCAAGAATGCTGATTTGCCACCAAAGTGGAAGGCATTCCAGACACTAATATTTCTTGACAGGGTGAGAACTGATCTTAACTATGGGCAATGCTACTATTTTATTTGTTTGACTGACGTGGGATAGAGGCGTAATGATTATAAGATTATCTCAACTTACTGTTGTATTTTTATACTTACTTTTCTATATTGCATTTGTGGGTTGATTGCTTCGTGGCATAGCAGGGGTCCTACAAAGTACTTGATAAGAATAAATCTTTTTCCTAATTTTGATAGGTGGCTTTTCTGTTGCTTATTAACTTCAGATACTTATAGACATCTCCATGTGGCTATTCAAATTTAGAAAATCTCACATTCGTATGTCTACTTACATTTCTAACTCCTAAATAGTGCTGATAAATAAATAGGGGAGTGAAAATAAAATTGTTATCAAGCAGTTCAAATATATACTTGCGCTTTAATGTTCATAATGTGTCATATTTTGCAGGAAGATGGTCTTCGTGACTCACAGAAGATTGCGGCATTTGATTTTGATGGATGCCTTGCAAAAACATCTGTCAAAAGGTATGACCATATTCATTGTTAGTGGAATTCATATTTTATGCTTTTGGAGAAATATATAACAGTAACATGTCTTATGCTCTTAGAAGAATGAGATGACAGTTTCATTTATCGGAAACTTACAATTTGCATCCCGATTCCATATCAGCATCCTCTCAGAAAGATCCACCACAATAGGTTCCCCTATGAATGGAAGAACTATGATATGCCTCCACTTACATTGTCACTTTTTTTATCCAGAGACACTAAGATGTATGATGAAAGAATCATCCTAAGCTTTATGTATAACTGACTTACAATTACTCATTTCTCTTTCCACTTGATTTTAAGAATCCATTTTTTCATTGATCTAGCATAGATCTAATATTTGCAGTCCCTCCATGGAAGCATTTTGTGAACACCCTAACCCATCTACTTTATGAATTGCCTCCTTTGAAATCAACTTATAGATGCTACTCATGACTCGCACGACTGGATCATAATGCATAATGTTGTCTGCTTCAATCTTCTAAGGGATTAAAGTTGACATTCTCATTCATCAGAATTTTCTCGAGTTACGAATATTTCCTGAAACACTTAGTCTGGAGTAGCATTGGCGACGGTCAGCTGTTTTCATTTCTTCCAGGAAAGGCTGGATCATAGTTCTCCCTGGCAAAAAGTTTTAGGCTTTCTTAATTGAGACCAAGTATCACTCTTGCTTAATCTCTCCAGAAGGCATTACTTTAGAATTATTTTATCTTAATTTTTTTCTTTGATTACAGAGTAGGTCAGGATGCTTGGTCTCTTATGTATCCTTCAATACCAAGCAAGCTGCAGAGTTTGTATGATGAAGGCTACAAGCTGGTTTGTGTCCTTTCAATGCTTTTCTTGTATTTGTGTCTTTTTGTGGTAGGCTATGATTCTGGCTGGAGTTATAAGATTTTGTGCATGATTTGTTAATTTATGGTTTGCTGTTTTTGGATCAAACTTAGGTAATCTTTACTAATGAATCCAACATTGACCGCTGGAAGAATAAAAGACAAGTAGCTGTGGATTCAAAACTTGGACGCCTCAGTAATTTTATCAAGCAGGTGAAGGTCCCAATTCAGGTATGCCACTCTGGTGACTTATATGATATGCTCCTATACAAATTCTCTCGATTCTCCTCACCGCCACACCGCTATCTCTACGTTGTACATACCAAATACCATCTTAAGTGGTTTTTTTGTAACTTATCTTCAATTGGTGCTACTCCTATCTTAAATCTAATATTCTCATTTATTATCTTACCTTCCTTGTGTGGCCACACATCCAACGAAGCATTCGCAAGATATGTTGTAACGTCTCCATCTCTCGTTTATTTTGTACATCCTTTACTAAAATTCTATTATCTATATCTTTGATGCATTTTTATATTATTTAGGTTTTAGGTAGACTATAAATATCTTTTTTCACTGTGTCTTGTATGTAATTTCTTATATAACTCGGTATATGCTTTATAACGTGTGTCTCTCTATGCTTAAGTGTGACTAGTGTGAACTAATGAGAGCTAGAATGTGGGATATTTTCTTGCACTCTTTTCTGCACCAGTTTTCCTTGAGTTTATATGTGTAATGTTGAACTGGTACGAGGTATTGGAAACTAAATTCATATTCAAAGTGAAAAAGGTAAAATTTTGAAGGATTCATGTGTTTTCTGTATGCAGGTTTTTGTAGCTTGTGGGTATGATAATTCTGATGGCTCTCAAGATCCCTTCCGCAAACCTGAGCCTGGAATGTGGCGAATTATGGAGAAACATTTCAACTCTGACATTTCAATCAATATGGATCAGTCAGTCTCTTACTTTTCTTCTTCTTACAGTTCCACAGTCGCTGACCTTTACTCTCCATATTGGAAGGAGTACCATATGCTTTCGCCTGATGGTGGAAGCTTTATTTCTTTTTGCATCTGCAGATCCTTTTATGTTGGCGATGCAGCGGGTAGACCCAATGACCATAGTGATGCTGATTTAAAATTTGCCCAGGTATTATTATCTGTATGCACAATTTATTTTCTGGGCCACATTCTTCTATTGTAATGTTGTGGTGTTCATCTTTGCTTCAATTACCAGTATACTGCATGCAACCTGTTGCGAGTTTTTTTTGTTTTGTTTGATTTGCTTGAAACAGTTATTCTTTTAATTGCAGACCATTGGCCTCAAATTTTATGTCCCTGAGGAGTACTTTGGTGCTGAATGACACTTCCAAAGTGGCTGAATATGGAGAAAGAACGCTTTGTCATTGTTATGCAGCGAAGAATATGAGAGGGTTAGTTGGGCAAGGGGAGTGAAACCTATGTCTTTTGTCATGGTTCCGGGGTCTGGATACTGGATAAATATTTTTGATGGTCTGGTCTTCTGTGATGGTAAATATTTTTGATGGTCTTGTATTTATCTGGACAATTCTGGTGGTAGTAACTAGTAACCCGAATAATCTTTTTCTGTATTGAAGCCATATATGAGTAGTGCTTTCTATCTCCCTCTCTCTTCTCTCTTCTAGTAAATGAGATTTTTATTAACAAAAATATTGTGTTTTTGAAACTATAGTGAGATTAGGTGCGTTGTAGTGACAAAAAATATTTGGCGTGTTGTCAAAAATATTGTGGCGGGTAGAGGGTAAAATTGAATATTTTTCATCGATATTGATGCATTTATTTCTAAAAAAATATAAATGGAATAATGAAATTGATTGATGGCAAAATTAGAAAAAAAGAGTGTGTTTTGATGCCAAAAATGTGGTTGACTGAGTTGTGTTGGGGATCACAATGTAGTGTTATCGTAACACACCAATTAGCCAAATACGTTTTTGTTCGAATGCAGTACATTTGACAGGTGTAAACATACTGTCATAAGCACCCAATGTGTATTATTGAAGGATAAAAGCTATTTTCATTCCAATGCCGATAATCTTAGAAGGCAAAAATGATCTTGGAAAATTAGAAGTCATTGTTTTTCATATTATTATTTTCACTAGACAAAAACTAGATACTTTATTTGTGCTTTCCATTTCTGGGATTCTCCACAGGCACAGCAATATCTGAAGCAATGAATCCGTGCATCAATCAATGAAGAATCAACATGTTCATCATCTTCCAACTACAAAACTCAACCCAGACTTCATTCTTTCATGGCATCCATTTCCCAGTTCATCGTACAGAATGGTGTAGTTCGAGCTACTGATATTCCTGCTGTAGCAGAATTTATCATCCTTGAATCTGTATGTTTGTTTTGTACTTCCAACCCCAATGAGTGCCAAATTCTTCTTGAAAACCATACTAGCCTGACCATTCTGCAAGTTTTCGATTGAGCGGATCGCATATTTATGCAAGTAGTTCTTTTCATTGAATCCCAATGTCAGTTTTGCCACAGATGAAGTGGTTCCATCTCCCTGATCTAAGTTATTGGTGTTCATGTAAAGCAGAAACTTCTTAAGCGATTTTGTTGAGTAAGTTTTCTTCCATGGCATCTCTGCTTCAACACTGTCATTAAAATGTATCACTTGATTGACAATCTGAGAAGACCCATTGTTGCTCATCTCCATTACATTACTGTAATCAAAGTTCTGATTGAAACGGGTAGCGATCTTTCCGTAGGAGGACTCCACCCATCCTTTTGAGGAGATGACCCTCTTCACATTTGTCATGAATTCTCCATCTAAACCCTTGAATTTAGACGATGAAGAAGTTACCAGAGGCATGTGATTGTGCTCCAAGAGCTTCCCTCTGGTTTTCATGCTCCTATGGTCTAACCAAAGGTGCAAATTTGCATCTATATACCACACATTCAAAGCATTTGTAACACTGAAACCAAGCTCATGCACCTTTCCATCTAAAATTGTACCTAAGAAGGGCGTAATTTCGATGTCATAAGAAGGAAGATCAAATGATCCGATCCCACTAATCGGTCTCCACAAGAAAGGACTAACTCCTCCAGTGAAAACCACAGTGAACGGCCAAATAGCACCAACCATTACACCATCTAACTTGATCAAAACCTCCCTAAAAGGTCCATTTCCGTCTATATCATCGGCCACGTTATTCGCCACAATGTACTCATCAGGAGGATTTCCATACCAGAACTCATCCTTCTCATGGAAAGAAACATAAACCTCCAACACAGCCCTATACACATTTTGCGGAATCTCGAATTCCTTGGAAGCAAAATCAGTGGAGTTCTGAATTTCAAACCACAATCCATCATTCAATGGCAGATTTCGCGAAATGGGTATGATCAAATCAGCCCTAGAACCATCCCTAGATTTAGACTCAAACACATTATGATGCATAACATAACTATTTGATTCCTCCTCAACCGGATAGAAATAAACAGTCAAATTCACATGATACACTCCAGTGTAAGTAGAATCAATAATATTACCAATATAAACAGCAAGACTCTGTGTCTCATTCTTAGTAAGCAATGAATAATACCTTGTAATATCCTTCTTTACACTCCAAAAAATCCCACTCTTTGTAGGCTCTGCTGTGCAACTCCTAAAAAGCTCAGCCCCACCAAGCCAAACCCCAAAAATCCTATCATATTGTCTCCCTTTGGAAGTAACATTCCATTCAAGCACAATCTTGGAGAAATGTTGAGATGGGCAATAAGAGGGAGGGGTGTAGTTTGCAAGAACAGGGGGTTTTCCATAAGTGTAGCCAAAGTCATGATTTTGGAGAATCCGATGGATGCAAGGTTTGGTCTTGGGGATCCTAATGGGTTTGGTCACTTCAAAGAAAGTGATTGGAGGTGTAATATTGAAATGGGTTTGTGAAATAAGGTCTGACTTGATGAGACTGTTTCTTGTTTTGTGTTGGTTGGCTTTGGAGGTTAGAGGATTGAGGCATAGGATCAAGAAAAGTAGATGAAAGAGATAGGAAGCCATGGCTGATGTGATCTTCCTCAGCCAAGATATTCTTATAGTGTTTGTTTTGTTTGTGATCTTTCGGATTCTGATCGACACTAATCATGCGCATATACATACATACATTTATATACAGTTATAAAACTCAATCATTCTTGCAATAGTTTATAGTAATTTTATTAGGAATAGTAAATAGGTTAACTGTTTTTTATAATTTAGCTTAATAGGAGTAGTATACTATTTGTTTTCTTATTCTTCAATCTTAGTTGTGTTAGTATTGACTATTGAATCCTATATTATTGGAGAATCTTTAATAGAAAGGCAATACATGGTTGCTTACTTAATGGATTCAATGTTTTTTTCCCCCTTTTATGATATTTATTTGAATTCCTATTTTGAAATGATACCATGTGAAATTTGTTCGACTAATTGATAATTTTCATTGATAAAAAGGCGTTACAAATAGATTTCCTCTCTATCAGAGAGTGAATCTCCACTACGTAGTCATGTATCCAATCCTAAAGGGGGTGAGAGTGTGAGTTGTTGAATTTCCCTCTCATTATAATTTTAGATTATTAAGACCGTAACTGTAGTAGTTGAGTCCATCTCCAACACAAAATTCGATATCATGTGAAATTGGAAGGGTATTAAATTATTAATCTTAATTAGGCCAGGTTTTCTATTTCATTCGTCTTCCTTGAGTTGGATAACAATCAATTTGGTTTCTCCCTCCTCTTTCTCACTTATCTTATTTGCTATAATATCATCATCATCATCATAAATAATTATTTTGTGAAACTAAGGCATTTGGTGTGTTTTAGGTAACTGGTGCGAGCTTATCAAGAAAGTTCATACAGGTAATTACTTCTGTTCATGTATATATATATAGTATGCATATTTTCACATTAATATTGTTAATTGATAGTATATATTACGTTTGTTTTCCAGTGGAGAAATAGAAACCTTACCTTAATTTTGTCTTCTTGGATTTGGTGGTAATTAAAATGGATGTGCCTTTTGATATTGAAGAATCATACTACACATGATAATTTTGGTCAAAAATACTGCAATTTTCTCTTTCTATTACTAGTATCTTTTCAAGATCATAACTCTTTTCCTAGCCATGATACACTTGTTTTCTTGATAAATTAAGCTACCTTTTGAAGTCTATTGAGATAAAATATCTCTCATCATCGGAAAAATAAAAATACATTTTAAGTTAAGATTAAATTCCTCTCAATGTTAACGTCCAAAACGACGGATAATACCAGTCAATCAAGGCTCAAAGAGCGAAAACAAAAACAAAGACTAATACAACATTGACGTCCAAAACGACAGATAATACCAGTCAATCAAGGCTCAAAGAGCGAAAACAAAAACAAAGACTAAGACAAAAATCATGAATGAGTAGACAAATACGGCATCGTCCAATAATGCTGATCACCAGTCAAGGCTCAAAGAGCAAAAACAAAAACAAAGACTGACAAAAATCATGAATGAGTAGACAAATACGGCATCGTCCAATAATGCTGATCACCAGTCACAATTTCTGGAAGCCACTCAATAGTGTTATTGGTATTGATATCATATACCAAGAGATGATGAGGTTTGCCGGGATCCATGAAATATATACAATCTCCTCTGATCGATCTGGTGTTGTCCATGTGAACCAATGCCGATCCGTCGGAACCAAGAAACAATGCTTGTTTCCTCAACCTTGTCACCTCATCCATCTCCTTCCTTCCCAAATCCAATCTAAGCACTCGAAAATGCCGATTACCAGCTCTTAGAACCAACAAAAGTTCACCAAAGAATGACTCCGCCAAGTAAAATGTATAAGGATAACAATACCTTGTTGAATTGGGTAGCTCACAAGCCAATTCTAGGGTTCTTGAACTTAAATTGCATCCCCATACCCTTCGAGACCTATCGATGACATAGAATTTTCCATTATACCATGTAATAGTATCTAAAGGTTTGAGAAACAATGAATTAGTACTTATATTCAAAGCTTTCCACTCTTTATCTCCTACCCCACAAAAAACCAATCCACATCCATCCCTATAACATATAAGAACTAAGCACCCTGGATTCAATGGACATGATGATGTAGAAACCCTAGTTTTACAAATATAATTACCACCCCATACTATTGGTGGCTGCATATCTGGAATCTGGGGAAGCTCGATACGGGTATTCGATACCGGGTTCAAAAGGTTTAGTTGATAATCATGGCCAATAGTGAGGAACCATCCATTAGAGGAGGACGAGCAAGGAATCATTTCACGATAAGTTTCTTGGAGATCAAGTTTTAGGGTTTCACCTGTTGCGATGTTGAGCATAGTAGCCTTCGTGTTCTCTTCTAGGGTTTTGTCAGGATAAAACAATAGAGGCATGAACTTAGGGTAGATCTTAAGAGCCATTGCTCGCCATGGAGCACAAACAAGCCCACATCGGAAGACGTCGACTCGATCTTCTAAGCGATTGAAGATGGACTCCAAGAGTTCTTCAACAAGACCAGACCATGATGATGAAGGAGCCATTGATGAAATCTTACGTTTTGTGTATCAAAAATTAAAGAATTATGATTATATATATCTATACATATATATGTATATGTGTGTGTGTGTGTATAGCTCTCTAGTTCAGTCAATAATCGATCGATTTGTTACTAAATTTTAGGGAAAATCGAGTTAATTAGTTAGAGTTGATTTCTGAGGTGGAATTCTGTTAGAGAAATTGTGATCGAATCAAATCAAATAGAGTTGAATTTATCCCAAATAAAATATTGTGATTAATATCATATTTATCAAATTTTCAAAAATGAAAGAGTTAATTAGTTAGCAAACACCATTAAATTTATGACATCTTACTGCATTATATATTTTGTCTCTTTATTGCATATATGATTCCCAGGACATGCCATGCAATGGAATTTTCAGCGAATTGGCTGGCTGTCCATATTCCATGGGTTGGGTTGCGTATCTTTCTCAATTATATTTGATTGAATATAAAACCTTCAAATGTCCAACCGGTTGATTCAAGGGATTTGGAGGCTCCGCAATTCTCTAGAGTCTACAATTCACATTTAATGGTAGAGAAAAATTCAGAAAGTTTTAAAAATTGAATTTATGACATCTTACTACATTATATATTTTGTTTCTTTATTGCATATATGATTGCCAGGATATGCCATGCAATGGAATTTTCAAAGAATTGACTGGCTGTCCATATTCCATGGGTTGGGTTGCGTATCTTTCTCAATTATATTTGATTGAATATAAAACCTTCAATGCCCAACCGATTGATTCGAGGGATTTGGAGGCTCCGTAATTCTCTAAAGTTTACAATTCACATTTAATGGTAGAAATTGAAAAACAAAAATGTGGTGTGATGTGACACACTTCCCAATCCATTCAATTTCTATTGTCGACTCTATAATTTTAAATGAATTGCGGAGCCCCCAATCCTAATCCAAGGAGGTGAGAAAACTACGACAACGATATTTCCACAATCAAAGATTGGGTTTGAGTTTAAACTCTCTGATACATGTGAATCACTGACTCTCTTAAAAGTTTGAACTGGTAAGAAGAGTGAATATTTTATCTTTTATATAACTAGTGGGCCTAATACTCAATCACATTCCACGCAATAAATTCAAAACGAGTTTGGTGTATTCCATATGCTACATGGATAAAGTTAGTTCTCAACTATATATTTCTAAATATATAGTCTCCATTTTTTAGATGATAATCCACACTCATCATCGTTTCGACTTTCGAGTGTGTACTGAATAAAACTTTGGTGAGACCGAGAAATAGCCTACAATCCACATGAGTCATGGAAGCAGATAAAAACTTTATGTACGGGCTCGATATAAATCAAATTCACCACCTCCAAAGAGGGAAACCTCCCTGCTAACTATTATGCTGGAGTTGATTCCTAAATATACAACGGTTTTATGGAATGAATAACTAGTCGAATAGAGTCAAATAGTCAATTGTAAGATATATGTATACCAGAATAAGGTGAGTCGTAACAAATTAATCGATATAGATACATGCATGTGTATGGTCCCACTTAATTGACAACTTGTGCATATTAATAAAGTAAAAGATGACTCATAGATTTGGATATATATGTTGTCCCCTTTTGGTCTACAACTTGGCCGATCCTTCGCATTTTGCATTTATGTGATCCAAAACAATTGACCCACCACAGATTATCATCAAAACAAAGACAATTTGAATTAATAGATCTAGTCAAAGGTGATGGCTTCATTTTGCAAATGACAATCATACCCCTTTCCAAAACCCATTACAAATAGAAGAACTCCATTTGCTTATCAAAACAAAATGGCTTCTCTTTCACTTCCAAAGCCTTTCCTCTCTCTTTTTCTTCTATCATTATTCCCTTTCTTTGCCCAAGCTTTGGTTCCTCTCAATGAGACATTCAAGTATGTCAATCAAGGTTCATTTGGGGATTACATCGTCGAGTACGACGGGAATTATCGCGTTCTAAGGCCTTTCGCCTCCCCATTTCAATTATGTTTCTACAACATAACTCCTAATGCATTCACCCTTGCTTTACGTATGGGTATTCAACGAACCGAATCTCTCTTTCGTTGGGTTTGGGAGGCTAATCGGGGCAATCCTGTTCGAGAAAATGCAACCCTAACTTTCGGACAAGACGGTAATCTTGTCTTGGCAGATGCCGATGGCCGAATTGCTTGGCGAACCAACACTTCCAACAAAGGTGGTGTTGGCTTCAGGTTACTTTCTAATGGTAACATGGTGTTATATGACTCTAAAGGTAAGTTTATTTGGCAAAGTTTTGATTACCCAACAGATACTCTCTTAGTGGGTCAATCTCTTCAGCTTAAAGGCCCAAACAAGTTAGTGAGTCGGGCTTCTGAAACAGACAACTCAGCTGGGCCTTATAGCTTCATCTTTGAGCCCAAAAGGTTTGCCCTTTACTTCAAAAGCCCAAATTCTCCTAAACAATATGTGTACTATGATTCAACACAAAGGTTTGGTCAATCTAATGTTGTATCAGAAAATGTGACACTTACTTCTGAAGTGGACGCTGCTTATTCTTATATATACTTAACATACCCTAATGGGGGTAGTCAAGTTTTGGCTAGGCCAAAGTACAATGCCACGTCATCGTTTCTCCGAATCGACTTGGATGGTAACTTGAGGGTGTATACTTACTATGCTGAGGTTGATTCCGGTGGTGCATGGGAAGAGACATTCATTCTGTTTGATAGAGATTCATCATGGGAGACTGAGTGTCAATTGCCATCAAGGTGTGGCAAGTTTGGGCTTTGTGAGGATAACCAATGTGTTGCTTGCCCATCGCCAAACGGGCTAACGGGCTGGAGCAAGAACTGCGAGCCCAAGAAGGTAACCTCATGTGCGGCCCAAGATGTGTACTATTACAAGGTGGAAGGAGTTGATCACTTCATTAGCAAGTACAACAAAGGAGAGTCCATAAAGGTTGATGCTTGTGGCAACAAGTGCACAAAGGATTGTAAATGTTTGGGCTACTTCTACAATACGGCATCGTCTAGATGTTGGATTGCTTATGATCTCAAAACCCTAACCAAAGTAGCAAACTCCACTCATTTGGGCTTCATAAAGGCACCCAAGTGATCTTAAACCAAATCTTTTTTATTTAATTTGTTTTTCTCTCCTTTCTTTTTGGTAAGCATTGTTTTTTTCTTCTTCGAGTCACAATGACAAATCTCTGTCTTTGAGCGGGTGTAAGAAAGATCCTTCCTTGAGGACATAGAATAATAGAGATTTGCAAGTGTTTCTTTATAAATTATATATATGTGTGTGTTCGTTGTCACTTGAAAATCACTTGAGCAACAATCTCGTGGTGTATCTCAATGGGGCCAAATCGTATGAATTCTAAAGATTTATGAGTTTGATTTATCCTATCATCAAGTGGAAAATTTCTATACACGTCCTGATTTAGACCTATACCAAATATATATCCAAAAAGTAAACTTGTATGTATCATTATGGGGTTAAAAAAAACGTTCAACATGTCAAATTTTACCACAATTACTTGAAATGCATTTGGATAACATCCCTTTTCGATTGAATTTTGCTTCAACTGTTCCGCAAGTCCGCCACTTAGTTAACCATAGACATATTTTAGTCGCTTTGAAATCTAACAAAAGTTGCTTATTTTCATCATTTATGGAGAGTGGATAATTGAAGTTTGGCACAATGCATGCATGATATACAAAAAGAAAATGGTGAATAATTAAACTCAACAACTTAATTGATAACATAGTGATGAATTTCTCGGGGATCAAATCATATGTACTTGGAAGTTTTTTGAATTCGATTCTCACTATGATCAATATTCTTATAACCACATGTTGGACTTTGGTCAAATTTTACTTGTCGTCATTTGAAAAATTTCTGTGTACACGAACCTGACTGTTCGAGTTTAGATCTATATTAGATTATCGAAGGATAAACCTGTATACTGTCGTTTGTTTTGTTGAGAAGATATTTAAATAAAACCATCTAATAAACAAAAAAAAAAAAAAAAACCTTTATAATAAACATTAAATATACATTTTTTTAGTTGAGAAGAGGATAAGAGACGTGTTAATCAAACTTTACACGTATAGATAGAGTCAGTGGACCATTGAAAGCCATCGACAAAGATTGAGTTAACAAAAAGCTAATACTCAATTAATAATCTTAACAACTTTTAATTATTTTAATAGTAATTAATTAAACAACATATATATACACACACACATATACACTATTGAAGACTTATTAATTATGATATCTTAAACTAAATCACATGGGTACACGCATCTTATATTATTACAAGGTGCCAAACATCACATGTCATTAGCTGTTTTAATTTTTGTCCAAGTTTGCAATTACACATATTCCATCAATATTAAAACAACCATTATTGTTGGTTTTCGAGCTTCTTAATTACAATTTGACTCTCAAAGAAATATTTTTTTTTAAAAAAAGTCATATATATATATATATATCCACACATAGTGTACGACAAGCAACTAAAGCAATTCAATCCCTAATTATAAAATGCAAGTAAGAAGAAGGAGGAGGTGGGAGAAAGATTTTTGAACCATACGTCGAATTAAGGCACATGTAACTTTGTCCTTTTAAAATGAGCTTAAAGTATTATTATTAATAATACTTTTATTATGTTGGGCATGATTATAAATCATATTGTTTAGCCTTCACTAATTATTTATTGTTGGTTTTTTCGGTCGATTCTTTAAAGAAATATGTAAAAAACATTACCAAAAATTGACCGTTCGACTCGGTTTTGTCGGTAAATTTGTATAGCCATAACAAGCGATGTGAGACTAACAGATCTGCCCCGCTTCACTAGGAGCTATATTCTTGTGGCCGCACATAGACTTTGCCCCAACTTATTATGTCGTCGGTGAGAAACTTTTTTATGCGTAAAAATTTAGACCCATAACGAATGTTCAAGGGATAAACTTTTGTGGTGCCATTCTTCATCAAAAAAGGCTACCACTAAATCCATGGCTCTTTGTTAAGAAGTTAACTTCTTGGACTCACAATTCTTGGTCCAGCCATTAGCATCTCTTGAGAAGATTGTGAATGTATCTTCCCATGCAGCCCAATCTAGTGGAAGAAATCATGATAACCTGGCCCATTGCATATCTTCTCTACATTGCAATTTGCAGGTGACTTGTCATACACTTCACAGTCGTATAAATATTGTTTAGAAGGAGTTGGGCTTGTCATTCTTGGTAACTTTGTTTCAGAAGCCCGGCTCAGTAACTTGTTGGGCCCTTTTTTAAGCCGGAGAGAATGGCCCACTAAAAAGGGTAATCAAAAACATTGTCAAATAAACCCAAGTTTTGGAAAAAAAATTATATAATTGTGTTCCATTCGTTCAGCGAGTGGCCACAAGGATATTATTGTTAATGGGAATCAAATTTAGAACCTTCCAAGTTCATACAATTTAGCTCGAGAGATTCACCAATTAGACTATGACTCAAATGGTTAATCGTGCATATAGAACAATGTTACCACTTGTACAGGAACAAGTATGTGGAAGTTATATATATTATACGGGAACATGTATGTTTGTGTGAAAGTTATATATATGAAGTTAATTTTAATCGGCCTAAATTTCCGTGCAAAATTGTCATGACTTAACCACTTCAAAATCACAAAAACTATTCCACATGACAATTGACTCTACCCAGAAAAAATAATATACATGCCTTTACCATCATATTATTGTTATTGTTCCTTCTGATTTAATTCAAGTATTTTACTGATTCGTCATACATATACAATTCGGCCTTTCTTCAATTCTTAATACAAATAATAGTATAATAGTATGTGTTCCTCCTCTAATCAATAGAAATAAAATATTGGAGGAAATTAAACCATAAGCAGATATTGTTTGTGAATAATTTCAAGGCAGTGTTCATGAACCTCCTTCCCTACAATTATCATTTCTTACGTTGTTCATTCTCAAACTCTTTCTCAGGAATTATTACCTCCTCTGCCTGGAGACGCTATTTCGAATTAAAAAAGGATAAAATTTCATATTATTCATGATCGTTTTTTGCACATAAGTCACTGAATGTCAAACGCAATAAAACACATAACTCACTCTTGTTAATTTTCAACCTGCTCACTCTGCCCCCACAACCTTCTCAGAAAATCAAACGAAAGAGAAGAACACCGGGAACACTTCAGCCTGCTCGGACAAAATTTTTCATTTTTTTAATTGATAAGCATGATTAGCGTAATGATTTGATTTGATGAAAGAAATTTATGTAAGCTATGGAATTGATGCATGCATAAAAAATCAGTGGTCAAAAGATGTGAATTTGAATCCTTGTCCGCAACTAAAAGATGCTAAACCAAATTTCTTTGAGCTATATACTCATGCTCAATTGAAAAATCTAGAGGTGATAAGTTTTCTATGAACTCACACAAGCAAACACAAATAACAGTCATTCCCTAGCAACTATTTACACTGGGTACATTATGTTGGAATAAACATGCATGCATATAATATAATTAATTAATTAACAGTAGCAATAACAATAACAAATTGCATGCATAAATAATATCATATATTGATCAAAACAGTATCACATACGAGAACAATAACAAATTGCATATATAAACAATATCATATATTGATCAAAATAGTATCACATACAATAATAAAAACTGGAATTAAAATACCAAAACCGGAATTAGATGAGGGAGCGAGGTACGCTAACGTGAATATCCTTAAAGTGAATTTGCTCCTACCTATTGGTGTCTAGCAAATCCGAGCAATCACCTCTTAAGATACAATGCTCCTTTCACCACCTCGAAGTGACACTCCAAGCAGGTAGTACAATCGAACCAAAACCCAAAAAAATCAGTGGAAAATTATTGATTTTCTAGTAAAAATGTTGCAACCACTAGCCCATATCTTGGACTGTTGCAACTGCTATTTGACCAGATAAGATGCAACCAGACTTGACCACCGACTCTGCTCGCCCTTGCAACTAGACTTGACCACTGGCTCTGCTCGGCGGGCGGGCGCGCGCATGTGTGTTTTAATCCAAGCTCATAATGCGGAGCCTCTCACTCCCACAAAAGCTTGGGTGCTCTTGGGCCCAAAGTCTTACTTCAACACTTGAGCTTATAAACTACAAATCCACATGGTATTTTTCCAATGTGGGATTTCCATACACACACTTATTGCACTATGTTCACCATACTCATCATGGTCACTTTGAAGTCTTTTTACATTCAACCAAAAAATGATTTGGTCACACTTCCAATTCATTGTCCTTATAACAAGGATCAATTGCCCATAAATTTCATTCAATAATTATTATTGGGCTTTCAATTAATAATAGTCAAAGTATAGTTGACCATCATTTTCCAACACATTAAGCCAAAAAAGAGAGGAATATGCGGAGTTTAAAACAAGAAGAAAAAGGTGAAGACTGAATTTTCTTTTTTTTTTTTCAAACTTTGAACATTATTCAGGATCTCTAAAGTAATTGTTATATGTTAAAGTAATCAATAAAGTAAACTATTATTCGTCAAAATACAACACTTCGAACTAGTCAAAAAGAATAAATATGAAAATCGGTACTTCATATCCATCGTGATTTCATATAGATTCAATAGGTCCATTTGATAAGTTATCTTTCTCATGATATGCACTACCCAAACTATGGTCTTTTAACAAATACATATATATTATAGATAAATGTCTTCAATAATTTAGTAATGTAACTACATGAAAATTTAAATTTACCATAAGAGTAAAGGCATTTTTAAGAGGAAAAAAGAAAAGAAAGGTGAGTTATATATTACTACATAAAAGTCAAAATAAAACAATTTTTAAGTTTCAACCCAAAATCACAAAGGAACAATACAAAATAATTAAACAATTTTGAAAATCATTATCATTAATTAATTAATTAATTAACTAACCTCGTAATGAGGACAATTTCATGCACTCTATTCTCGAGAGCTTAATTTCTTGAAACACATTCATCAATATCAATTCGAAAATCTAGACGTGATAAGCACGCTTGTCGGTTACTGAATAAGCTCTAATATATCTCTCCCAATAATTCGGGCGGCTTATCACCAATTACTCCAACTAAACGACAAAAATATCAACTAGACTTTCGACTTTTCAAGTACTGTTGAAAGGTCAATATGGCCGGCTCCTGATGTTTCTAAGGTGATGACATATTTTCACATGCGTACACACAATTATATATATAGAACAATTTTTCCATGGGCACCTAAATTGTGCCTTTAAAATACGTCCCTATGTTTTTATCATTGGTTTTAAATGTGTGGGACTCAAAACAATGGACCCCACTTGTCATTTCACTCATCCACACCCTTAAAAAGTGATGCGTATTTTAAGTGCGCAACTTAAGTGTCCATTGGAGAATTCTTATATATATATGTATGTATGTATGTATATATATGTATGTATGTATATATGTATATGACCAAAAATATTATATATATGCACAAAAAGACATGTTTATGTAACATATTTAATATAAAACACGCATGCACGAACTCAATTTTCTTCACACCCAAACCACTAGTATCATACAATTTAGCTCGAGAGATTCACCAATTAGACTATGACTCAAATGGTTAATCGTGCATATAGACCAATGTTACCACTTGTACAGGAACAAGTATGTGGAAGTTATATATATTATACGGGAACATGTATGTTTGTGTGAAAGTTATATATATGAGGTTAATTTTAATCGGCCTAAATTTCCGTGCAAAATTGTCATGACTTAACCACTTCAAAATCACAAAAACTATTCCACATGACAATTGAATCTACCCAGAAAAAATAATATACATGCCTTTACCATCATATTATTGTTATTGTTCCTTCTGATTTAATTCAAGTATTTTACTGATTCGTCATACATATACAATCCGGCCTTTCTTCAATTCTTAATACAAATAATAGTATGTGTTCCTCCTCTAATCAATAGAAATAAAATATTGGAGGAAATTAAACCATAAGCAGATATTGTTTGTGAATAATTTCAAGGTAGTGTTCATGAACACCTTCCCTACAATTATCATTTCTTACGTTGTTCATCCTCAAATCTTTTCTCAGAAATTATGACCTCCTGTCCTTGGAGACACTATTTCGAATTAAAAAATGATAAATTTTCATATTATTCTTGATTCTTTTTTGCACATAAGTCACCAAATGTCAAACGCAATAAAACACATAACTCACTCTTGTTAATTTTCAACCTGGTCGACACTCTGCCCCTATAACCTTCTCGGAAAATCAAACGAAAGAGAAGAACAATGAAAACACTTCAGTTAGCCCACTCTACCGAGGTGGCATGCTGGAGAGCCTACTCAGACAAAAATTTTCATTTTTTTAATTGATAAGCATGATTAGCATAATGATTTGATTTGATGAAAGAAATTTATGTAACATGTCGAATGGATGCATCCATGAAAAAAAAATCAGTGGTCAAAAGATGTGAATTTGAATCCTTGTCCACAATTAAAAGATGCTAAACCAAATTTCTTTAAACTATATACTCATCCTCAATTGGAAAATCTAGAGGTGATAAGTTTTCTAGTTAGTATTTTTTTCTACATGACCACAAAATGTCTAGATAACTATCTAAACTCACACAAGCAAACACAAATAATAGTCATTCCCTATCAACTACTTATATCTTGCCCAATTAAGTCAAAAAAAGAGAGAGGAATATGCGGAGTTTAAAACAAGAAGAATAAGGTGAACACTGACTTTTTTTTATTTTTTTTCAAACTTCGAACATTATTCAGGATCTCAAAAGTAATTGTTATATGTTAAAGTAATCAATAAAGTAAACTATTATTCGTCAAAATAAAACACTTCGAAGTAGTCAAAAAGAATAAATATGAAAATCGAGACTTCATATCCGTCACGATATCATATAGATTCAATAGATACGTACTTTTGATAAGTTATCTTTCTCATGATATGCACAACCCAAAATATGGTTTTTAACAAATACATATATATTATAGATAAATGTCTTCAATAATTTAGTAATGTAACTACATGAAAATTTAAATTTACCATAACAGTAAGAGTCAAGGCATTTTTAAGAGGAAAAAATAAAAGAAAGGTGAGTTATATATTACTACATAAAAGTCAAAATATAACAATTTTGAGTTTCAACCCAAAATCACAAAGGAAAATTTAAAAATAATTAAACAATTTTGAAAATCATTATCATTAATTATTTAATTAATTAACTAACCTCGTAATGAGGACTATTTCATGCACTCTATTCTCGAGAGCTTAATTTCTTGAAACACATTCATCGATATCAATTCGAAAATCTAGACGTGATAAGCACTCTTGTCGGTTACTGAATAAGCTATAATATATCTCTCCCAATAATTCGGGCGGCTAATCACCAATTACTCCAACTAAACGACAAAAAATCAACTAGACTTTCGACTTTTCAAGTAATGTTGAAAGGTCAATATGGCCGGCTCCTGATTTTTCTAAGGTGATGACATATTTTCACATGCGTACACACAATTATATATATAGAACAATTTTGGTACGAGCACTTAAATTGTGCGTTTAAAATACGTCTATATGTTTTTATCATTGGTTTTAAATGTGTGGGACCCAAAATAATAGACCCCACTTATCATTTCACTCATCCACACCCTTAAAGGTAATACGTATTTTAAGTGCGCAACTTAAGTGTGCATTAGAGAATTCTTATATATATATATATATATATATGTATATGACCAAAAATATTATATATATGCACAAAAAGACATGTTTATGTAACATGTTTAATATATTACACGCATGCACGAACTCAATTTTCTTCACACCCAAATCACTAGTTGGAGTAATAAGAATTTATGTGTATCACCCTGATAACCCCGGTTCGAATCCTCCATTTAAAAAAAAAAACTCAATTTTCTTCAAAATTAAATATATTCGTGCAACCTACTTATTTAAATATTAAGAGTAACTTAGCACTTCTTTAGCCCAATAATGAAGCACGAACCAATCACAATTAGGTGAAGTTTCTACATATATATAAATGAGAAAGTCCACTAATGTTTTTGACAGTTGCCGGGCAATGTGTGCATCACACCTCATAGTACTGGATCATATATTTTAATATTTTACATATAATAATTTTATTTTAATTATGATCTTTATTATTCTTAGAATAATCTAAAAATTGGATTAATAACCTAAAGAGACATCATTAAGAATATATATTTTTTATTCCATTGTGTAACAACTTAATCATCCATTCCCAACCACAATTTTGTCTTATACCTACTCTGATTCCTAATGAGATCTATTAATCTTAGCAAATCACATTGGAGGAATCACAACTTTTGTCACACATTGGGCTTCGAACTTACTTATTCTGTATTCAGGTGATAAATTTATCTGTGCGTGCATCTGGCGACCCGAATTTAGGTTCATATTAGAATATTGAAAAAGTAAACTTATGTTCTCGAGAGATTAGTATATAGGGGGGCAAAACCTCATATACACTTATAGGGGAAAATAAACTTATTTAATTAGTATGGTGTTGTAGTGATATAACCACTTGAGTGACAGTTTTATTGGTGAATTTATTTGAGGCAAAATTCTATGGACTCGGGAGGTTATGAGTTCAATTTCCACTGGAAGCAATATCTTTATGGTCACGCGTTAGATTTTGACCTAACTTACCTTGTCGTTAAGTGGAAACCTTTTATGCGCACAATTGATTGACCGAATTTAAGCCCATATCGGATATCTAGAAGGACAAACTGTATGATGTCGTTGTCAGTTACCTAAAAAATAAAAAAGTATTTATGGTGATATAGATGTGAATAAAAATGGAGAAAGGCAATATACATGCCATACAAACATAGATTTGTTGATTATGAATACAAATAAAGAAAAATAACTTAAATAGGAAAGCGCATAATTGTGCATTTACTTTTTGACTAAGAGAGAATTGAATATAATTAAATTTTCTAATTTCTTAATGATTTGAAATGAATCATTTTGAACAATCCCCATAATTATATCTTCTTCTTCCTAATTATCCTCTTAATTTCCCTATTATTATAAATAATATTTAATCCTTTTAAAATATAGATTTCTCCTATTAAAAAATATATTTTCAAAGATCATTCCAATAATATAATCTTTAATTACATCAGAGTCGTATATCATCGTGGTGATAAGGTTTGAACTCCCTCACCCATTTCAAAAAATATCATTTTAATTTAGGAAATCTTTTTGGGATTCTCCTTCTATTTATTTTCAGACAAGGAAAAGTTAAAAGAAAAGAAGAGAAAGTAACACTGAGAAAAAGCATAATCCATAGCATATTCCATTAATTAGTTTTCCACTTTTCCATGCATAGGAACAAAACAAGCAAACTAGTCAAAACGTATTAGAAACTTCAGACCTAAAAGGAGAAGAAGAGAAGTTGCTATTCACATGTTACTCTCTTCAGTTTCACTGTTCAAGTTTGGCATCCCGTAGAAGACGAACTACTGACAGAGACAAAAAATAGATAGATACATTCAGAGAGATCCAAAAATATATACATATTAAAACAAGGTCAAATTGCCTTTGTGATACTCCGTTTCTTCTCTCCTCCTATTCCTATAAAGTAGTGTACTTTGTGCACTAGATTGGATCACCGCAACACCCACAAAGGCCTTCGCTTTCTCTTCCCTCTCTCCGAGTCTCACACACCCAATTTCAGGTACTGCATTGTCTACAACTGTGTTAAATAATCTGCATCTGGGTATCACGAATCACTGTTATTCCCCTCGACACATATAAAGAATTGTTTTGGGTTTTATACACTTCTCTCTTATCCACGATCTTTAGGTTCCTTTTTGATATGAATTTGTGGTTGTTTTGATTTAGATTTGGTTCAAATCTAGTTGCTTTTAGATTTTGTGGGTTCTCTTGGTGTTGGATTTGAATTCAAAAGGTCTTTATTTGGTTTGTGATTTAGGAGAAGCTTGAGAGACTGTGAAGAATGGCTGCGAATCGGAATCTGGAGAAGCTGGCATCGATTGATGCACAGCTACGGCTCTTGGTTCCTGGAAAAGTGAGCGAAGACGACAAATTGGTTGAATATGATGCTCTGCTTTTGGATCGGTTTCTTGATATCCTCCAGGACTTGCACGGCGAAGATCTCAAGGAAACGGTGTGCTGTCAAATTCTGGCTTCTCTTGTTCTTAATTTTTTTGTCCAATATGTGGTGGAATTTGATATGAAATTTGATTTGATTTGATAAATCCATTGAATAATAAGTGTGTAGAGTGGTCAGAGTGGAAGAGTTGTTGTGACTGAAAACCCAATTCAGTCAGTATTTTGGGGGGTTTAAGGTAGTTACGGTTCAGTATCAGGTTCTTATTAAATGTTTGACTTAATATTGTGGGATTTGGATTTGACATCTTTTTCTTTTGCCACTTAATCCACTTACATCTGAAAATTGGTCGGAAACTACATGGGCATGTAGTTGTCTTTGTTTTTGTAACAGTAAATACTGAATGAGATGGCCTTTTTTCCGGCTGCACTAATTGGTCATGTTGAATTTGTTAGGTTCAAGAGTGTTATGAGCTTTCTGCTGAGTATGAGGGTAAGCATGATCCAAAGAAGCTTGAGGAGCTTGGGAATGTCATTACCAGTCTGGATCCGGGTGACTCAATTGTCATTGCTAAATCTTTCTCACACATGCTTAACTTGGCCAACTTGGCTGAGGAGGTTCAGATTGCTTACCACAGACGGATCAAGTTGAAGAAGGGTGACTTTGCTGATGAGAATTCTGCAGCTACTGAGTCAGACATTGAAGAAACTTTTAAGAGGCTTGTGGGTGAACTGAAGAAGTCTCCCGAGGAAGTTTTTGATGCTCTGAAGAATCAGACTGTGGATCTGGTTCTTACTGCTCACCCTACTCAATCAGTCCGCAGATCTTTGCTTCAGAAACATGCAAGGTTTGTTCAGCTTCTATTGTTTTGAGCTTAACTTAGATATCACCCAACAGTGACAAAATGGAAAAAAGAAGTGGAGATTCCATTGTGTCTATTAGCGATCTTCGGTTACGATGAGTTTTAGTTCAAGTTGAAATGTGCAGATTCCTTTTACTGGATGGAGATATTTAGGAGGTTTTTATGACGTTGGTTTTCTGTTTTGTTCAGGATACGGAATTGTCTAACCCAGCTGTATGCCAAAGACATTACTCCAGATGATAAGCAGGAGCTTGATGAGGCTCTACAAAGAGAGGTAGTTCTTACCCCCTTTTGCTTGAGATCTATCTTGCAACATTTTCTTAAATTTTGTTGAAAATATTGGCTTACATTTGCATTGCATTTGATCTTTCTGGCTATTGGCAGAACTTTGTGTAAAACACATAGAAGCATTTTTGGAATTGGAATTTTTTGCGAAACTTAGCTTCTTTTTTGTAGATTGAAAGAATTTGATTGGTGTGACTATAGTTTTACCTGAATCAAACTTGAACGGAATATGTGTTTAAGAGTTACTTAGAAAGTCAAACAACACATGTTTAAAGGCCTTTCTCTCTCTCTCTTGCAACAGTAGCAATACTAATTTTGGTCCTTTTTCTTAAATAATCTCTTTGATGTAGATTCAAGCTGCATTTCGGACAGATGAGATTCGAAGGACTCCTCCTACTCCACAAGATGAGATGAGAGCAGGAATGAGCTATTTCCATGAGACAATTTGGAAGGGTGTCCCTAAATTCTTGCGCCGTGTTGATACAGCTTTGAAGAACATAGGGATTAATGAGCGTGTACCTTATAATGCTCCCCTTATTCAATTTTCTTCTTGGATGGGTGGTGATCGTGATGGTATGATCCTGTAGTCTTGGATAAAACATTTTTTACTTTCTATGTTGGTGCTTTTTTGTCCTTTATAGCCATGGGTAAAAGTGCGAATGTTGTCACTGCTCCCTCTCTAATCATAATGTTGTTGCTATGAAATCCAGGTAATCCAAGGGTCACTCCCGAAGTCACCAGGGATGTTTGTTTATTGGCTAGAATGATGGCTGCTAATTTGTATTACTCCCAAATCGAAGATCTGATGTTCGAGGTGTAACATCACTTCTCTTTTTTCTGATTTGCTAAGGAGTTGTACGAGTCTTTGTACGAATTATGTTTCATTCCACAGTGTGTTAATATCTTTTTTGTATTTCTCTTGGCAGTTGTCCATGTGGCGTTGCAATGACGAGCTTCGTGTCCGTGCTGAAATGCTCCATAGGAACTCAAAGAGAGATGCAAAGCACTACATAGGTAAAGCTTCAATTTATGATAAGAATACCTTCCCTTATGTGCTTTATGTTTGAATCAAGGCATTACATATCTGACGAGATAAATTGTCAAGAGTTCTTTCAATGTGTATTCCATGAGGAAATGAGATGTAGATTTGCATATTCTAAAAAGTTGCTTGAGTGACTCTAGCAAAGCTTGTATACTTTATTTTCTATAAAATGTTGGAAGTTGTTTATTACTCCTTCAAGCTGTAATTTTTTTCCCCGACCTCTTCTCTTTTCTTTTTTTTTCCTTCCTTCTTTCTTTCTTCCTTCTTCTTTTTTTAGCCCTCCTGTGCGAGTTAACATGTGCACATCATCTTTTGATGTTGTTTTAATGTTCATATATGCATAATATTGACAAGGACATATAATTGAGTCTAATTAATGATTTTCTCCGGAACGTATTTTGCAAATGGAAAATGCTTCGTCCCCCCAATTTTTTACCCCCATTTTAACCCTCAATCACGTGGCATGTTGTATGTTTGGTGGGCCCTACATATGTGTTCATAATCAATGGATGGAGGGTTAAAATGATGGGCACTATTTGGGGGCCTGCAGCATTTGCTCTTTGCAAATCAAGTAATACAGTAACACTATAGTTTATGAGATGGTTAGTTAATCTAATTGCTATCATTGGAATGACTGTATGCAGAATTTTGGAAGCAAGTCCCTCCAAGCGAACCTTATCGTGTGATTCTCGGTGATTTGAGGGATAAGCTATATCAAACACGTGAACGTTCTCGTCATTTACTAGCTCATGGCTACTCTGACATCCCAGAAGAGGCAACTTTAACAAATGTCGAGCAGGTAACCATTTTAGTTTTGATATATTCCTTTCAGAAATCGTAGGAATGAATAACGTGATGATTTATTTGTTTCTCTGCGTTATCCTCACCTCGACTCGATTTATATTGACTTGTTTTTATATGTTTTTTGGGTAGTTTTTGGAGCCCCTTGAACTCTGTTATAAATCACTTTGTGCTTGTGGTGATCGGTCAATTGCTGATGGAAGCCTTCTTGATTTCTTGAGGCAAGTCTCTACGTTTGGACTGTCACTTGTGAGACTAGATATTAGGCAAGAGTCAGACCGTCACACTGATGTCATGGATGCTATCACAAAGCACTTGGACATTGGTTCTTACCGAGACTGGTCCGAAGAAAAGCGACAAGAATGGCTTTTATCTGAACTCAGTGGCAAGCGCCCATTGTTTGGCCCTGATCTTCCGAAAACTGAAGAAATTGCTGATGTGTTGGACACCTTTCATGTCATAGCAGAACTACCATCTGATAATTTTGGAGCATACATCATCTCAATGGCTACTGCACCTTCTGATGTGCTTGCGGTGGAGCTTCTGCAACGGGAATGCCATGTGAAGGAACCATTAAGAGTTGTTCCACTGTTTGAGAAGCTTGCAGATTTGGAAGCTGCTCCTGCTGCCCTATCTCGGCTATTCTCAATAGATTGGTACAGAAATCGGATCAATGGAAAGCAGGAAGTCATGATTGGGTACTCAGATTCCGGTAAAGATGCTGGGCGATTCTCTGCTGCTTGGCAGCTATATAAGGCTCAGGAGGACCTTATAAAGGTCGCTAAACAATACAGTGTTAAGCTAACCATGTTCCATGGTCGTGGTGGAACTGTTGGCAGAGGTGGTGGTCCCACACATCTTGCTATCTTATCTCAGCCACCAGACACTATTCATGGATCACTACGTGTCACTGTTCAAGGTGAAGTTATTGAGCAATCCTTTGGAGAGGAGCACTTGTGCTTTAGAACGCTTCAGCGTTTCACAGCTGCCACGCTTGAGCATGGTATGCGTCCCCCAGTTTCACCAAAACCAGAATGGCGTGCATTGATGGATGATATGGCCATTATTGCCACAGAGGAGTACCGCTCCATTGTTTTTCAAGAGCCACGATTTGTAGAGTATTTTCGCCTTGTAAGTAAAACTATATTGGCGAACATGTAGCCCAGTGATAGAGTTGCAGGGGTGCAACCTAGAGATTTAAGTTCAATTCAATTCCTCTAAACGGCCTCTCCACATATTATGTGGGGGTAAGTCTGCGTTCATCTTATATGTCTCTGACCCCGCCCACTGCAGGACTCTTGGGATTTACTAAGTAAAACCATGCATCTTTGTTTGCTGTTGATGTTATTTTGAACTTATGGAAGGCTTGGTTTTTTTTTCTTCTTCTTTTATTAATGATTACTATTTTGCTGGTTATTTTAGGCCTCACCGGAGTTGGAATATGGAAGGATGAACATTGGAAGCCGTCCATCAAAGCGCAAGCCAAGTGGTGGTATTGAATCTCTTCGTGCAATCCCATGGATTTTCGCATGGACGCAGACAAGATTTCATCTCCCAGTGTGGTTGGGTTTTGGAGCTGCATTCAAGTATATCGTTCAGAAGGACATTAGGAATCTTCATATGATGCAAGAGATGTACAATTTATGGCCTTTCTTTAGGGTTACCATTGATCTAGTTGAAATGGTTTTCGCCAAGGGCGACCCTGGTATCGCTGCCTTGTATGATAAGCTCCTAGTTTCTGAAGACCTTTGGGCATTTGGGGAGAAGTTGAGGTCCAATTATGAAGAAACCAAAAGCTTTCTCCTCCAGGTAAATTCAAAACCCGAAAGACCCTAAACCTTTTCTGCTAAGATTATTCCTTGTTTTTCTGTTACTCCGACAATTGTTCAGAGATGAAATTCAAATGATGGACAGACATTCTGACATCTGATCTGCAAATGATTTTGGAAATGTTTTTGAGAGGTTACCAATTTTTTAGAGTTGAAGAACTCATTCTCCTTTGTTTTTTTTTTTCTGTTACTAGGTTGCCGGACACAGAGATGTTCTTGAAGGAGACCCCTACTTGAAGCAACGACTCAGACTTCGTGATTCATACATCACAACCCTCAACGTTTGCCAGGCTTACACTCTAAAACGTATCCGAGATCCAAACTACCACGTGAAGGTTCGTCCTCATATCACAAGGGACATCATGGAATCAAGCAAGCCTGCTGATGAGCTTGTGAAGCTGAATCCAACGAGCGACTATGCCCCTGGTTTGGAGGACACCCTAATCTTAACCATGAAGGGTATTGCCGCTGGCTTGCAGAACACTGGTTAAAAAATCCCGTACTGTCATTTCAGAACACTCCTTTTGTTTCTATCTATAGATGGGTTTCCACTGCATCACAAAAACTTCCCTACTGAGTTATCTAGACCAAATGTTGTTGTGGTTTGAAATATTCGGTTCGAGGTGGAATATTTTTGGCCACCTTGTTCAGCTTGTACGAGCTTATTATTGAGCTGTAAGACTATAAGAACAGCGGTCTCTATTGTTGCCAGGGATGAACGAAAACCAAGCCAAGCTTTTCCCCCTGTTTGGCTAAAACTGGCTTGCACTGCTTGGAATGAACTTGCTATACTGTTTTCCCTACTTTATTGGTAATACTTAGAAACATAGGGAGAACTCTGAAAGGTTGTAATCCCAAAGGTTTGAGCAGAAAAGTATAAAGATGCCATAATACTACTTGTTTCTTTTTAATTGAAGCTCACAAGGCAAGATAGATGGTTCAAGTTAAAGACGGAAAACATGGATACGTGGTAAATAAATAACCTTTTGACATGCAATCTTGACATGTTTGTTTGTTTCATGCATGATCCTAAAGCTATACTGGTTTCAGTTCGTGCATATGATTGTAGTCTGCAGAATCTACTTTGTGGTCAAAAGTGAATACTGACATAGGAATCTTAACTCAAATCACTAATCTCCATCAAATGCTACTATATTTAGTTATTTAAACCTGATTTATTTACTTTTATAGGATTAGATTCTTTATCTGGGTATTTTTATTAGTCCAGTGGTGTCGGTTACATTTAACATATAACTAAGAAAATAAATTAAAAGAAAAGAAACAAGTGGACACAGGCTGCAAATACCATTGACTATTGGCATTTGGCAGTGGATTACAGACTTACACTCACCACCACCAACCTAAATTAGCACCGACCAGTTTTTGCACTTTCTGGACTTTCGTGTCTGTGAGTGGGGACTGTGGGGAAGACTAAAAAAAAAAACCCCAAAAACCTTAAATGCCCACATGTGAACACAAATCCCCACTTCAATTATAATAAAAACATAGATGGTATGGTAGGGTTTTAATGACAACCCTACTACTACAGAGGACAATGTCCTTTCTATCAGAAACAATTGTTAGAATAACATCACAGGAATCAGATCTTGCTCATAGACTCAGTGGCTTGAAATGCAAGATTAACAAGAAAAGATGATGAATAAAAGTACATGTGGCGGGTTGTGAATTGGGGAAAAAATAATTGGGGATCTTTTTATTGATCAAATGGTAAAAGAAAATAAGCAACAGCAATAGGAATACTTCTTAATGACAACATGAACATATTCATCCTTCTTTCACTAAACCTACTAAAAGTACCCACCAGATATCCAATTATATCTCCCTCATGGCTTCCAATGTTCGCTATGTATATATCATTACATATATATATACATGTACAAGGTCTTCTCTTCTACTAACCAGCCTGGCAGAGTCCCCTCTCTATCTCATTGACTTAAAGGAGCAATTTAATGGAATTGTACATATTCTCTCTCTTTAGTTGTTTTTTGTACTCATCTTGAATGCGGGCAATCTTACAACCAAGAAAGAAATGGGAGATAATTAACGCAGAAGGAGATGGGAGGAAGAGAGCATGGAACCACAGAGCAATGAGGAATGAATGAATAAATGAAACCGGCAAAAACGAACTAGGCTATTTTCTCTGGGTGGTTCCACAGGCACATTGGCTGGCTAGTGAGGTTATTATGTTGTTGGACTTATGTCACAGGTACCTGGTAATCGTGGTATGGCGGGAAAGAACAGCAGTGGAAGATTTCTCTCAACAGACTAGAGGTTCGACAAGGCAAGATTAAAAGTGTAAGAATACAGTTTATGAGCTCTAAAGGCTATAATGCCTCACCGAGTATTCCAACACATCGCGACTTGGACAAACAATTTCCTTCACCCGGCTACCATTTTTGTAAATCTTGAATGTTGGTACAATTCTCACATTCTCCACATTTGCAATTGCTGGGCTCTCCTCAATATCCACCTTCATCAAAGAAGAGCAGGTGCATTGAATATATTAGACAATCCCATTGATTCATTATTTTCTCCATCAATACAAAAATCAGGGCTTAAGTACAAGCATAACGAAATTGAAACTAACAAGTAGTTTACCTTGAGAAAATTTATGGAAGGATAACGGCCGCATAAAGTGTCAAGAAATGGAGATATTTGCTTGCAATGCAAGTCAGAGTCTGCTTTAAAATGGACGACAGAGACTCCTGCCATATTTATTTCGCTTGTTGGAATATACTAACTAGAAACAATAAAGGATAACAACATGAACTTCAAAAATATTGAGGCAAGCTTTACCTGGTACGGATATTGCGGCTCTGAACTGCTCAACAGCTGTAACTTCCTCCACTTCTCCGCCGAATTTCATATTATAAACCTTTTTCCCTTGAGATTTCTTCAATGAAACTTGGGCACGAAATAGAGACTCAGCAATTCCACTGTCATCGGGAAGTTCCCTCCTTAGAACTTCATAATCTCTCACAGCATCAGCCCACTTCTCTAGCTGTATGTCATCAGTTTAGAGCATAAAAATACAACTATGAGCAGGGAGCAATTCCTGGAGGGAAGTTAAACGTGGATTCTTTACCTTAATATTTGAGGCAGCTCTTCGAAGAAGAGCTTTCATGTAATTAGGATGAACACATAAAGCTTGGTTGCATTCCTCAATTGATTGCTCCCAGAGACCAAGTTTAAACCAACAAGCAGCTCTATTGCAATAGAGAACAGGGTTTGAAGGATCAAGCCTGAGACCCTCACCATATGCTAAGCAAGCTTCAGTGAACCTCTCCAACTTGAAGAGATCATTACCACTTGCACGGGATCTAGCCACCAACCTGACATTGTTAAGCAGCACTGCTACTTCAATATTTCTTGGATCAAACTGCCCTGCTTTCTCAACAGCTGTAACTGCATTATCAAACCTGCAAGACATTTATCACATCCATTCTTAATCTACCCCAAAACACTAAGCCATATAATTGTGAAGCTTGGAAATTCTCAATTCACCTGCCCAATGCCATCTCAATCTGGGCTCTTACAAGGTAAGGATAAGCTTCAGAAAGCATCCCAAAAAAGCGAGTCTGTGAGCATGAGTTGGCACATAATTCTATTTTCGGAATGTTTAATAGGCTTGATTCAGCATCTTCAAGTTGATGGAGCTTCAGAAGTGCTTCTGCTCTACACATAAATAGCTGTAAATTCAATTTGAACAAGTTCAGCAATTTATCTTTTAACTGCAGAAAATGATTTCATTTCACATGTAAAAAGTCAAAATTCAACGTTCTACCTGAGGACAAATATCAGCTCCGGCAGCAATGGCAGAATCACCTTCCTTCAATGCACTTTTCCAATCACCAACCTTTCGGGAATCAGTACATTTGGTTAAGTGCTTCTCCACCGCTTGCAACTTTTGCAACTCAGCCTGGTCAGGCTGCTGACCAGGGAAACAAAGGTGCCTTCTGGCATTATCAACCTGTCCTAACCTGTGAAAAGATAATTCCATTGCCGTCAGACATCATAATAAGATTTTTTTAAAAAAATGAACCAGAAAATAAAACTCACAAAAAGATTGTTGAGCAAAATATGAATGGCACATGCTGAGGCTAGCCCTAGCCTCTTTCTAATGACCAGAAGTAGAAGCAGGGTAAAGAAAAAAACAAAGGGAAACAATTTAAACTGAAATGTAAGTTTAAATTGCACTCAATATCACCCATCTAAGTGGAGATAGAAAGTGTGGCGATGACAAATCTCAAAGACAAAAAGATTCAAAACCCCACCAAAGCATGACCTTTCACCAATTTGTGCCAAGCAGCAACTAACACAGTGTCATAGAAGAATGAAGTGAACCCCATCAACCAAACTGACAAGACAACCCAGAAAAAAGTGAACGTTCCTCATTCACAAAATCATTGTTCCGGTGGAGAAACACATTAACAAAGGCAATGCCAATGAGCTAACGTACGTAAATTCATCACCAGATTCCATACCAATCGACCAGAAAGTTACCAAGTCACCCACAAAACTAGAAGCAACTATCCATTGTCAAAACAATCAATCAACAGAAGGAGAACAACTGCACTCACATTCAAGCACCACACAGACAATGCATCACAAGAACCGACACAACTCCCCCGAAAAGTTGAGAAATCACCAACAAAATCGTTGGAAACACCAAACTGACAAATGCCCCAGAAACCAGTAACCCATTACAGAAAACAGCCAACAAACACAAACAAAACCAATCCACGGCTCACCTGATAAGCAATGAGGCCAACCTCTGATGAGCCCTCCAGTAATTGGGATCCAACCTGATTGCCTCCTCACACTCCCTCACAGCATCGGCCACCCGGCCCAGCCCCATGAGAGCTGCAGCCCGATTGCTCCGGTAGGCTGCATTTCCGGGTGCCAATGCAATTGCTCTTTCGTACAATCCAAGTGCCTCGGTTACATGCCCCTTCTTGTACATTTCATTCCCTGTTCTCTTCACCTCCTCCGGATCAGCACTGTACATTGCCCTCCTCACGGCATCCCCATCACCTCCTGCCCTTCCACTGCCCGCATTCACGGTCTCTGCACTGCCATACGCTTTGCTCGTGCTTGTGCCTCGCATTATGCTACCATGGCCATATTTGCCGCCCCCAGACCCTAATACATCACTTTTGGAACTCCGATTGGGATCCATACCCGTTTTCAGGATTCTCCCAGACGGGCAGATATTTCCGGTGGGTAGGACATTAGCTGGGGGTGAGTAAGAGTTCACAGAGCTTTGACCCGAATAAATCAAAGGTTGAGTCGCGGCAGTTGTTGTACTAGAGCTAGAGTGGGATCCGGAGTGACCCGGTTTGGGATTCCGGGCAGCGGTGGTAGGACTGGACTCTCTTGACCCAGAGAGCTCACCGGAGTTACTATTGTCGGATCTTCCCGGAACCAAATTATGCCCATTTCTCCCGGATACGGATCCGGACCCGGACGAACTGGAGCTACTGCTCGTGGCGGTGGTAGTGGTAGAGAGCCCATGAGTACGAAGAGGCGAGACAGGAGAACCCAGATCGAGCTCGCGGAAATCTGGCTTGTTAGCCTCCTCCAAAGAAATCAATGAGCCCCGCAGCTGATCGGACAGTGTATCCAACCTCAAATCCAATATGGGTTTTCCGGAATGCGACATTTTCTAAGCAACCAAACACCCAAAAAAAAGAAAAAGAAAATTTCCTCTCAAATTTTCACCCCACTAGCCCCCTCTACTCAATGTGCCACAAAATCTCGTTTACATTCAATTTCCCTTATCACCACCGTCAACAATGTCTACAAATTGGAGAACAGCAACAAAACCAGGATAAGAAGAAGAGGGACAGAGACATTGAAAGAGAAGAAGCTTGGAAGAAGACATAGAGGAGGAGAGGGAGAGAGAAAGAAAAAGAAGAGTGTTGGGGATCTCGTGATATAAAAGGAGAAGCAAAGAATGAATGTGAGTCAGAGTCTAGAGAGGGAAAGTGAACGTGAGAGAGAGAGGGCAATGCCTGTGCGACAGGGGAGAAGAGAGAAGAAAAGAAAGAGTTCTTAATTCTCCTTTCTCTCTTTTCCCGAAACAGGTTTCACTTCTCTCTAACTTGTTGTTTTATTCATTTTTTTGGGATTGAGGGGGAACCGGACCAACCGGTGGAACACTGGCGTCCAGCTAAGCAGATAACGGAGGTTGATTAACAGGGTTCATGAGTCATCATAATATTCATATTAAAAATGGAAAGTGATTAACGGACGTTAACAGCGAGTTAAAAAAAAAGAGAGGGATAGTGACAGCAGTGGAGACCATCTAGTGATGGCAGAAGAGAGCAATGATGACCAAGCGATCTATTTCATTGCCAAGGTAAGCATCCCAAGTACCTAATGGGCAACGATGGTTCCCAAGTAGATAATTAACCATAAGCTCAAGTGAAGAAGATAAGCTCCCAAGTATTTAGGAACTCCGCAATTTCATAGTCTACGATTCTATTTAGGTTTGGTTTGCCAAGTCATCATAGTTACACATAACGTTAAAAGGACTTTAAGGGTAAGTCGCCGGATATGTTCAATGATGATGGAGAGAAGTATGATCTCTAGGCATGTAGCACAAATCATATGTGTTTGGTGAAAGAGATAACTTACAACATGATATGGGAGAACTCAGCAACATCACCATGGGTGAAACTAAAGGATCTATACATGATGAAATCTATGACGGGTCGTCTATATCTCAAGAAACAACTATACTAGTTGCAGATGGTTGAAAGTACATCTCTGAATGATCACCTTAATGAATTCAATAGATTAATTTCAGAACTGATGAATGTCGGGGGAGGATGTAGAAGATAGTGATAAAACCCTATTATTGTTATCTTATATCCCTGATTCCTATGAGCATTTAGTCACAACTTTGCTTTATGAAAAAGATATTATTGAACTGGAATCGCTCTTAAATCAATGGACGAAGACAACTTCAGATAGTAGGTAGAGGGTTTGCTTGTAGGAGGGAGATCAGAAGAGAAGAAATCTGGAATAGATAGATCAAAGTCTATATCGAAGTCTAGAAAGTGAGAGATTGAATGTTATAAACGTCATAAAAAGGACCACATTAAAAGAAATTATCATTTACTCCAAAGGGATAAAAAAAAAAATGATGGAACGAAGGATAACCTTATCAGTTGCTTCAAAAAAATATTCTCATGATGCTTGAATACTTATTCGTAAATGAGCCTTTTTTCTTTGTGAAACAATGCTCACATTGTTTTTGACCTTTCCAAGAGCTCTCCCCCGAGGGGCCATAGAAGGTGCATAACAATATAGCAAAATTAGTACCTAAGCAACGCCCTCCACAAGCATTTGACATATCAGTGTAAGCGAAGCAAACAAGAGCAAAGACTCACTGAGCATGTCAACCACATACATTCTCCAACTTGGGTATATAACTATATATCACATGTACATAGCTGTTAATGGACAACACTGTGATTATGGGGCACCCACATCAATGAAATCAAAGAGAAGATGTCACATGGTTTTTGACATATCAGTAACCAGAAAGCAACAGAGCATGATATATAGGAATACATGACAAAAACACGCGTTCAAATTATTGGGCGGGTAAGTTAGAAGAACATGGGAAACAAGCTCTAGGAGCTACATTACAGGTTGGCCATGAGTCCATAGAGTATGTACTGTCATGACTACAAGGACACTAATAGTACAAGAATTTATGAGGGATTAGGCAATCCTTCACTGTCATGCCCTAGCATTGGACCACCAACACTTGTTAGGAAAGGCTACTTTCAACCTTACCCATCAAAGCTTTCAAGGGCAATAGTCAATAGAGTCTGAAAATGACTTACGGTGTGCGAGAAAATGACTTACGGTGTGAGATCCAATTCTCACTACATCCAAATGCAATTCTTGTAGAGCAAAGAGTTGGAAGACTAATACAACAACAGTTGCTCTCCAAGATTAATGTAGGAAGTGGATGTAGTCACAAAACCCTGGTTTGTTTGCTCAAAACCATGTATGAACAGCCAAAATCGTGCAAATTAAAGGACGAACACATATGAGCAGAGAACAAAGTGAACATCCTTCAGCATTCTTAAAAGAAGAGTATTTCAACATAATGTAGTGTGTATAACTATCAGTTTCCTAAAGTCTAAACTCGAACAAACTTGTGATAATTCTCAGGATTTAGCCATGGGGAAGAAGGTTTAGCTGATACAGTAAAAGAATACGAAGAATGTTGATTAGCATCACAACCGACATCTAGGAGACGAGGGTTTGTTAAAGTACCTACTCAGTATGACAAAATTTGTGCAAATCACGGAAAAGTTGCTAATCATCAGAAGCCAAAGTTGGGCTTTTTGAGCAGCTCTCCTTTTGATGATGTTCTAATAACTTCTTTTCTGGATTACAAAGCCCTGCATACAAAGAGTAACGTTAAAACACAAGATACATCCACATCCCATGAAATTCCAATAGATAGCTTCATGAGGAATATATATCATTTCATCTATTTTGTTTTCTAGAAAATCGCCCAGAAATTTCATAGAAATTATATGATTATATTGTATTATCTCATACATTATCCGAGAGTCATTTTTTTTCATGAATGGAAAAGAAAATGTATTAAAGGGCAACAAGGGGGTGCATTCCAGATACAATCTTTTACAAGAGAGAAGCTCGATTATGTATTCTTGAGACATTATAATGCATAAAGACAAACCCAGAAGGAACATTCTTACGTCTAAAAGATTTAAACATGTTAGATGCCTAGCTTTCTTGTTTTTGCATGAAGTTTGCTAAAATTGAAATGATTAGCCTTTAACAACTGCCAGTTACTCTGAAACAATGCTCTATTAGTTACCTAAATTTGGTTGATCGAGACCAACCACGCAACTATAATGTCCTAGAGTCGGTAACCTTTTTGCTCCACTTGTTAAAAGTAAACACCAACCTGAACATTTTGGAATATCCCAGACAGCGATGGATGATGGAGTACACTCTGGTTCACAAAGGGCTCGATTGTCCTCATGTTTGACATTCATTGCAAGCATCCACGCACCAATTGTAACGTCCTCATTACTGAACATCCGAAAACTGCATTTTTGAAACAAATGAAACGTACCACAGGTGAGGCAGGACTCCATAAGATGCAAGTACGCAACTTTGGCCATCTTTTCCCATGTCACGTTTTGAAAGAAGTAAAAGTTTGAGAAGTTGCTTAAGATATATACGTGAATAGTTTTCATGAACACAATCATTAAAAATTTTTGAATCTTCTCCAGCATCAAAGAAGAAGATTTCTTCAAGGTGAAAATTATTCCCATATATTTGATGACTGGGATGGAAAGAATAAACACAAAATTTACCAAAAACCTCATTAAGTACAGGCAATAAGTTTGAAAATTTCCTTCTCAGCAAAGGGAACACAAACAAATTCCAATTATGACTCGAGTATGATAAATGTTTTAGAAGTCAATTCAAGACCTAGTACCACCACCCTCTTTTTGTCCAATTCAATGCAATTATTTTTCATTTTTCAACAAAATTAAGAATTGCAGCAGTCAAACAAAGAGGAGAAATGGTCCGGATATGTTCTCCACTCTATCACGCTTATTATATATGTTTAGGATTTTTAAAAAAAATTATGCAAATTCCTTATACCCATACAAAGTCAACATAAACTTTCCTAAAGCTCCATCAAACTAAGATACACAACAGATATTGAAAAATTACTCTTTATTTCAGTACAATAAGTTTTAGCAAAAAACTTGCCTGTTGTTTCTGAGAGCAACCAGACTTGCAACAACATCAGCGGATAGAGCATATATTGGACCATAAGCATGAAGGAAATACTCATTTCCAAGCATGTATGACAACGGTTCGTACCTGCATTAATTTGGCTGGTCAATGCATAACTATAACAACATGACAAGTTTAATCGGTCACTTCAGGGAAAAGAATCATTTCATAGTGGATAATCCGACTCCTTCAGCAGAGGAGAGAAGATCCTAGAGAAGCTCGTTGGCCCAATTGATGGCTAAAAAATTAAAGAGACACATATATGGGACATTGCTGAAAATCTAGTCATTTCAGAAGATTTTCTAAATGCTGCTGTTTTTCATACTTAGATCTACCATTCAGGTCATTCTGACTACAAAACTACAAAAATGCTGTTGTTTATAAGCTTTGAAACTTTAGCGAATCTAAAGTTTTCCTTTATTATCTAAATAAATGTTGCTTCAACTTATCATTCTGTCAAGTATATTGCATTTTCATCACAATGTGCTCTTCCTTAACTTTTGGATGTTCTTTTACTTATCTAGATAGAAGTCTCAGATAGAAATATTGGTGGATGAAACTTAATGTATTCCATTGATGTGCTAGTACAGTAGTAGTACACCACCATTTCTTTCTATATATTTATGTTTTAGTGTATTATCAGTTCATCCAGATAGCTAGTCAGTCCGATCTATTTTATTGGTTCAATTGTAGACAACATTAACGCCATGTAAAAGAAGGTAACCACTCCCGTGCACAAGGTTCTCGTAGTGGACAGAGTCGGGGACATGCAAGATGTAAAAAACCATACCCTCACATAATATGTGGAGAGAATGTTTCCCGGAATTGAACATGTGACCTCTAGGTTACACTCCTACAACTCTACAACTGGACCATATGTTCAATGTCAAGTCGTCAAGTAACATCTAAAAAATCACCAAGAGCTTGAAACCCATCAAGCCAAAAAATGCACAAATATCATGAATTTCAAATGAAGATAGCATAACTAACCACTTGAGCTTTGGATCAGTAAAAACTGGACCCTTTTTCATGCATCCAAGATAGGTCTGAGAGTGAGAACGCTCTTTTGCCAAGAGTAGGGACAAACGATCTACATTAATCACAACAAAGTAAAGTGATTACACAAATTGCACAAGGCAAAGAAATTTTGAGACAGCATGTAAACACTTATTTTATTAATACACTCACCTGGTCTTAAGTAAATGTCATCATCAGCTTTGACATAAAACTCAGAATCAAAAAGTGCATAAGCAGCTTTAAAGAAAGCCAACCTGTGAAGGAGAACCTAATATGAATATAGCTTTTGATGATGAACTAAAGACCAAAGACTACGTAACTAAAGACCAAATACTACATAATCCCAATCAGCACTGACGTTTTATATGGGAGCTTACTGTACTGCTCTTCAATATCTAATAGCAAGAAATCATCATATTCCGCAATCTCGTTTTGTAGCTCTGCCATCTTTGCTTTATCATTGGTTCTACCAATAACAAACCTGAATGCCAAACCAGTGGATTCTTCCAAACTGAAATAATATACCAATTCCAAACAAGTAATTAAAAAAAAGGCTGTATCATAAAAATACCCAATGCACAAAAAAAAGTATATGCATTTATCTATTTATAAGAATAGACAACATATAAATATCTAAAACATTATCAAAATTTTCTTCAAAACAGATCGAATTATTCATATTACACAATGAATCACCATCAAAAGTAAATTCAAACATTAAAGAACATTCAGAGAACAAATCAAGAACCATATGCAAATACAAATACCAAACACAAATGTTCAATAGATTCAAATGAATTTTACAAATGAAGCCATTCAAAGCAGGTGTTTCTAGTTTCTACTTCAATCCATGTCAAATGGATTTTGAATAAATACGTACCGTTGAAGCCCTTGTGGATCCGAGGGCATCCACGTCTTTCTTAACGACCTTCTGCGACCAACTGAGCCAAACCCGGTTTGAATACCCACAAAGCCCATAACTTTGTGCCTTTTCTCGCTCAAAACGACTCCGTCACTTCCGCTCTTAAAGCCACGATCCCTCTCCCATACCACGCGCACCGATCTCGGCTCGCTGTTTTTGCAACTGTAACCACCGCGGGAAGCGGCGAGTATCGCCGATGTGCCAAAAACGAATCCGGCGATTCCTATGATGAGGCAGGAGATAATCAGGGCCGTTGATCTGCGAGCAAGAGATAGTGATTGGCGCGAGTTGAGATACTTGGGAGAGGAAGGCATGGTTTGCTTCGATCGGTTTTATTCAGAGAAATCGTATATCAAGAAGCCTCGGCTTCATCAGAGAGAGAGACGACTCAGTGAGTCGGGTTTGTTTCGACTGAGTTAAAGCGAGGTGTTAGCGAGTGATGCTTCCGTTACCGGCAGTTATTGTGATATTTGGGTCCAAAGCTGGGCTGTGTTCGGTTTTGAAGGTGAGTTCTGAAATTGTACTAACCCGAGTGAAGTGAGTCGAGGTGAGTTGGTTTGCCGGGTTACAAAAACTGTTGTGGTAATAGGGTAAAATTAGATTTTTTATTGATTTCAATTAATTTTTGATAAATTATTTTTAAAAAAATATATAAATGAGATCATAAAAATGATTTGAGGATAAAATTCAAAAAAATAATAATCATGTTTTGACATAAAAAAATGCAGTCAATTACATTGCGTTGAGAGTGGACGCAGCTCCCTACACCTTCATCTTCAAACTCACATCGGTGTAGTGATACTACAATGCACCACTTGGCCAAACATTATTTTATCCGAACGCGGTACTTTGGCAAGTACAGACACACTCTCAAAAGTATCCATTTTAGTGACGAGAATGTGAGTTTATTTATGTAAAGATCGTATATTTGGATTATCATCGTATACTTTGACTTTTCCCTAAATATTTGATATTAATGTGAAAAGTTGATCTTAAGTCCTAAACTGAAAAGGATTCATTGTCCGCCAATTGGCCTGATGTGTTACCTAACTATGAATATTCTTTTTAAGCTCCAATAGAATGAATAATTACAATTTTCATTCATTCTATTTGGAGAAGAATGGAAGAAAGTTAGAAAAATTAAAATTGAATGAATAGTTATAACAATTAAAGTTTAAATATTGAATGAATATATAACTGCAAATATTCTTAGATTGCCCATCTTTGCTTAAGACATGTTGTGGTGGGGTGTTTGACTTGAGCTTCTCACCTAAAACCTTTATTTTTTATTAACTCAACCACCCATATTTAATAGAATCCTTGAGGCAAAGGTAATGTAAAAATTAATAATACTCCAAGAACTTTATTAATCCAACTTTATTAATCCTGAAAAATCCAACTTTAATAATACTCCAAGATCTTTCGATTATATAGGATTTGACCCCTGAAAAATTCACCACTAGACAAACACATGTACATAGTAACTACAATAATTAAAAGAAAAGGTGTTACAAATTACATTAAATAAGCAAGCTTTCTCTAGCTAATTCATTTTATGCCTGGTATTTCTTAACAAGCCTTGTTTAACCTTGTTCCATAGATGTATCACATAACCTCTAACAACACCCCCACTGCTTGCCTTTCTATTACTTCCCAAAACTTTCTTGGGTGTCTTTGAGTTCTCTCCGTAGATGCGATTCATGATGCGTTGAGAATACATTGCAGGAGAAGATCTTGAGCTCTCCTGCATAGCTTTGTTAATCTGGTTGGTCATTCCTTTGAGCTCGTATGAGTCGAACAGGGTGCTCTGGTTAGGACTCCAGGCCGACCTCAGGCTCTTCAATGGCATTTGAGGCATCAACGGTGACTGTAGATGATGATTCTCCAGTGGACTATCCATGGAGTTGCTTAGAGTTTCAAAGGAATTCATACCCCTTTAGATATTCTTTTGTGATCAATTTTGTCATTTAAGTTGAGCTCATTGTGTAATTCACAAGAAACTACATTGTTTTCTACGTCATCAACTTTGGTTTTGGGTTGATCATTTAAATCGGATGATGAAGCGAAATAAGAAAATACTATTGGCCGATCAATTTTTTTTTTCCTGAAAAGGGGATTCGAACTCTAGTCACCAGGGTGATGCACACCATACTTATCACTTCAATTAATGCCTCGGGTGTCTAATTTAATTTAACATTATCATTAGACCAACAAACAATGTGTATTGTTAAGTCATGACTTAACAAAATACACACAGGAATACAGTATCTCAGGCTCAAAATTTCCATTCTTCAAAAGGGCACAAGAGGACTGAGAGTCTTGAGACTTCAACATTGGCAGTAAATAACAAATAGTCGTAGCTGGATCCTGTAAGTTACAATAGCTGGGAAGCTTCAGCGGAGCATCGATATAGAGCGTATGCCGGAAGGAAACTCATTGTAGGAGACAACAGAGGAGGGTTCTAAAACCCACCTTTTGGAGAGACCAAGAAATCATTTGTAGTTTGTCCATTAGACCAAAGTGAAGCCATGTCAAAGCAAACAAATGGGTATTTCCTCTTCAGCCCAGAAGAAAATTGAAGCCAAGCAGCAGACTGATAAGTTCTCTGTTTCAACCTTGAGTTCTCCTTATCCAGTCCAGAATATCAGAACAATCTTCACGGCTGATGAAATGCCTTCATATTTTAAAAAAAAAAAAGTCACAAGCAGATTAGATTATTTTTTTCCCCATAATGAACATAACTATAATAAAATCCATTGCCTATTTGCTTTGTCAAATTATACCTGTTTTTAGGGTGATATTTATTCAGTGCAGAAGCTTCCCGTCGGTTTGTTATGCCTTTCTTCATTTTTAGTGACTCGGGCACAACTAGTGTTCTACTTTGATCATGGTATGCACCACAAATAAAGTTAACCACCTCTTCCTGCCATAATTCTCCTTCACTATAATAACCGGGAGGCAAAGCATTGCATGAAATAGAACAAGCAAACCTTGTAAATAACAAATGTTTGAAAACACTATTAGTGAACAGGAGGTGCATCTAGGGAACACGACGTGCATCCATTAACGTGTCGTCAAAGATACCGTGTTGATTTTGACTTTAGAAGACCAGTTACAACTTAGAAGTAATGAAATTGATGAATCATGTTTTCTGCTATGGTATGAATGATCGACATTGGCTATAAGGAAACAAATGGGATGTGTGGCTATATGAATGGGATGCGTGGCTATATGTCTGTGCATGCTCATGGCAGTTTGAAAAAAGCAAAAATGTAGGTTTGAGAGGGCAATATGAGATATCATGGGCATATGACAATTTTCTTTGTATGACCAGCTCACTATACAGCTAAAAGCAAAAGCACACTAGTCCATCCAAAATCAGCTGGCATTATCATTTATCATGTACATAGCTTTCATGTTGCCTATACTATACATCGAACAACATCCTGCATTTAATATTGACATCATAAAAATCTCATCATGATTTTGCCTCCAAGCTAAGATGAGAAAATTAGTTTCAGCATACCAGGGGTTTTGAAGCATCAAGCCAGTGGTAAATTTGCTCATTGCGAAACCATGTCATTTGCCTTTTTGCAAAATTTCTGCAAAACCATATAATTGCTAGATTTACATAGTATCCGAGTCAAAGAAACTAAACAAAACAAGGAAAAGAAAAGGGAAAGGGGAAAAAATCTCAAAAAATTTTGAGCACTCAAACGAGCAAATTTATCAATGAATATGTGATCTCTCTATTGCAGCCTTGCAACTCTACCACTGGTGCCATAATTTAACGAAAGCAAAGAAGCTGTAAATTCCAAAAATGATTTATCTTCTCACTTTTCCCAGTACATTAAACTAAACAAAATGTAAGTTTCTCCTTCAAAGGACAATTAATTTATCACAATGTGAGACAGCCATATGGCTCCTATCAAACAAACTAGCGTAATCATTTCAAAATAATCATGAAACAAAAATGCTTTACCTTGATGCTTGCTGAAATTCAGATAAAAAAGAAAAAAATTCTCCTGCAGAACTCCTGCCCCCTTGTAGTCTACAGTTTGTTAGGTACTCCATAGTCTGAAAGTATTAACAATAAAGATCATAAAATCGAGTAGCATGCAACTGAAAGGTTAGCGTATTAAAAAAAGACATATATGCAAAGGAACCAACAATGCAATTATATCCAAAGCCATACTTGTCTGTATCCAATTGCTCGAGTTGCAGAGTTTGAATTAGGAAGAAGACCTATATCAAGAAGCCATTTGGCCTCAGACAAAATTCCATCACTTCCTACAATCGAAAGCAACCACAGTAGATTAAAACCAAATAGGAAAATAATTTTTAAAAAAAAAAAAGCAAGAGCAAGGACCCTCTGATACGGAAAACATTATAAAATGCAAATGCATGGAACAAAATAGCAGGCAGAAAGCACATCTTGGCATCTTATTCATAATCATCATGTTCAATGATTCTATTGGACAATTTGCGACTCATCATAAAAGACATTATATAGCAATTGGAAAGATCTTCTTATAGTCTCTTAACAGTTGTTCCCATGCTGAAGTAAAAAAACAAAAATTTACTCAATAATTCAGTTAAGAAACAACCAAAATACTTAACAATTGTCCTCCCGATAAACAGGATTTATGGTAAAAAGAATGACAATTTATAGTTGGTGCCATAGCATGAAGGAAAACTGCATATGCACACATCTCATCACCTGCTCAGCTAAATTAATCGATTGAATTCTGAGGAACTCAGCCATAAAACCAATTAGAAAAAAGAACCTAAGAAAATATCAAATCAAAGCAAGGTAAAGACAATATTGACAGACACCCATTCAAAAATATTTACAGTCACCAAAAAACAATGGAATCAGTAGTTATACAAACTAATGCAAACACTTTTAATATCTTTGAGAAAACTTCAAAACCAAAATACCAAATTTACACCATTTCACATCTAGAACCTTTTAGAGCACTAATTTTCCTTTTGGTCGTGACCTTTTGCATAGGTTATTCTTTACATCTCATAAAGTCGGCAAACAACACGCCTAATGTATATTTTCCCCATATCTAGACAAGCGCTGGTGAGTACTTCGAATAATTTAAGATCTCTAAATTATAAACGAACAAAATCATGATGTATAAAGTTGTGGGTCTTGTGATGTGATGTGACTCACCTGAAAGCATATCTTCACACCTGAAATCAATTAACTTATATAGATCAAGTCGGGGGCTTGAGAGAAAAAAACAAATAAACTCATAGTCCAAATCTTTCTGTTTGACCAGCTCAAGCATATTGGAAGATGTGGAAGTCGAATCAGAGCAATTGTCTGTTTCTTTTGAATCAACTTGCTCCTTGAAAGAATCATACGGCACTTCAAAAGCGGATGGAGGAGATCCAGAAGCCTGTCACACCAAAAAGGGCCTGGATGAGAAGATATAGCAGCTGGGCAGCCACTAAGAATCCAGTCAAAAAATATATATTACAATTTCAAGCACAAAAGTAACCAACTGAAAACCGTAAATTTGAGGTTCTGCAGAAAGAAGAATTCTAGAGGGAGCAACTCCTGAATTAATGGTGTCAAGAAACTAAGTAACTTTACAAAAATGGCAAACACAATGTTGCACTCCAACATAAATGAGTGTGATTGTATTTGTGAGGGTGTATAAGCGGGTGGGCATGTCTGAGTTTGCTTCTTTGCATAATGAGAGATAAAGAGCAATAGAAAGAGAGACAGAGGGAAAAAAGAGATTCCAATATCCATCACTAAAGCTAGAAAACATCACAAGATAACCTTAATTATCTCAAGGCTGCGCCTTAAACGATACCAATCATTTGTAGCCAAAGACTGTGCCCTTGGATCACCTGCTTTTACCACCAATTGCACAGCTCTGTCCCAATCCTCCTCTCTCTGAAAATTTTCAAGCTCCCTATGTACTTCAGACGCAATTTCTGGAGAAGCCTTTGGGACATCTGGCTTTCCATACATGAACCTGAAAACGCATGAGAAAATAAGGGATTGGATATGTGCCGTGCATGATTTTCTGATATCTGCCAGGGAGGGAGCGGAGCGGTTGTACTTCAATTCGATTCAAAATGTCTTCATTAACTTAAAACAAGAATCCAGATAAACAAATAATGAATAAAGGACATGCAATGATGCAACCGCCTGACCAACAGTTTTAGTTTATGAATATTTGATAGTTCAAAAGAATTGATGTTTTGTTGTTACAAGCATTTCACATTTCCAGGCACAGAAATTCCTAAGCTCACCTTGAACAACTAAAGAAAAGATACTTGGATTTTGGAAACGTACCATCGTAGGTACAATCCAGTACCACCAGCAACAATGGGGACCCGACCATTGTCAAGAATATCTTTTGTAGCTTGTCTTGCATCCTCAAAATACTGTCCGACGGAATAGTCTGTAGGAACCAAAATGGCGAGTATTTCAGTTGAGTGGCTATTAAAAATATTCATTCTATTAGCTCTGAAGTTATCGGTGTAGAGTGTGATTAAATTTGAATATGCTTTAACAGCATAGGCCGGTTCCAATGCAGCATACCCTCGGAGGGATGCAGTATGTCAATCAGATGATGAGGTACTTCCTGCAAAACAACCAGAATAGATCCATTATTATGTAAACTAAACATGCCAGTGTTTTTGGAAGCCAGTGCATAACGGACAGGCAGAAAAGATATATTATTTACCAGCAAAGATAATAATATAAAACAGTACCTTTCTATCACTTGGAGAAGGTTTTGCAGATCCTACATCAAGACCTCGATAGACCTACATTGAAAACCAATTTCAATTTAAGTAACCATGCCCCATCCAGCTTGCCTTGGAATGAATAGAGAATGGAAAAACTCTAAAACATTCAAAGAGAATTTCTTAAACATGGCAGAATCTCACTCCCATATCAAAGACACAACTGGGATATATTCTATTTCCAGCAACCCAATGGACTCTAAAGAAAAATATTAGCATTTTTTTACTCCTTTCTAAGAAAAAAAGATAGCTTTAAAAGTACATCATGAAGTTTCATAATTTTGGAGCAATTTTTGCTCACCAGAAACAGAGAAAACAGAGGGACTATAATGAAAATGTGTACAAATAATGAAGTTCCATAATTTGAGCGATTTTCAATAACTACCATTAACGATTCTCTTGTCATTTACCCTTAAATTTCAGGGACACCAAACAAGCCAATAGCAAAAAGAAGGAATTGGGCAGACCTGCACGGAGTCGGCGCTAATGATTTCTCCATTGAGGCGCTTGGCGAGCTCCATTGCGAGTCTGCTCTTGCCAGCGCCTGTAGGCCCAGAGATGACGATGACCTTCTCCTTCTTCTCCTCTTTGGCAACTGAAACGCAGCAACGCGTCGTCGTATTGGGGAAGAAGTGGCGGCGACGAGGAAGCGCTAGTGGGGATGGATGCCGCAGAAAGCAAAGGCAGCGTGTACGGATTCCACATACTTCGGTCATTATCATTTTACGGAGAGAGGGAGAGAGACCTGTGTGTGATTCTCGGAAAGACTTTGAAGGTGAGAGGGTGAGGTTCTAGGCTTTTAGCCTATAGGTCGTGGGGTTTAAGGTTTAAGATTTTTCAAGAGTAATAAATTTACTGATTTTTAAAACGAATAATAAATTTGTTGAAATGTTAAAATAGATATGCTACCTTTGAGATCAATTATATACAGAGGTTTAATAGTTGCCTAGTTGTCGGGATCCACTGAAATTCAACCCTAAATCTTATCTCTTACCGATTCGTTCAAATCACTTGGGAATAATCTAGTAATGAATCTCTCTATTGTCAAACCGTATAAATTCGGAGAGTCCTGAGTTCGATTTTCATGGTAAGTAGTATCCTTGTGGTCATGCTCTGGACTTCGACTCAACTTACTTTGTCTTCAGGTGAGAAATTTCTGAACAGCGAACGCGAGGGCTCGAGTTTAGGCTCGTATTGAATTTTCAAAATACAAACTTGTAATTTTTGAGCAGCGAACCCGAGGGCCCAAGTTTAGGCTCATATTGGATTTTCAAAAGACAAACTTGTATGATTTCATTCTCGATTGTTAAAAAAAAGTTTAATAGATTGCATATAAAAAAAATTACAAATTAGGATGCAATTGCTAACCCAATTGAATATGAATTTGAAAGGCAATTCAAGAACACATTCTTACACATAGGTTACAACAACTTGGGATGCCAAATTTACAATCAAAAGCCTTGGCCTTCACATCATCACATCACATTACATTACATGTCACCTAAGTAACATTGTGCCAACCGGTTGTTGTATGAAGTATGAACTACTACTCAAAATAACTTCAACTTCAAGAAACAGTCCCTTCAACCACAATGACATTCTTAGTTAATCACAGCTCTCTCTCTTCTCCAATCAATCTATCTTTCAATGAAAAATCTACCTACACTGGATCGCCGGATCCAATCTCTGTTTCCGATTGCATTGGCGTTGCTACTTGTCTTGGGAATCGCACGACTAGTCCTAGACAACTTGAAGAGCAACCAGAGCCTTGTTTTCTTGTCATATGGCAGGCAAGAAGGTGACAACAAGTATAGAGAACCTGTGTTTGTTAAACCTGAAGATTTGGTGAATGAAGGATGCAATGTTTTTGAAGGAAAATGGGTTTGGGACAATGTGTCATATCCTCTTTATACAGAAGAGAGTTGCCCTTACTTGGTGAAGCAGACTACTTGTTTGAGAAATGGAAGACATGACTCCTTCTACCAAAACTGGAGATGGCAGCCTAATCAATGTAAATTGCCGAGGTATATTCATGTTCATTTTTTCCTTAATACCTAGTATTAGAGTTGTAGGGGTGCAACCTAGAGATAAAGTTTGCTTACATGTTGTATATATATCCCCGACTCCGCCCTCTGCGAGAGTCTTGTGCATGGGTTTTATTTACCTTTTGTTTACCTATGGTTGCCGAGTATTCATGATTTTAATGTAATAAATGGTGGTCTTAATTATGTAAATGAAGCTAATGATTCAAAGATATGGCAGGTTTGATCCATTGAAGCTACTGCAAATTTTGAGGGGCAAAAGACTGATGTTCATAGGAGACTCAGTGCAGAGAGCACAGTTTGAATCTATGGTGTGCTTGGTGCAGTCAGTGATTCCTGATGGAAAGAAGTCCTTTGACAGAATTCCTCCCATGAAAATCTTCAAAGCTAAGGTATCCAAAATCGCTCATCCTCTTCCATTCCAAAGAAGCAAGGCCAGTTGAATGCCAACTTCAGAATGTATCAGAAATGCTTCTTTTATTCATTTTCGGGTTTGTTTTCAGGAGTTCAATGCATCGATCGAGTACTACTGGGCGCCATTTATCGTCGAGTCCATTTCAGATCATGCCACAAACCATACTGTTCGAAAACGACTAGTTGACCTCGACTCCATTGCCAAACATGGCAAGAGCTGGGAAAGTGTAGATGTGTTAGTATTTGAGAGCTATGTGTGGTGGATGTACAAGCCTGTCATCAACGCGACGTAAGTACACTCGATCTCTAATTACCGATCAATCGAAGCTTCCATCGCTAACCAAAATAAAGTTAGTTCATCCAAAATGCACCTGAATGTCTGGTTTTTGTTGACAGATATGGATCTCCGGACGATATTCAGGAATATAATGTCACCACTGCTTACAGATTGGCACTAGAAACTTGGGCAAAGTGGCTTGAATCCAGCATCAACCCTAGAAGGCAAAATGTGTTCTTCATGAGCATGTCTCCAACACATTTGTGGTATATGTTTCTTTTTCTTCATTTGGATGATCCTCCCATTATAGTTTAGGAAACATCACACAACCTTTTCTGTTGCAGGAGCTGGGAATGGAAACCTGGAAGCGACGGAAACTGTTTCGACGAGTCATACCCTATTGAAGTTCCATGGTACTGGGGCACCGGCTCAAACCTCGAAATCATGGGAATACTTCACAATGTCTTGGAAGGATTGAGGATCAATGTAACATTATTGAACATCACACAGTTATCAGAGTACAGAAAAGACGCTCATACGTCTGTTTATGGCGAACGCAAGGGTAGACTCTTGACGAAGGAACAAAGGTCTGATCCGAAAAATTTCGCAGATTGCATTCACTGGTGTTTACCAGGAGTTCCTGATACATGGAATGAGATTTTGTACTCTTATTTGTTGCGGAAACATCGAAATTTTTAGTAAATTATTCACAAAGTGGAGAAGCATGATAATCTGAGAGACATTTCCCTGCACAAGCAGAGTTGAAACTATCGCTAAACCAAATTGGTAGCTGCTTATTTTCCTTAGCTTACCTCCTTGAGTAAAAAGCTACTGCTTCTTTTTTTTTTTACTAGTGATTGTAAACAACTTCCGTACACAAGACTCTCATACTAGACGGAAAAAGAAGAGATAGAAAACAAAATACACCCAATATATTATTACAACACATATACAGACAACATAAAGAAAAGGGCTTGAATGGCTTAGAACAGATAGAACAGACACCCTTTACTTGAAGCTTTCACTTGGAACGTCCTTGTTCTTTGGACGCACCTCTAAATTAGAAAACCAAAGACACAAGCAAGACTTGTTGTGAAATGCTTCCTCCAACTCCTCCTCAGTTTCGATCTCCATATTGGAGAAGCAAAGACAAAGTTTACCTTTCTTTTTCTCCATTGTCTTCTTCTTCTTCTTCTTCTTCTTCTCTTCAGCTTTGGTAATCACAGGTGTCTGAGTTGTTAGTGCATGATCACCAGTCGAAATTGGCTCATACTCGAAAGTCTTAGGGTAATCAGATGAACCAGTCATTGCTAAATTGGTTATTTTGCTCTATATGAAGTTTGGTGCAAGGTATACGAGAAAAATGAGTATATATATGTGTGCGCGCCCGCGCGCGCGCGCATGTAATTATGACATGAACAGAAAGAGTTGTTTCTCCCCTGTTAAGTATAATTAAAAAAATATTTAAAGTCATGAATTCAAGCTTACAAAAAAATTAGAGTCAATTCAAGCTTACAACTTGCAAGCTAAGTAAATCAATAATGTCAAGAGTAATTGCTTATAAAAATTCTTGTGAGATCATTGATGTTTATGCATATATATATATATATATATTAAAAAAAATAATGCCTTCACCAAATGGAAACTTAAATTTTTTTAAACATGAGTGTTATATTATAATTGTATCAAGTTAAATCTTTGCTAAAGTCAACTAATTCAAAAATCCCACCAATAAACAAATGTATGGACTATGAAGTTAATACACATATACATCAAGCACATTACAGATGGCTTTCCTTGGATGAGTTGAAAATGAAATCGAAGAAAACAACGTTTCAACTCAGTTATTGAATGTTCAATGGGTTAATGTAATTTTTCATCACTCAAAGAGTTATCAAGTTTCAACTCAATTATTGAATATATTCAAATGTTTTCAACCTGACAACCTAAAGTCGAAAATTGTTCCAATATGCACACTTGAATATATTCACGTTCTTTTATCCATCATGATTTTGTTCCTGTTTGGATTCTGTTGGTTCTGAATGGATTATGATTTTTAGTGACAAGGGTGTGAATTTTGTTGCTTTTTTGTATTTTTTTTTGGAAAATAGAAAACAATCCAAAAATCGGAAAATATGCTTAGTTGACAATTTAAAAATGCTAAAAAAATAGAAAATCATTTTAAAACAGAAAACGAAATAAAAAATTAGTATGTTTGTTTTCCATGTGTTTTTTTTTTATTTTTCGAAAAATACATTTCGTTGACATTTTAAAAAATATGAAAAAATAGAAAATGTTTTTAAAGCAGAAAACGAAAAGAAAAGAAAAAGATATTTTCTGAAAATAAAATATAGAAATTGGAAATTTAAAATGCAGAAAACAGAAAACAAACAAATAGTAAAAACACTCCAATTTTCGGTATTTTTACCTTCTTTAAAATCTCTCCTTGTGGACAGAGTTGTAATTTCATGTTTAAGAATAGAACATCATCTTCTTCTTGTTTCCTCCTCTCTGTGCCAACCCTAGTCTCTCATTTTTCAGTCTCTTCTTTTCCCTCCTCCTTTCGTAATCTCTTCTGTCTGAATGGTAATTCTTCAATTATTTACAGGCAGAATGTCTTTTACTAATGTCTGGACTGCTTACTTCCCTAGACCTCACCCTTTTGGAGTCTCTCAAAACAGCCTTCGCATTGGAAGGAATTTGATTTTTGGCAAGTTTTGCCTTTCAAAATCTAATGCAGACTCGACTGACAAGAATACTTGGAATGGGGAGGTTCAAGTAGATGATTACTCTGTTTCTACATCAATTTTTGGTGATGAAGAAGATAAGGAAAGGCAAAGAAGAAGAAAGATTGGAATGGCAAATAAAGGCATGGTACCATGGAATAAAGGCAAGAAACATAGTGCAGGTAAGCTCCATGGGGCATGTAAAGTTTAAATTTTGTTGCTCCTTAGACTGTATGTTCTGTTGATTGAAGTATTTTTTTTTTAATTTTTTTATGCCTATACCTTTCAGAGACTCGTTTGCGGATCAAGGAGAGGACAATTGAAGCAATGAGAAATCCCCAGGTGATTCCATGTAAGACTGTCAATTTGGTGGATGTAGCTCTTTTCTCATGGTGGTTGTGGAAATTGTTGCCTGATTCTCTCAGTGGCAGTTCAAACCATGCTTTCTTTTAGCAGTTTTTTCATTGCTTGGTTTCTGAAATTTCTTCCTTTTAACTTTTTGCCAAAACCTTTCAGGTTAGGAAGAAGATGGCCGAGCAACCACATCCTCCTCACAGGTAATCTTTTGGAGAGCTGTTCTTGTAATTTTTGTTTTCTAGTCAATCATATGGTGCTTTGCAAGTGTTGGGAATAATATTTTGGAGAATTACCAAATAAAATACCTAATGTTTGCATAAAGTGTTACTTCTTATTGGTTTAAAATTTAAATTATGTGGGTTGGGATGGGAGATAGGATTAGATGGCAGTGTGTATATATACTCATCAGTCATTGTAATCAATTTAGTTCAATGAAAGTAATTTCTCAAAACTCCTTTAAAATTAAGTGTTCTTGCAGTGATGAGATCAAGGCAAGAATAAGCTCTTCACTAAAGAAAATTTGGGCCAAGCGCTTGAAAAGGAAAAGATTGGGAGAAATCATATTTTTGTCATGGGCAAAAAGCATAGCAAAAGCAGCTAAGAAAGGAGGGACTGACCAGCAAGAGCTAGATTGGGATAGCTATGATAAGCAAGAACAAGAAATAGCTCTTCAAGAGAGTCAAAGAGCTGCAGGCAAGGTTAAGGCGAAAGAGCTGGCAAAGATGAGGGCAGCACAAGATAGGATTGCAAGATATGCTCTGAAACAGAAAAAGCTTGAAGAGAAAGCAAGAGTTAGACGAGAAATAAAGAGAAACGCCCTCAAAAGATCAAAGAGTGATCTAGAAGAGTGTGTAGCTGCCCAGGAGTGGAAACTGAAACAGAGATTAATGAAGGTAAATGACTGAATCGCATTAATGGCAACCCTATGATTTGTGGGAATTTTGGGATCCTGTAGTGTTGGGATATCACTCATGCAACTTTATTTAGCATATGTGATGATATCAATATGTTCATTCTCTTGAGTTGAGGTTTCTTATTTTGTGAATGAATCCTATGGTACATGGGAAAATTTTACGGATGACTATATAGCATTGTGAGATTTGGAGTGGTTTCTCAGATTGTCTCCCCCAATTTGCTATCTAGCCAGATTTTTCTGAGTCTTTATTTTATTTTTTGTTATAGATTTCCTTGCGCAAGACTGGACTAGGTAGATTGAATTTGCCATTCGAGTCCTATTTTCCCTTCGCCTATGCAAGGGTAAGGGTATGCACATCTTGCTCTTACGTGCTCCTGCTTCCATTGCAAGAGCCTCGGGCACAAGAGTTATTTACTTCTGTGTATACCTTTTTAAAATTCTATATATTGTGGAGGACAGCCTACTTGAGGGCCATTTCTATGGGGTCCCTAATATTGGTTATGTCCCATAAGGACCCACCTACTAAACTAAAATGAGTTAAAGAAGGTTGCTTCTCACTGTTCACATTGGTTGAGATTGGCAATGTAGTCACTTTTCAGGTTCAAGCAATACATCATAGAATGGTGTATAAAATTTAAACTTCACAGAAGACATAAAAATATGTGGGAGAGTGAAGAAAATAGGAATTTAATGGCAGACTCATCCTACTTATTTCCTCCTAATATATGGGGATTCCTCTTCTTGGGGTCTCTCTTTGAACACCATACAGGCGGTGTTTTCTTTTAGGATATTTTTGAAATCTTCCTTTATGCCTTTTTAAATGTTTAGCTTTTAGAATGGGGAGAAAAAGGAATAAGCCAGATGGTTTTGACCTTGGATACATTGCATGAGAGAAGTCACTTACAGCAGATTATCATCATTGCGTATTTAATAACCTAACTAATCCATCCCTCTTGAGTGAATTTCTTAAACGTAAGCAATTCAAAAAACTCTTAGGGATCCAATTACCATATTCCCTTTGCATTTTAATGGTCTGTGGGACTTTGACACGAGTTAAGGAATGGTACTTTGTCATGGATTGTCATATCTTTGTGATTATGGGATGTGTACTTGATACATGTTCATGTGCTTCAATAGTGGATTTCCACTCGTGGTTGCCTGACAATTGTATATTTATCTTGTCCTTAGATTCGAAGAAAGGTGTCCATGAATGGTCATGTTGGTATTCAAGGAGAGACAGTGATAGCCAGTGTTCCCACCTGGGAGAAATTGGATGCAGAGCTTATAAGGGGAGAGAAAACTCATAGGGAAGTTTCACTTGAAGAACAAATACAAGCTGCCAAAAACAAAAGAATAGAACCAATGGCTGGTGAAGTTCTTGTAGCCTTATCCGCTGTTCACAAATCCAATGAAGCAAGGGGAGAGTAAGCATGAAGTCAAACTTTCTCTGGCATCAATAACCGCATGATATACATAGGCGAGCTGCTTTCTCTTTTCTTTTGCAACTATTTGCTTCTACTTTTATGCATACATTGCTTTTTTGGATTGTTGTTCCAAGATCTGCATTTTCCGATGAAGAGGAAGAAAGAAGGAATCAAACTTTATTCTCTGTTCTTTTTTTTTTCCCCTTTACTTGCTTATTTGTCTAATCAAATTCTAATCTACTTATTTGCTTACTTATTGTGGCATACAGTAGCTTCATGGAATCTTTGATAATATACCGAGCGGGGAAGAGCTATGAGCAACCTTGCCGTAAAGGGAAGGTTGCAGTGTCACATGGTGAAGAAAGTAATCTTCTAATGCAAATTTGTACCGAACTCATTACAAGAAGGATCTGACTGATACCAATCTTCCTGGAAAGCATGGTTGCTCCTCCATGTTCAAATACTCATGTAACTACGACCAAAGAAAATATCTAGTTATTTCACTTGTGTAGATTTTCAGGATGGATCTTCAGGTTCTCTCTGATAGTCTGATGCAGCATGTATCAAAAGAATTTCAAGGAAATGCTGCTGTTAAACTTTCATATATTCAAATAAATGGCAAGTACCGTTGCTGCTATTTACTGTATTCAAATAAACCGCGTGTTTTCTGCTGTTGGTGCGATTTGACTCCACCCAAGCCTTTATTGCGGTTTGTGATAAAGTGGAGTTCTAAGTAAAGTACTACTTTTCTAGTTCATTTCTTTGGTTTGTGCCATTTTCAAGCTCTGGCTTGAAGGTGCAAACAAGTGGTTTATATAGGTCTTAATTAATCCCAACTGCTTTAGCCTTACTCTCAGAACATAGTTGGTTTGGTAACAAGCCTTACTCTCAGAACATGGTTTGGTAACAGATCCCCCGCCTCGTCCAGTCGAGCTGCTGCGTCGTCCAGTCGAGCTGTTGCTCTCTCTGTCCCTTGACGCTCGCTCTCTCTTCGACCCATGACTCGTAGCTTGTACACTCGACTATTCTCCCAATTCAACTCCCCTTTGAATTTTAAAAATCTGCAGAAAGAACTATAAAATGACCTTTCCTAGTTGTGCAAAAGCCGCTAAAAATTTCCTGACATCTGTGGTTTTTTTCCATGTTTACAGCACTGGAAACACTGGCACTCAGGCCTCAGCAAACAAGCTTGAATCACCGTGAAGGATGCCAATTCCCCTGATTTAAGAACGTAAAACTGAACACAAAATAAAGTCGCATTGTAACTAGATTTCAGAAGGCATTGTCAAAAGATTTTGGACATGTCTAAAAGATCTAAAAAACCCATACAAGAACTTTTACGTAAACATATTTAACTAAATAAAAACAATCCCAAGTCTCAGCCTGCCATGCAAATAACATACATGAACCTTGTGATATAACCAGGCAGTGCAAACAGCACATCCCAGACAATCTTATGCCATCCTCGCTTATATACAGCATATTACCCTATTAAACTCACTTCTATGGAAATTTAAAGAATGATAAGGCTTCCAAGTAAACTAGGCATAAATTCTTAATCCCTGCTTGGAGTGTAGTTCTGGTAGCCTGCATTTGGAGCTGAACCTTGGTAAGGCATGCCACCACTGTTGGGGCCATATTGGTAGTTTTGAGTATTTCCAGGCACGGTCTCAGACCACCCTGCATTTGGTGGTATTCCTGCTCCCATGCTATCGTTGGGCTGCATTCCTCTCACGTTGGGTGGCACTCCATAATTGTTCTGTGGCATGCCTCCCACATTGGGCTGCCCTCCTCCATAATTGTTTTGTGGCATGCCTCCCACGTTGTTCTGGGGCATCCCATTCATGTTAGGTGGTGGTGGTGGCGGCGGCATTCCACTCATGTTGTTATATGGTGGCATTCCTCTGTTAGGCATGCCACCTACGTTGGGTGGGGAGTTCTGCATACCCTGATTAGGCATGGGAGGGCGGTTAGACATGCCACTAATGCTAGGCGGAGAGTTTTGAATGGCCTGATTAGGCATTGGAGGGTTGTTCGGCATGCCACTCAGGCTAGGTGGAGAGTTCTGCACACCCTGATTAGCTGCGGAAGCACCACCGTTGTATTGGAAGTCTCGGTTTTGCACGTTTTCTCGCCTCCTCTCAAAATTTCTTGATCTATCAAGATTGCGAGGTCTGTCATTGCGCCTGTTTCTCTCATTTGCTCGCGAATTGTTCCTTATCCACTCCTCATGATACTTAGGGTCATATGGAACAGCCTTCCCATTGATGAAAGGTTCCCCTAACAAAATAGAGAAAAGGAAATGATCATCAAGCAGCTAATTGTGCATGACAGGGTATGAATGATAACAACAAATCCAACATATGAGAACGCGAGGCGATTTAAGAACAAAGGAGAGCACGAGTTAAAATGACATAAAATTGGACCTACACTTAACCATGCTTTCAGGACCTTCTGCATCCTTCTCTTAAATAGCATGCATAAACTATTTCTCTACACGTTCAAAAATTGTATAAACCACAACAATCAGTTAACTATGTGATCAATACGTAGAAAGCACAAGCACTGAAGAATGCCCTATCTCAAGGTTTTCATTAGATATTTTAATAACAAAAGTACCATTAGAGTAAAATGGAGATGAATAAAAAACTACTTCTTGTATTAGCTAACAGAAAACGTTCAAACCATGATGGTGAAGCTTGGGTGTAAGAAACAATAAACTAAACCATGAAATCAACAACCTTCCAGGGCAAATAGCTCAGGGAAATACGAGCTTAGTTAATTTAAATAAAAATGTTTGGAAAAAATAATATGATGCTCACAATTTGCATATATTTATTTCAGTATGAACCAAGCAACACAGATAATGCAAGCACATCTTACCTCCATAATCTTTGTTCTTAACATCCAGATAGGAATCTGGAAGAACCCAACGAACCTTTTCCAATTCTGAAAATAAAAATCATAAAGAAACCAAACATCAAGACAGCCTCTCAGCAAAACAACGGTTTTGGATAACTTCAAGAGACACACCTTTCAACTTCTCAGAGAGGTCTTCAGACACAAGTGCTCCAAAAGCAAAGTAGCATCTAGTTGAAACAGAGTAAATTTTCATCCTCGCTTCTTCCTCACTGTACGAGGAGAAAGCAAAACAATAAATCATTAACACAACATAAATGTACCCTGATTTCTGCCAAGTATCTAGTCATGCAAAATATGACAACAAAAAACAAAATCTGCAGGCAATCTTCTAGAGGCAATGACATAACACTCTTCTTAGTGTATCTACATATACATCTCTAACATGCTGCAATAGCAAGTAGGCTATATTATCACAAACCACACAATCTAAGCTAAAATCCATAAATGTGTAACCTTTTTAGTTTCCCCCATTCTCCCTATTCATCAGCAAGCAATACAAGAATTGATTATTGTCAAACAAGTCATGGTATTAGAAGTAATCAAGCAGCGATTATAACAAATATTTACCTGCCAACAACCATAGCTAGGGTTTTAATATAGCTATCGATGATCTCGTCCCTAGTAGGCTCTCCCTCCGGCTTTTCCATGACCACAAGCCAGTGCTCAAAATCGCATCCATCGAGCAGAATCGTCTCCTTGGGTGGGCGATTAGACCAGTCTGGGCTTGGGTCGTTCAGCGAAGAGTTAGTGGCCCTGGTAGCGAAAGATCTCGAATTGGAGAAGGAGAAGGAGGAAAGGGACGCGAGGGGCCGGAGGCGGTGAAGTAGAGACGAGGAAGGGCGAGAGACAAAGGAGTTGGCAGTGGTGGTGGTGACGGAAGAGAAGGATCGAGTGAGGAGAGACGTTAGGGTTTTGGAAGGCCTGGACAGGACAGAGCGAGAAAGGTGTTGAGTGGCCATGGCGTCAATGGCGTCCGGTTTCTTTGTAGAAACCCTAACTGATTATAGCGAGAGTGCAAAGTCCACTGGTGGATGAGGGTTTTTGAAGGGGGTTTATGGGGAGGATTACCTAAATGCCCTCCGATATTGGCAAAATGGCATGATAAATATCTTTAGTTTTGTTTTTGTTACCGTTATTTCAAAGATTTCAATTAGGGCTCACCATTTGGCCCGCGGGCCTAGGCCCGGCCCGAGCCCGGCCCGGGCCCGCGGGCCAAAGCCCGGCCCGGCCCGAAAGTAGACCGGGCCTGGGCAGCCCGGCCCGACCCCTTGGGTGGGCCTGGGCTCCATTTTTTGGGCCGGGCCCGGCCCGAAGCCCGACACCTCGGGCCAATTTTGGCCCGGCCCGAGCCCGAGCCCGACCCAAGCCCGACGTTATTTTTTTTTATATGTACATAATATGTATATATTTACATATATGTATATATAAATACATACACACACACATACATATATACACACACACATACACAGACAGTGTGCACTGTCTGTGTATGTGTGTGTGTATATATGTATGTGTGTGTGTATGTATTTATATTATGTACATATAAAAATAAATAATGTATATATATACACAAATACACAGTCTGTGTATTTGTGTATATATATACATATGCAGACAGTGCATGCACTGTCTGCATATATATACATACATATATACATGTAATATATATATATACATACACACACATATATATCTGTATATATGTATATATAATATATAATATATGTGTGTATATATATATTATTGCAATGTATGTGTATATATATATACACATCATACGTATATATTTCACACTCTATAAAATATTGTTCAATTGTGTAAAAATTAAAGTACAATTATGACATTAATCAATTGTAAGCAGGGATGACAATTTATCCCCGCCCCAATCCGACCCGACCCGACCCGGCCCGCGAGGATTTAATCTCCAAAACCCTAAAGGCCCTAAACTCTAAACCCCAAAACTCAAAACCCCTAAACCCTAAAAGCCCTAAACCCTTAACCCTAAAGACCCTAAACCCTAAATGCCCTAAACCCTAAAGATCTTAAATCCTAAACCCTAAACCTAAGCACTAACCCTAAAGCCATAATATGACCATCTACTCATAAATGTTGATAAAATCTTAAGACCCTAAGATTTTATAAAATAAGTATAAAATTAAACTATTTAAAACTATATATGTGTATAATATAAAATTTAAAATCAATACTGATTAGGTAAAACTAAAATTATTTAATTGTGTTAAAAATATAACATGTGGTATGTAAAGATAATAATTTAATTAGTTGACAAATATAACATGAAAGTAGAGTTGGCTTGTTGGTTAGTTCATTACTCTCCTTTCTAAAAGTCTCAAGTTCGAATCCTATGATGAACAATTTAATTTTATAATTTCCAAAGAGGATGAATAGTGACGGGCCGTGGGAGCCCGGCCCGAGGCCCGAGCCCGAAGCCCGAACTTTATGGGCCCGGGCCGGGCCTGGGCCTCATATTCTTAGTTTGGCCCGGCCCGAGCCCGGCCCGAGGCCCGAAGAAATAAACCGGGCCCGGGCCCGGGCCGGGCCGGGCCGGGCCAGCCCGGCCCGATGCCGAGCCCTAATTTCAATATACCAAGCCTCTTTAGGTACTTTTGAGTGGCTTAGGTAATTTCTAAAAACACCCCATTCGATTCAAATCGTTAAAATGACACTCCGTAAACTCTATGCAACACTATTGCAAGTTCTTCCATCCATTTATCCATTTATCGTTATTTGACTCCTCCATGCAATTAATATGCATCAAAAGTTCACCTTAAAATGATTCGTCTGAAAGTTGTTTATAGCGGTCACTTTGATATTTTATTTCTAGTTTGCTCCCAATTGAATCCAAGTCTTGTTTTCATGTTTCTTGAATTGCCAACTACAGCTTGGTATATTGACATCATAGACCTTAAATACCAAAATAAACAATCAGAAGCAAGGAAAAAAATATATCCAAACCCACCTTCTTCACCCTCCTATAAACAATCACAATCACTTCATTTCTCTATTTACAGCCTTTCTTCACATCCATTTATTCAACAAAAATTCACCAATCCAGGTGTGCAACACTGCTCCTCGAATAAACCTCAGGACTTTTTTGTTCTGACAGTCGAGTACAATGAAAAACAGAAGATTGGAGACAAACTCCTTCAGTTTTTTTTTTTTTGATGGCTAATAAAGTAAAGATTAAATCCAAAATGACAAGCAAGTGGTACCTAAAGAAGTTCTTTACCCAACTTAATTGCTTCGATCGTATATTGAATTGAAGGTCATGGTAGCATGTGAGCTGGTCATTCCCAACGACGAGAATGAAGTTTCTGGTTTGCCTGATCCAGCAGAGTTTGTGAAAGTTGTGTTCATTGTGTCAGAACTATTTTTAGGCCCTTTGAGACCCATCAACTCATAAAGGAGGCCTGGTCTCGAGATCTTTGTGTCATTCACATCTATTTCACCCATTAGCATCTGAACCACGGTAGACATGGATGGTCGGAGCTTTGGCTTGTCTTGGGTGCAACAGAGACCAATCTTCATGTATCTGCATGCCTCTTCAACATCATAGTCCCTGTTCATCGATGTGTCTACTAAACTCGCAAGCTCTCCCTTTTCATAGAGTTCCCATGCCTGCAGGTTACATATTTTCTTTATCATAACGCCTCTTGCAATTCAACATAAACCATCTAACGGACAAGGAACAAATGAAGATGGCTTCTAAAAGGAGTATATCAATAGACAATTTGACTAGTGCGATGAGGCAAGGTTCTTATGGAGTACTCCAAAACGACGACGAATCCTACATAACATCATCATCTTTATCATCAAAACCTTTGTTTCATTCTCAATAAATTCTTCCGCTGCTAAAAGGAAAAGCAGTTGACATTATTTGAAGAGCTTACCAAGGGAGAAGATGTTAATTCATTGACTTCAAAGCAAATACATTTCATACTTTTACAGTAATAATAATACTATTTGTTGGTAAATTTATTTCTTCACTGGTTTCTCAGCCCATTTATACCTTACATGCAAAAGGCCTTCTTGTTCTCCTCTTTCCCAGAACTTCAATTAACAACTAATGATTAGATCTCTTTTAAAGTAATAAGCTTCCAGAAGGAAAAGACTAGCTAATAGATTCATAAATCCAAACATAACTTGGCCAAACATAACTTGGCTCCTTTGGCCTAGATCATCACTGATTTGATCTATTAGACTTGGAAGATAAATTTTGACAAGGGGCATTACAAACGATGTTTATCGTGCAAGTATTCACAAGGCAAAGACAGGAACACAACATAAAAGATAGTGTAAAGGTTTATCCAACGGAAGGATAGTCTAAAATATTTCAGCAAATAATGTTCCGTGGATAACTTTCATGTTAACTTCCTCAATGGTACCTATGAATCCGTTCCTAAGTTTCTGAAGAATAAACCCAGATTTTGTTGTTCTTAAGACAGTAACTTCCAATCTGTTACCTAGATTCATGGCCCAAGTTCATCACTGGGTTGGTCCTCTCCCAGGCATGTTTGATCGAGAAATATCGATTCTTCCATGAATTATACACATGGAAAAAAAATGAAACATACCCTTTCAAGAAGATATTGTTCTTCTGCAGGTAGCCGCCTGTTTGTGTGGGATCTCCCACTAACAATTTCCAGGAGTAGAACACCGTAACTGTAAATATCTGCTTTTCTAGTCAATTGACCTCGTATTGCATACTCAGGTGCCAGATAACCGCTGCATAAGTCAGGAAACGAGTATGGATAAGCTAAAATGTTAAAGAAAAACAAAAAAAGAACCGAGAGAAGCAATTAGTTAATCAAATTAATAGTATCCCACTTAAACAATGCCAAATCAGGAAGGTGTTGATCCTGTTTGATGTGTCTCACAACACATGGGATGCAACAAAATTAGTTTTCAAGCCTCAAAAGTCAAATCAAAGGCTGAAAAACAGTTACCAATCATCCCAAAAACTTGTTAAGTTCATCAAAATGAAGTACGAAAAAAAAGGGATAAACACAAATCAACCATGTAACCAACCATTTGTACCAATTTCTTTGAACAAGAAATCGTAGACGACACAGTTTAACACAATTGGCAATAGCAAAATAATAACCGTCTTTGAGTCCCTTCACCAAAAACTCACTGATATTAACACATACATATCTACATATATACACGTATAAATATATTGTCCACAAGGCTAATGGGATCGAATATGAACTTACACAGTTCCAGCAACTCTTGTACTTATATGGGTCTGATTGGAAGGGAAAAGCTTAGCTAGACCAAAATCTGAAATTTTTGGCCTGAGGTCTTTATCAAGAAGGATATTGCTTGCTTTGATGTCTCTATGAACAATACGAGGTTGAATCTCCTCATGAAGGAAAGCAAGCCCCTGTGCAATGCCAATACAAATTCTAGTTCGGATCTGCCAACTGAATTGGATGCTGCTGCTGCTTCCACCTAGAAGGTAGATAGGACTATATTATTGAAACATGGAGAAAATAATTAAACCTAAATCAGGAAAATAGTAGCAGATTTACCTAGAAGAGTTTGTGCAAGGCTGTTATTGTCAAGATAGCCATAGACCAGGATTCTATGGTTTCCTTCCACACAACAGCCATGCAGCTTAACCAGGTTATCATGCTCTACATCAGCAATCATATTTATCTCAGTCAAGAACTCTCTCACCCCTTGACTTGATTCGGCTGATAGAACCTTTATAGCAGCCATCGTACCATCTCTGAGCCTTCCCTGTTCATTTGCAATAATTTATAAAAGAAGCCAATCATCAGTATTAAATTAATTTAAAAGATCAATCACACGTTCAGCCAAAGGTGATGAAGATATTATTTTTCTCAAAAGCAAAAAAGGTTCAATCACCTTGTAGACAGAACCAAAACCTCCCTCTCCAATTTTATTTACTGGACTGAAGTTTTCAGTTGCCATTCGCAGTTCTCTGTATGGGTACATGATCGTATTGTGAATGTCTGAAACCTCTGTTTCAATACAAATTCATCAGGAACATTTACAAACTAGATATAACATAGGATAATGCCAGTATCCTTCTTTCTCAAGGTTTCTTGAAATCATAATTTGATGTCTTTAGGGCAAACAAATATTAAGATGCCCAGCTGCTTACCATCGTCAACTTCTGGCGTTTGTACAGCTGGGGAGGCTCTCTTCTTTCTGAAACTAAAAGGAAAACAAGTCATCACCAGCTTCTATAAGGAGAACAATGTGTCCAGTCAAATAAAAGGCACACCCTGCAAAAGTAAAGCAATTGGATGTGTCATGGTAGAATCCAATCAATATTCCCCTTCCTAATAGTTAACCAAGTTATTTACAATTTATCTTTCAAAAAAATGAAAATGAAGAGCCAAAAGGTGTAAAGTGATATTGCTCCCGGTGGGAATCAAACTCAGGACCTTCCATGTCCATTATACCCGATTCATGACTTCGATTAAGTTGAATGGTACAAAGAAATTCAACTCAAGAAACCAAAAGGAGTTGCATGAATAGCTGTATGAGAAGGTTGTCAATTTCTACAAATCCTTGCACAACCAAATCTAAGAGACATAAACAAGCTTTAGGATTCGCTTCACACTTTAATCTTGTAAATGACCCTTCACTTCACAAAAGCAATAACTCTGCAACTCATACCCACTTACCATATGAACACCCCAATCCAGTTTCACATTCATTCGTCCACAAATTCACACATCAATATTAACAACAACTCACAAGAAACACAGAAATTGACCAAAAAAAAAACATACATTTACACAAAAGGAATTTGATTTTTCACTTCTTTCTCCTCATTGAAAAGTCAAAGCAACAAAAGAGAAAACCCATAATTTTATTTCTCTTAAAAAAACTGGTTTTTTCTCGTCATTTACTTGACAAAACAACCAAACAATAGCAGAGAATGAACAAATGAAGCTCACCTGAAGTTTTTGATGCCACCGGAGAATATCAGAGATGTGAAAGTCCTCTCCTATGAAATATAAACAAACGAAATAAGATAAGATATCTGGGTGGACTTTGCGTTTGCTCTGCAAGTCTAGTCCTCGTTTGTACGATGAGGGAAGGGCGAGAGGTAATCAAAAACTATGGCGTATATATATGATATAATCACACTTGTATTATAGATGGATTCTGGTCAACATTGGTTCCTAAAATCCACGTGGAGTTTTCTAATTTGTTTATTGAATGATCAAAAAACTCTAAACAACTTGCTTTTATTTGAATTCATCATATCATATTTTTATAATTTGGTATTTTGACTTTATTTATTTATTAAAATTATAATTCTCTAAACTTTATAGCATCTCCGGTACGCGTAACCAAAATAAATCATCAAAATACCAAATTGATTATTTTTATGACTCCAACCCAAGAAACGAAATGAGTAACCATTTCTCAAACCCATTTAAATTAGTCCATTATAGGAAGCTCATCTCCGAATTAATAATAATTCAACAATAATTAAATGGTTAATAATTTAAAATTTGATAAAAGATATAAGCACATATTAATAAATCATTTAAGGAAAAAACATAAAGTTTTTAAATATTTATCATTCCATAGTATCATGTTCTATTTGACCCGTTTGTTGATTTATCATCAATTTGTATAACATATCCAATAAATTTTCACATTTTGCATTAATGTTCCGCCAACAACTTTTAGTAGATGCTTCGGTAAGTTCCCATTGGGTTTGACCTCTATAATTGATAACAACTAATTAGTTTTTAGTGTTGATTCTCTTTTAACTGTTAACTATTTAACTACTTTATTTTTTAGTGTTCAACATTTCTCTTGAAAATGTCTGACTATTATTCACTATTGAAGAATTTAAGATGATTGATTATTTCTATTTTAGAAAGAATTGTATAATATCCTTTTATGTAATAATTTTTCTCAATATTTTGGACAATATAAATGATATTAAAATAATTGAACCAAACATTCACAATATTTTGTAAAACATATATGCCAACATTTTAAACAGTATTTTTTAAATCAGCTAACATAAATATTAAATCTCAAATTGTTTCCCAAATCCCAAACACAGCCATAATCTTAAATGGAAGTATATAATAATATTATGTAATGAACAAGACTAACAAAAGCAAGTTGCCTCCTCAATATGGCATTTTTATTTACTGAAAATGATATTAGAAGTAAATAAACAATATAATTATGTAGATATATAAAAGGTCACATAAGAGCAAATAGTATTATTGAAGATTTAATATATTTAAAAAAAAAAACAGAAGGCATTAATTGATTTAATTAATTTAGACGTTTGGTTTGATCTTTTCAAGTCAGTCCATGAGATTTGAAAAGTCACGTGACAGGACACACGCCGAATAGATCCTCTCAAGCACTCCCACTAGGAAGTGTCATTGCACCGAGTAACGTCTTCACATGGGCAATTGTGCATGGTTTCAATACGACCAATTCAATATTTAATTAAACACCCCCCCCCCCTCTCTCACATATATATATATATATATATATATTCTCTCCATTTTGATTTTAAGCTGTTGGATCTAACCAATTAACTGAGATAAAAATTGATTTAGAATTTAAGGGAAGGGTTAGGTTTAGGGTTTAGGAGCTTAGGGTTCAGGTTTTAGGAGTTTAGGATTTAAGATTTTAAGGTTTAAAACTTAGGTTTGGGATTTAAGATTGTTTAATAAGTTATAATCTCAATCATTTATCAGATCCAACGACTTAAAGTAAAGGTCTTTATTTGAGGTAAAATAAGAATCTTTTTACTGTAGAAGTACTTTATGTTTTATATATATATATATATATATAAGCTTTCTTAAATATGAATGCCTGTAAATAATAATATTCATCCACCTCTAATCTCAACCTTTGGATATGATCAACGGTCGAGATTAGAGGTGATTAAGAAATTGAGCGCCAACCCAATTCTTCCCAACTCGTAAACCTTTATCGTCACCGCCAATTCCCCCCTCCTCATATGCCCCTGAAACCTCAGTTTGAAACGCTTCACTTTTGCTACTTGAAACTCATCGCCTTCGCAACCCTTTTAAGTTTCACCGCAATCATCGACGCCGAACACTTCAAAGTGAATATGGAACCCCTTCAAATTTCATCATTATCGCCGCCCCTTTGCCGAACACGCTAAAATAAAAGTGGAGATCGCGACCATATAGTTTTTTTTTCTGATATTCTTAATCACCTCTAATCTCAGTTGTTGGCCAGATCTAACGATTAATTTTAGAGATCCATAAATATTATTATTTCCAGGCGTCCTCATGTGACAAAGCATATATAATTGAACAAGGTCCACAAACACACAGGAAGATAAACTTATTAGTTACTTAATGTACGTAGGTTCCCACTTTTGTGGATGTCTTGAACCACGTTGCCTCCATTTAGGTGAAATTATGCTTAGCTCTGGTGCTGGGTCTTCTCTGCCGTGCATGAAAAGTCTTTGCATATATGTCTATCTCATTAATTTGTATTGGTGCAACCAATTCAGTCTTCGAGTATATATAATCAACGCATGCGCAAGTACACTTCAATATGTTACTTCACGCGGTTAAGTATTTGTCCGTTGCAGTGTGTATTGACTTCGTCTCCCAGATGGTAGAGAAACTACCAGCTTTGCATGACTAGCTTTGTCCTTTGCTAGAGAGATCTAAAAAAACATAGTGTCATTGTGTGACAGAGTAAATGTTAGTCTAATGTTACTATTTCAAAACAATAACATTATATTAATATTAGTATAATATTACCAACAATATGATTGTGTCATTACATGTGTGTATAATGCTAATATTTTCTATTCTTCAAAACAGTAACATTATTATGGAGGTTTACTTCTTCAAAACAGTAACGTTAGTAGTAATACCCTTGTCATATTTGGATAGGAGCTCTTAGTTTTAATCTGCAGATATGGTTTTGGAATGTTTTTTTTTTCTTTTTGAGTTTTTGCCTTTTGTGTCCACTGAATTTGACATTCCCAAGCTTAATTTGGAAATTCAGAAATTACGTACAATCCGAACCCTTACTGGCATTGCTCAAGCACCACGGAACTCAAGCACCACTTTAGAGCCCGTAAAATATGAGCCAACAAGAATATGTCTAGGGAGGATGGGGCCGAAGTATCCACGGAACTCACAGCAAAGACTCCACCCCCAACCAAAAACAAGTAACCCGAGATCTCCCATGACTTGAAAAAACAAAGTGATGAAACCAAAAACAAGTGACTGACCACAATTAGGTCCAAAGGTGACACTCATGTGGAAAACGAGTGCTTATGTGGAACAAAAGAAGTTTAGGTGGATTTATTTATCCAATATTTATCAAATGGGTACTAATATGACATTTTCTATTAAGTAATCGAATTCAATACACTAGAGGGATAGTTGAAATGGCACAAATCAAATGTAAGGCAACGTATATGTACGAGCAAAAAATGGCGCCTTTTTGACATTTTAAACTCGAAAAAGTTAACGGTAATGAAGCTATATATATACTATCTTATCTACTTTAGATTGATTAAATATTACATTATTGTTTTTTTGTTTTGTTAGTTGAAAATGAGAGTGTAAAAAAGAGAAACCTTAAAGTACCATTATAAAGTGTCCTTTGGATACTTAGAAGCTTGTAGTATCATATATATCACTAGATTTGATTATGCAATGAAAGTCAAAGTGAAGTACAAAATTTACTTTCTTCTCTCTTATTTTTTATTTTGTGATCATTTATAGTTAATTTCTTTATCAATTTCTTGATTGTCATAAACAGAAAAGGCTAAAACAAGGTTTTGTAAATTTGTAATTCTAAAAATCATTTTTTTTTAATATTAGATTCATTTTGTTTTATTAATTTATTTGATAGAACTGTATTTTATTTTATTTTCATGTAAAATTACATATTTGTAATTCAAAATTCAATTCACAAACAAGATAAATTTATTGTTACAATTAAGGATATCATAAAAGGTAGGTAGATACCATATACCAACAAGGGTTTGCTCGCTTCACAATCAGATGGGTTAGGCTTATATGTGTCCATAATTAGATTTCAGTTATAAATATATTTCTGTGTGGTATTTAAAAAAATAGATACTATATGGGTATTTAATTTTATGCAAAAAATATATAGGAAAAAGAATCCCTCTCCAAGAAACTAAAAAGGAAATAAATTTAATTAAAAAAGGAAAGGAAGTAAGGAGTTGGCACAGAGACAAACCGAAGGCGAAGTGGAGGGAGTGCAAAAAACATGATATACGCTCACATGGAGATGGAGGTACAGAGATAGAGTGATTTTGAGAAGTTGATGCCATCTGTTGCAGAATAAAGAGAAATTCGGGCTTCCCAAAGCTGCTTCTCTCTGTGGGTTTTGGTCATTTCTGAAACTGACGAGAGAGACCAGCCAAACAAAGCACGTTTTACTTGTGCTCTCTCTCAATTTTCTTCTCCAGAAAAAACCCCATTGATCCTCTTCCGCATCTGTATCGGAAATTCGAATTCTTGCTCCTGGTGAAATGGGTGTGGCTTGATCAACATGCATTACAATGGTGAGTTCTTCCTTTTTTAAAATTTGATTTTTTTATTTGAGAATTTGGACGAATGTGGGTTTTACAGGTTATTGACGTCGAGTTTTTTGTAATTGAATTTTGTTTGGTTTTGATCAGCTTAGAATTGGGTTTGGGGTTGTTTTGATTTCTCAGTTTCTGGTTATGGGTTAATTGAATTGTGGACATCATATGTCTATTCATGGTTTCTCTGTTTCTTTTTTGTGTCTTGTGGATTTATGCTGATTTTTTGATAAACGCAATAATGTATGTAATACAAGGCCATTGAGTTGTGGGGGTTGTGCAATTAGTGGTTATAATAGAGTTTTATATATATATATACATATATCTGGCACCAGCACAACTGCACAATGTGATGCATGGCTGAGTTTGAAAATTGTTGCTTTAATGAAGGCATCATTTGTTTCATAGGGAATTTATGCCTTAGATCGACTGTTTGAGACTATTTTGAATGGATACATGGGTATGACTGGTGACCTCATGTGTTTTCATAATTCTGACTTGGTAAACATTTCAGTGCAGTGTTTTACATGAACTGTGTTTTTAGATTCTGACGTTCAATGGCTGGCAAACAATCTTTTGAGGTCTTCTTAGAAACTTCCAGATTAAATGGTTGGATAATGGATAGTTTTCAAAAAGCAGGTGGTTTTGTTGTTGTACAGTAGATTAATAAATTTTTCGCTGCTGGGGGTAGTGTAATTGAACCTGAAGTTATTGTTAGACTTAGACTCAACAAGTATATTGAGAACACTAGAACAGATTTCAGTACACGATCAAAGAAACTACTAGATTGTATTCTCTGCAAGTCACAATACAGAGTAACAACAACAGCAAGTTCTATCTAGAACTTTTACAAAACGGAACATGATAAAACCCTAAAAGAAGACAAAGACAGAAATACCCTTATAATAAAAGACCAAAACATACATAGCAAAATAACGAAAAGACACATATGCAATTCATTCAACACTCCCCCTGAATTGCATCCTGGATACCATCCCTAACTTGCTCCTGAGAAAACAGAACCTATCCCTTGGAAGTGGCTTTGTGAAAATGTCAGCAAGTTGTTCTTCAGGATGCAAGGCCCAGTCACAAAAGTGGTCAGATGATGGAGGCCCGCACTTATCACCTTTCCATGGAGACTAGGGTAAACAAAGCCCAGCCCATGTGTGAGGGGGAGTGTTGGAGTCCCACATCGGCTGGGAATGGTCTTGGTGACTTGTTTAAATGAGGGCATCTCCCCACCCTCTATTAGACCTTTTAGGGGGTGGACAATGGGGGCCCAAAACTTAACAGTTATTACATTTCTTTTTGGGAAATAATACATGAAGATAGGTCATGCAGAGCTCGAATAACCTGACATGCACATATTGAGTGGCAGGGGTGAGGAAGCTCCAGAGTTATAACTTTCTTATGTGGAGCATTTTTTAGCATTGCTTGAATTTTCGTGGACCTGACCTACCTCTTGCATATTTATAATGAGATTGGCCAATCAGGACAGTGATGAAGCTAATGGAGTGTTACCTTTTATGCGGTTCTTTTATGCTAACATCAAACAGTTGGAAAAATGGAAAAAAAAGCCTGACATTAGCAGTGCAACTAGATCTCCTATATAAATGTAATGGAATTTCTTTGTTGTCATTTTATTCAATATAGTTCTGAATATCTACTTACTGATGTATTTGTTGAGTGTTGTATTTTCATATTTTTATAATTACCTTGGAAGAGTTGTCTTGCTAATTTGAGTTTTTGCTTGTTGTCCTCACATATTCCCTAATTTCTCGAATCCCATGATTATGATGATAAGGAAAACCTTTTTTTCTTTGTTTTTCTCTAATGGCAAATGAGAATTTACTGAAAGAAAAGATAAACCAAGAAGGTGTCAATTTATAGTTGGCATACAAGCCAAGGTACCAACAGTGTCCATCACTAATTTATCATTTATGATATTGAGTTCAATAACAAAATTGCAAGTGTATACCCTAGTTGTCAATGATATGTTGTCAATAAATTAGGGAATGAAATCCCTTATTTACAGCAATAAATCATGATGATATAAATATATAATGACAGCATATCATCAACACTAGTATCTGTCAACAAAAAGATCTGACCCTCTTTCCAAATAACCCGAAAAATCACCAAGGGGATGGTTGCTGGACTCCTCTTTTGCTATCTTTGCTGTGTTACTCCGAGCATGTAGCTCATCAACCACTGACCCAGCTTCCAACCAAGTAAGACCGATTGTTTGAAGGACGTTTTCCCCCAGAAAGGAAGCCCATTTGCAATAAGGAGTGGTTTGGCAATAGGTTCTTCCTTCTCATTGCCCAAGTTAAATCTATTCACAAGAGATTTCGTGCCTTTGATGGTTGTAACAAGTTAGGATTTTCTCCCAAGTTGCTACTTGCTTCCCAAGCAAACAATGCCACTATTGTTGGGGTTTCAATGAGGCTTTCCGAGGGAAAGGTTTCCTACGTTAAGTATCAAGAGACCTAGAAAGCATCTTGTAGTAGTCTTTTACTCTAAACTTTCTACCCCTCCATTTCAAAAGTCTTCTGTACTAATCAAGATGGGGCTTTTTTTCTTGTTCGTCAAGCTTTTGAGCAGCTTGCTTTCAAGTGCTGCTTAATCAAACAATGCCACTATTGTTGGAGTTTCAATGAAACTTTCTGAGGGAAAGTTTCCTACCTTGAGTATCAATAGACCTAGAAAGCATCTTGTAGTAGTCTTTTACTCTAAACTTCCTACCTCTCCATGTCAAAAAGCCTTTTGAGCAACTCGCTTTCAAGTGCTACCTAATCTCTCAAAACGCTCAAGAACTGAGAGCTGCCTGCCCGAGGATTCCCTCTTTTATATTGATTTTAAACATGATCTCATATATTTCTATTTACATGGTCAAAAGCTTTCTCATATCTACCTTGTTAAGAATGCTATTGACTTCCTCTTTTATGCTGGCCTACAATCCTACACTTAACTCTTTTGCATTTAAAGAGGTGGTAAAATTTTTCATGTCTCGAGGAATATGTGTTATGAAGAATTTACTGCTTCGCACAACATATTCAATTTTCTCTTTCTTATGACGGCATACACTCAAACATTTGCAACTAAAGACGAATCTAAAATTTGTGCTCCCTCAACGCATGAGTGTTGGGAAGGGCTTACAACTTTGTTCACCATCTACTTTCTTTCCTCTAAAGGCATCAAACAATTTTCTTCCATCAACGATTGTGTGTTAGGAAGGGCTTAAGATTTTGATAACTTTCTTCAATCTAGGAGCCAACACTATCGAGAAGAGCTTGTATACACTTCCCACCGAGCTAATAGTCTTGAAGATTCACGAATTTTTTGGATTTAAGGCAATTTTGGGAGTTCATTGAATTAAAAAATCTTCATTATCATGGAAACCACTGAAAACTTTGAGTGTGGCTTCTTTCCCAATATGCTTTAAGAAAGCCTCCTTTACAATCATCTAAAGCTGTTCTAATCTCCTCTTTTTCTATAAGATCTTCGAACCATTGAGCTTCGTGGTCCTCAATTTTGTCAAAATCATTAGCATCTTCCTTTGGCCTCCGATCATGAGGTTCTTCAAATAAGCCTTTGTAGAAATTGCAAATTCCTCTTTCTTTTTTAGCTCCATCTTCAATGTTTTTTTGCCCAACCTTGAATTTATTAATTTGTTGCTTTTTTTATTGAGTGTTCTAGATGGATGGTACCTTGCAATAAAGCGTTATGTCATGCTCGTGTACAATATAAGTTCTCAATATTGCAATTTAATTTTGTGGCATAACCGCATAAATCATTGCTTCTTGTTTTGAGATAAAAAAAAATAAGCGCAAAAGTCTCTCTCACTCTCCAATTGTGTGTGTCTCTTTCTCTTTATCGCATTCTCCCTAGAAAAAGAAAATTAAATAGTTCCGGTAATAACTAGCAGTTTTAGGAGTACACACCAAAAAGAGAGATTTCGATATGAAGAATGGACCAAAATGTTATTAGCTCCTTGTAGTGTAAGATAAGAGAAGCATAGCCTTTTTTTTTGTGGGGGTGGGCAGGGGAAAGGAAGTTTCTTCTTTCTATCATGCAAAAAGGGGGGAGAGAGAGAGAGAGAGTTAGGTGACTCATATCTTTTGGTTGAAGGAATATAAATTATTTTCCAACGTAGTATTGCACTAAAATTTCACTTTGCTGATATACCTATAAAAGAATGATATTTAATTTTTTCTTCGTAGTTTTTTTGTATTTATATAAAGTTGATTTACTCTTCTTTCTGATTTGAGAGAACAAAATACAGCGAAATTGAGACGTAGATGGTCTTAAACTTTTAACAAAACCTTGAAGACAGAATTGGCATTTACTTTATGCAAGTGGTATATTTTCTCTATCTAGACTTTAAGGGTGCAAACTGCACAAAAGTGAAGAGTTATTGGGTATTGCCATTTTGGCTCTTCATATCTGTATGATAAATGTAACTTACAAAATGCTGAGTAGTAGGTTTGCTTCTTTTGAATTCCTAAGTTTTGTTCTGTTGTAGATTTTATGTTAATTAATTACTGGATGGTGTGAGTTAATGCAGCTGTGGTAAAAATGTAAACTAGTGGCATCGCATTTAAATGACTGATATAATTCATGTTGCATCTTCCTAGTTCCTGTTTTTCTTTTTTTCTTTTGAAGTTCTCTATTGTAATTTTGGAATGCTTTAACTGAAAGTCTTGCAACAATGAAGTTTTTTATTCTTTTTTTTTTTCCCTTTCAGTTCATCGATTTGTGATGGCAAGTCTTTTTTTGTCCTTTTCAAATCACTGAAGAGATTTTATTCACATTCTGGTCGGCCTGCTGTGTGGTGGTAGTTTCTTGAAGCCAAGTGTTGAGACTGTTGATGTAGCAGGAGTACAAATGTCAGTCAACACATATGTTGAGGATTTACAAGATGATGCTTTTGGGGGATCGCATGATGAGCGCCATATTTTTGCGGAGGTTTTCTTTGGAAATGATGAAGGTGGCACGAGTAAGAGGTGTCTTGTTTCTGATGCGATTGATTTTGAATATGAGCAGAAAAAGAACATAGGGTCTTTGTTACGTTCCAACAGTGAATATTCAGTGGTAACTACTCATTCTTCCCCTAACAATTTGCTTGTGGAGAAATCTATTATCGTCGATAAAACTACTAGAATGCCTTTTGCATCAGGAATTTCTCGAGAAGTATTTCTGTTGGGAGATAGGGATGACCAAAAGTTGAATGGTAAGCCTATGAAATTTCCATCTGTGCAACCACAAGAACTTGTTAGTGGGATGTGTTGTCCATTCAAGGACTTGCTGTGCCAACCTGTCCCATTCTCCTTAGTTGATTCATCTTGTAAGGGCATCACATCTAGTAATTTGGTAAAGCAACATGATGCAGGTGGTGATGTGCATAATAAAGATGTTATGAAGATAATTTTTCCAAGTTTAGATGGGAATGATGGTAAGCAATTGACTGTAGGTCAAGCTGTTGCATCACCAGTTTCTCAGGAGAGCATTGCAAACAGGATTTTGATTGCAAGTCCGAAGGCTGGATGTCCTCCATGCCCCGTGGAAATGCCAAAGGGGTTTCCGCTACCAGCACTAGATTCATCTTGTGTTTCCTTGAAGACAGATTGTGGGAAGGATCCCCGCCCTCGTCTCCAGAACCATATTATGCACTTTCTCATGTCAGCTGGCTGGAGTGTTGAGAGGAGTAAAAGACCCAGCAGGAAATACATGGACACAATCTACCGATCACCTACAGGGAGATTATATCATGAATTCCCTAAAGCTTGGAGATTCTGTGGTCAGCTTCTATCAGGTGACGGCAACAGTTTGGTTAGGGAAGATAATGGTAAAAAATGGACTGACATCTCTCAATTCTTCTCCGATTTATTGGATACTTTGATGAATATCGAGAAAGAAAATAATCAGTCTGATCTTGCTGCTGCATTGGCTCATCAGTGGATGCTTTTGGACCCCTTTGTGTCTCTGGTCTACATTCAAAGAAATTCTCTGCAGCAATCTCTAGATAACTGTCCAAACAACAATGGGGATATTCAGGTTCATTCCCATGAGTTCACTGGTGGTGATTTGAGAAAAAGTTCTTGCAGAAATTCCAGAAAGATATCTGAAACGAAGAAAAGCATTGTGGACAATAGCAACTCCGTAGTTTCAGTTCCTAATAACACAGCTTCGCAAGACGTTGATGGGACTAGGCCACAGTGGAAAGAAGCGGAGTTTTTTCCCAACACCTGTGCAAAAGTTTGGGAAAATCATAAAATGTCATCTAATCTCAGCTTTAGCCAGCTGGATATTAAAAAGAAGGGCTCAAACTCTAAGAAGCTTCACCACAAGGATGATGATTATAAAAATGGACAAAAGAAGCCAAGAAGATGTCAAATTAAAGATGATGACCTGTTGGTCTCAGCCATAATAAAGAAGAAAGATTTCAGGTTGAGTGTTTCTAAATCTACCTCTAGAATGGCCTCCAAGTCAAGAGCTCGCAGAAAGATTAAGAGTCGAAAAGCTACTTGCTGGTTGTGTCCTGAAAATCTGGCTAATGGCAAGCGGTCAACCTTGAGGCCGAGAACAATTTTGTCATGGCTAATCGAAGGTGGGTTCATAACTCTGAATGAAGTGATTCAGTACCGGAACCCAAAGGATGATTCTGTAATTAAGGATGGCCTGGTTACCCGGGATGGAATCATCTGCAAATGTTGCAGCGAGGTATTTTCAGTTTCTGGCTTCAAGAGTCATGCAGGATTCAAGCAGAGTCCTCCGTGTTTGAATATATTCATGGAATGTGGTAAACCTTTCCCATTATGTTTGTTGCAAGCTTGGTCAGAGGAGTACAAGACAAGGAAAAATGGCACTTTAATACTGCAAGATGATGACAATGATCAAAATGATGATTTGTGCGGAATCTGCGGTTATGGGGGTGAGTTGATATGCTGTGATAACTGCCCCTCAGCTTATCATCAGGCTTGCTTGTTTACTCAGGTTTGTCTTTTCATTGATTCACATATTGTAAGCTTGTTTGGTTTTCTTGGTTCTCACTTTTTCGTCCTAAATTTCGTGCTATGCTTATACTAACCTTACAAAGACTATGCGATTCTTCATTTGTTAACTTCGTGCAAATATTGTGCATTAGTCTCACTTGGATGTGTCAGTAATATATATCTTTGTGAACTTATTTCGAGTTATGTACGGAATGATTGTCCTAGCAGTCCATTGGGGACAAATTTCTTTATTTGCCAAGAAGTCTTACAAGTTTTAAGCTATTGATCAAAATACCTTCTTTTTTTTTTTTGTATGAATAGTATTGATTAGTGTGTGGGAGGATTCGAACTGTGAACTAGATCAAAATACATTATAAGACTTTCTGAATTGCATTTTTATCCCCATATCTACCAATCTTTGAAAAAGGATAAACAATAGAAGTCAGGTTAAAATTTAAAATAAAAAAAGCAGGTTGAATGATTTGGCACTTCTCCTTATATAACCTCTATGGAAAATATGATAAAGAAGCGGTACAATTATAAGTTTCCTTGTCAGGAGTGCTCTTTTACAAGAAATAAGTATGGCACCGTTGTACCTAACTCGACCTTGATGCAGGTCAATGTGATTTGACGCTTACACACATATTTTCTATTAAATACAAATCCATCATGCATTTCAATTGCTGGTACATCAAAGGTGTATGCTTTTATTATGAGTCTTAAGGTTGCATAATACTACTGCGCACAGTCTGTACGGGCTTTGGGTTGTTGGAATTTGATATTCCTGGTTAAATTATTTTTCGTCTTTCAACTTCCTAAAATCCATTTAATTTTTTGGGTGAAGACCATAACAGGCACCTACAATTGATTATGTGGAAAGTTTTGTTACTGACCAGCTGCTCGTCTGCTCCCATGTAATATTTGCATTGTGCCTTTGACAGCTCTTTCATCTACTACTTTCTCTCCCCTTTAAAGGTGACAAATTTAACAAGTTCTTAATTTTCCATGTCTCCAGTCCTGACTGTTCTTTGTGTTATTGGAATTATCATTTATATTAAATGATGACAACATTTGTGGTTTGTTCTTTAAATAAATGTGCTTCTTGCCTTTATGAGGAATCCTTGCTGCTTGTGGTATATATAATGAAGCTTTAAAATATTGGTTACTTCCTTTAGCTTTTCAGCAAATAATTTTTAATGAAGGTTTAGAATTACTCAGTTCTTATGATACAAAGATGGAACTGATTTCTTTTCGAATGTTCGACTTCAAGAGATTCTTTCCTAAGATATGACGATGGATTTAGTATTATCTTTTAATGTTTTATTTCAGGACCTCCCTGAACACAGCTGGTACTGCGGTAACTGCACCTGCCAAATATGTGGCAATCTGATTAATGGTGCCGAGGCTTCATATGATGATGCATTGAAATGTTCGCAATGCGAGTGCAAATGTAATTCATACCCCCTATTTGTTGCTTGATTTGTTGGTTTGAAGCTAATATTGTCTTCATGGCCTTTGGATGCCTTACAATTTATCATGCAGGATATAGCAATGATTTGGATCTTAATTTCAAGTTAAAATGCCAAGCTGGCACCTCATATTTTTTTGTTGGAAAAAGTTAATCCTTTTTTCTGTTTATTTATCTTTTTTTAGTGGGAAATCTTCCCGCAGAATGTGTGGCAAGTATTTAGGTGCAATTTGCTGCATAAATGAGGCTAAAGTTACAAGTTTGACTTTGTTCTGTTTAGTGAGGAACTGTTTCTATTGTTATCCGTTTTATTCGTTTTCTAAAAGGGTAAGAAATGCAAACTAATGTCATTGTTTAATTGTTTGCCCATGATAGCACTGTGGGCAAGTTATGTACATATTAATTCATGGTATATTTTTTTCTTGTGATATGGTTGGTGTGTTTACATGATTCTAAAATGTTTATATACAGATCACAAGGCATGCCTGAAAGGCGAGAAAATGTATGGCCAAGCAGTTTCTCTTACGGGGTTTTGTGGTGGAAGTTGTCTAGAGGTACTTTCGATCAACCTTCCATGAAATTCTGTTGGATGCAAAAACAAAGATATCGAACCTTTGTAGGATCTGTTTCTTCTTCTTCTTTTATCCTCCCTTTTGTATTTTGTTATCTGGTTCACCGAGAGGTGATGCTTTTTTGTTACTTCGTGATTTTACTGCAGTTCCTTTTGCGCTCTTAATTGTTATGCTACTCTATCACTGATGATTTAATCCTTCCAATGCCAATGCTGGTTTAGATTGTAAAAAGAACTAGGAACTGAAACACATGTTTCTCCATTTTTTTCATATTAACATTGTTTTTTTGGGTTGGAAAAACTGTTTCTCCCCCTAGTTGTCAGATTATAAATTGTACATTTTTAATTTGACATTAATTTTCGTTACGTTTTGCTTGACCTGAAAGATGTGCGCACTTGCATTGGATAATGTTGATTCACTTGTTAAGTTTGTATACCTATTAGTGTTCTCAGTCATATTCTTGCATTGTTGGTAGCCATCTTGGAGAAATTGAGGCTCTTGCATAAGCCTTGGGATACATACGGTTCACATAGATGTGGTTTTTTTATTTGAAAAAAAGAATAGTTTTTTGCGAAAACTAGGAATAGCTATTGACTTACTTCACCTTTATAATTAACATGGCAACCTCATTTTATCAAATGAAAAAGAATTCTCTGTCTTCCATATACCGCTAGAACTTGGTATTAAAGGAATGGTTTTGAAACTGGTGATTTTAAAGTGGACTGCTGGTTCATGGTTTTGATAAATAATTTTTGGTTCACTACTTTGTCCAGGTTTACTCAGGTCTTCGATCTCGTAGTGGGATTATGAATCATATCAATGATGGTTTTTCCTGGACACTTCTAAGATGCATTCATGAAGACCAAAAGGTAAATACTATGCGCCATTTTGCTTTGAAGGCTGAATGCAACACAAAGTTGGCTGTTGCTCGTACTATCATGGAGGAATGTTTTCAGTCCATGGTAGATCCGCGAACAAGCATTAACATGATACCTCATCTTTTATACAACCGGGGGTAAATGCCTCGTCTTTCTTGTGAAATAATATTCCAGTAATACTTTGTCTATGTTTTATTACATCTACATTTAATATTATTCACCATGCCTGCCACATCACTCAACTTCCTATGCTGATGCTGAAAATTCTTCGTGGTTTCTCGTGACTACATTGTTTGTGATTTTGCTCTGATAATTCTTCACGGATATCCCACTATTTTGATTTTATGTATTATATTAATATGGGCAGTTCTGGTAGTGCAGTTCTTAAATTTTAACCAAAAATATATAGCATTTATATCAAAAGAAAGCGAAAGCATGATAAAACCTAGATATCTTTTGTTTATTGGCAAGCAATGTCCGTTTTACTAATGATTTCTTCCATGTTTGTCTTTGTGAGTGTGTTTACGTGCTTGCTTGTATATAGGAAAGTTTAAACATACTCTCTCTCAAACGAAAAACAATAAAACTGGATTCATATTCTATTCTAGAAAGTGTTGCTATATTTCTTTTGCACGGGCTTAGATATTCCACAGGATAAGGTGCCAAGTTTTTATTTCTTATTGTTTTTGCAGGAAGAGGTTAACAAAAGAGTTAGTTTTGTTTGTGTATAATGAAAAAAACTTATAATTTGGCTAGGATGGGGATTTTTGTTATTCCAGGTGAAAGCATAGATAAGAATGCTTTAATGTTAGTTAATTTGTTGATTTAACTGTAAGATTGGGTCTGCCAGCGTGTAAATTAAATTTTGTAAAGTTTTCGTTTAATAAGGATGGTATAGTGACACATCTTTGATGTATGACAAACTCGATGGTAATGTAATTAATCAGTCACTTTTTTGACCTGATCTTTAGGTCCGAATTTGCTCGACTGAACTTCAGTGGGTTCTACACAGCGGTATTAGAGAAAGACGATGTGTTGATGGCTGTGGCATCCATCAGGTAGTATCACCATTTAACTCATGCTCTTTTCATCATTGTCCATACCGTACTCTCGTATACAACTCACACTTCTCATTTGACATGTACTTGTGTTTCAGGGTGCATGGAACTACTCTTGCAGAGATGCCCCTCATCGCAACTTGCATTGACCATCGTCGTCAGGGAATGTGCCGTCGCCTCATGACTGTCATTGAGGAGGTATAAATTGGCAGTAAAATGATGCAATTGAATACGATTTGAGTCGGTTGTCTATCTCACATATCTAATTCTGCTGTCTTACATTTTGATGAGAATCATTTCTGTTCCTTAATCCCCACGACTTTTCAGTTGTTCTGATAGTAAGCCTCTTTTTCCCCCTTCTATGGTGGTTGCAGCTGCTGATATCACTCAGGGTGGAAAAGTTGGTGATATCTGCCATTCCAGATTTGGTGGAGACGTGGACGGAGGGCTTCGGGTTCAAACCTGTGAACGATGATGAAAAGAGGATTCTAAGCAAGATCAACTTGATGGTCTTTCCCGGGGCCGTATCGCTTGAGAAGACTCTGCATAAAAATGAAAGAGGAACAGCTTCAAGGGGAAGGCAAAGTCAGGAGGATGTCGTGGTTGGTGGAGTACAAAATGTGGTTAGTGTTGAGACAGATCTCTCTGTGGAGGGAGAGAAACAAAAGTGTAAGGTTGATAAGAGATAAAGAGATTATTTTTATTATATTTTGTAGAAAATGAATTTTGTCTGGAATATAAATATGAAAAAATCCAAGAGTAGTATAGAGAAATCGTCCATATAGATAATCCAGTTAAAACCCCATTGACCCTTGGATACAGCATTCCGATCACTGGGGCTTGGTGGACAAGACAATAAGTGATTTGAGGGCAGACGAATCATGGGACACCACGCGCTGCTGAGATGAGTTCTTGGGTTTCTTTAAGCTTCCTCTTCTTCACCGGAGAGTCATCTTCACCAGCACCACCCAGTGACCCTTTAGCCATTCATGTAAAAGTCACAATTTTGACGGTAACCCAAAAACCCCAGCAGTCAATGATGCCGGAAAAAAAGATGGAAAAGGATTAATTTCTTGAGTGTTAGAAGAACCTCAATTCTATGGAACTAGGGTTTTTGTTTGGTGTGATTTACGAATAAGACAGTAGAATTACTCTGTTTTCAGTTTTTGTGTTAATTTTATTATATAGTTTGTGATCGCAAAAGAGGCCGAGAGACGTTACGATGACATAAGATTACAGACAAGGAATCGACCTTCTTTGTATTAATTGTATCAGGCTGGAACAGTTCCAACAAAACGGCCATGGGCGTTGCTTGATAAGGATAGCGAGTAGTATTCTAAGGCCTTTTTTGTATTGTTGGGCTTGCTGTAATGGGCATCTATTGGGCCATATTTGGATTAGGCCCAACTGAACAAAGCCCTCAAAATTAATCTAATTTTTCTGTTCTTTCTTTGCAAGGCAAATAATTCATTAATCATACAAGACCAAATATAACAGCCACAAGATTAGAATACCAAGAGCAGAAATCTCAAATACAATCACCATCCTAGTTAAAATCTAATCTAAGCCCAACACACAACAACCAGGGAATGTAACTCACGAGAAGTGTGGCCCTTTAACCTGATAGCATGCCACCCCATATAGGGTTCAAAAATATCAATGGAAATTTTCTACACGTTAAACAACTCTCGTGTACAAAATTTCTAATCGCAAACATGTGGCGCTGATATTTTTCTAGAATTTCATTTTTCTTATAGTTCATATGTAGATTGGGATATATAAGCAACTTCTATGATGTTGTTCCATGATGTTGATGAATCATCAATATTCAAAGTGGTTGTTGGAAATATTAGGGAAGGGGTCAATGGCATATATATGTGCTCACTTGTTGGAATTTCATGGTTATGACAAATAAGGACAATTTGTTTGATCAAACAACACAATTTGCATTCAAAAGAAAAGGATTGCATTGATGGCACCATCCAATTTCGACATCAAACGTCCTAAAAAAGGAAGACATTTTACCCTTGAAAAATGAAAACTTTGGATCACTTGTCAATCTTATAGCACAAAAATTATTCAAATTAGGGCGAAAAAAAAGGTTCTACGATTATTGATACATTGCGTAGAAGCATGAATATTTCTATGAAGGTTCGAGTCTCGTCTCACGTAAATTCCTATGAAAAGTTGAAAGGAAAGATATGAAAAAGTTAATCATTGGTGTCAAACCGTGTGAACTCGGGAGATCCTGAGTTCAATTTTGACTAAGAGCAATACCCTTGTAGTCATACATACACTACCACGACACAGACGTCCCCGCCAGAAAAAACCCATATCATTGCTCAAAAAAGCTAAATTTGAACGAGAGATGGAGGACACCACAAGATCTGAGGGCAAAACCATCAGATATGTGAAGGAAAACATCAAATCTGAGTAGAAAACCATCAGATATATGAAAAGAAAAACAGCAAAGAAATGACAAAAGTGATTTGGTTATTTTATCGGGACGTATGTCTTACCCATAGAATTCCAAACTCGCCCAAACCGTTAAGGCAACCTATTTTTGGTGTTCGATTTTTAAAAAAAATTATAAATGTGTAATTTTTTTGAAAAAATAAATGTTTAAATATTTAGTATGACAAATCAAACAATATAGTTTTTTGGTTGAAATAAAAATTAATTTCCTCGTGATCGTGTACGACAATTCTAGATTGTTAGATATTAACTCAAAACATTTGTTGTTTCGATTGCGATGAATTCGATTTTTGTGTTGAACAAAAAAAATATCGTTGGATTCATTATACTAAGTACTACATATTGATAACTTTTCAAAAAAAATTGATGCAGGGGTCATATTGCACCTAAGTTCTCCCTCGGATCCTCTATAAATGGTGGCAATGCATGACAATATACTAGAGACTGCTAGAGAGGGCAGAAAGATATGGAGCCTCCTTTACTTGTCTTTTGTTGTTTGGATTTATACGGTCTTTTCTTGTCTAATTTAGTCTCAACTCTCAATGTCTTGGATCACCAGCCTGCAGAGAAGCTTGAAGAAGAAGGACAAGTCTCAAGGATAATAATATCAGCTTTTCACAGCCTTAATTGTTGCACTTTATGTCTAGTTACAAGAGAAAGGTAGATATATATTGTTATGGTCTCGAGTTGGATAAAGCCAAAGCATTATTCAAAAATCTTATCATTATTTTTACTCATAATTTAACCATTTATCTTGTTAAAAAAAAACTTTTTAATTACAAAGTAAAGACCATATATTTTTTAGAATTTATCAATTTTAATTTCACAATTTTATTATTTATTTTTTTAAAAGAAAATAATGCATTAATCATCAAATGTGATGTACAAATGTTATAAGTTTATAAACCACGAAAGAGTCACAAAATTACCTAGCACTAGTCTGATTGATTATCTGATCTCCGGATTTAGAGGACGTAAAGAATCTTACGTGAAGTCAAGAGTTCGATTCCAAATTGACAACTATTTCTAATTGGTTTGTGTTGGATCTCGATCCAAGTAATCTGTTGATCAAGTGCAACCCGGACCCTTGACCTGATGACAAATCTTTCTATATTGGGTTTAACAAGATAGATGGAAGGAGATCTAGCATATATATATATATATATCCGCCATTGAATGATACGGAATGATTTTTGGTGTCTAACCCATCAATTTTATCAATTCAAATTCATTTGTTTATTCATGTCGATATACCTAATATAAATCATTATTGCTCATTCTATGGACCATATTGAAAAGGATCAATCTAATTATATTATATATATATTCTAGGAAGTCAAGTAGAATGACATCAAGAAAATGAGTAAAATCTTAATATAATCTTTTTCCTATTGTCCCCCACAATAATAATCAGTTTCTGTTGGAAATCATGTTTTTAATTTAAATTTGTAAAGTTCCACTTGATGAAACAACTTTTATATATATATATAATAAAGTTCCATGAAAACAAAGTGTCATGAATTCACTTGTTCAAAACACATGAATATAGTGAACGAAAATTAACTACAAAGTGAGAGATCAATTTTATCTTGGGAGACTATTGTTCATACAACTACAAAGCAAATCCGTGCGCAACGAATTTAATCTTATGAAAGTAGCGTGCAACGCTAGACTTGATCATCGGTTTTAATTAGAATTTTATCTCTGCAAATAGATTTCGTTTTGCTTTCATTATTTCATCTTTCATTTTGTACGTATTAGATTATATGTTTACATATTGTATAGGGAATAAAACTTTATTATTGGTTTTTTATATATATGATTTGGTCACATAGCATTAAAGGGAAATATTCTCGAAAGGATTTAATAGTCTAAGAAAAAATAAAAAGGTTAATGTCAAAAACTTGTTCCTTTTAATATAAAAATGTCTTCTTGATTAGAAAGCACAAATAATAATGCATAGATTCTTATATCATATTTATAGATAGATTCAATACTCTCTTATAAATATTGATTATTGAAAATTCCAAAGTTTCACAATCAGAAAAAGATACGTATATATTTAAGGATATGATATAGAATATTTAGTGCTCAATTTAATTAAATTTTCTAATGAGAAATAATTGCAAGTTTTATATAATTTTCCTACAATGGCATATACTTATGAGAGATGTCATTGATTCACTTATTGATAGATTTAGACATTTATATTAAAAATAATAATGTGATATAATCTCATCTTTAGTCCCATCGTGGATTGTCTTTATTCCTAGGAAGAATAATTTTGAAAGCAAAGTTATTCGACTACATTTGAGTGTATGTGTGTGTATATATATATATATACACATATATGATTTGTACTCCAATAATTGCCATATATTAAACCCTTGTTGAATGTCATCTTCTAACAGACAACTTGTGTATAAACCCTACTCTCCAAGCTTGTGTAATTTTGAGAATAAATGGACTTTTTTTTAGTCATGGAAAAAACTGCATAGACATATAAATATAAAATATATATTATATATGTACATATTTCATGATGTTAATATTCGACCGCAACAAGTCTTTAATTTTAACCGAAAACAACCTCGTACAAGTTTGTCATTTTGGCATCCGATATATGTCGAAACAGGCTGTCAGGCCCGTGTGCATAAAAAGTTTTCACCAATGTGTCCCAATATACTTACATAATTTACATGCATGTGTGTATATATATAATAAGAATTCTCCTATGCACATTTAATTTACCCACTTAAAATACGCACATATGTTTGATTTAAAACGTGTGGAACCCAAAGTAGTGGGTCTCACTTATCATTTCATTTATCCACCCCTTAAAAAATGATACGTGCATAAATTAGGTGCATAGGATAATTTATATATATAGGTCATGACATATATAGTTAAAAAGTGTTTGGAAACCCTAGCCATAGTTGCACCTTTTTTTTTTGTGTGCATGGCTACATGATGAGCTTCAGTTGGCTCCAAGACTCTAGAGTGAGATTTACACACATATATATACCTACTCAATCTTAACGGTCATATATATACACTCCTAGTGAATCTTTTTACAATGTTGACGTACGACCAAACAAAACATAATTAATCCACCAATTATGAGACCATTTAATAATCATATATGTTTTGATTATCAAATTAAATTGGCCTCTCTACAATAAACTATGCTTAAAAACTTGACCTCAAATATTATGTGAAAAAGACAATCTTGTCTAGCATTATTTCTTGTCTTGTTGGATATCCGACCAAAGGTATTGTTTTGTTCATTAATTTTTTTTCTTTTTATTTTTTAAAAAAATATATATTTTGAGAAAGTTTTTGTCATCCTCAATAAAATAAAAGATTGCAATTTGGTTATTTAAATAGAGACGTAGATACATAAATCACCAATGACATTTTGTAGGACATGGTTTATTTTTTAAAAAACTCAAATAATTAATCCGTCACTTGATTATTGACTCTTCCAAATTATAGAGATTATGGGTTCAAGCTGAAGCAGGGGAGACGAGACTACTTCCTGAGATAAATAATTAATCTCGTCACTTGGGCATCCACGCACCCTTCCCAGACTCGCAACGCCCTATCTTTCTTTCCCAACGACGCTAAACGATGAGCGATCGAATCAGCTCCCTTTGTATAAACGATACTTTACAATCATTCAAGCTACATAAAAAATGTTTCATTTTTGACTTGAAACAAATGAATAATCTTCTAATTGAATATTTTAATAATAATGTCTTTACCAATTACCATGCCGCTAGGCCCTGATCACTTTCAGTGATTATCATTCATGACAATGAAAATGAAATCTCTCTGACGTAGGATTATTGTCACAATCATGTTGGATATATAAGATGGCAAGGTTGGAGCTTACCTTGAAACATATATAATAATTCATAATTAGAAGTATTTTAACCCACTAACACAACTCATCTAATAATCACCCATCTCCACTGTTTCATCCCAACTTTTGCCACTACAGAGGAGTCTGCGGTAGTTTATCCATGTTAGCTCATGAGAACCCCTAATTGTAGGGGTGCCCGAGATTTGCTGTAATAAAATTCATTGTGACTGGCTCCTTTCGGGTTCATATTAAAAAAAATAATCATAAATGTGTTTGGAAAAAAATCAAATTTATCGCGATTGAAACATTGAATGTTTTAATTTTATATCAAACGGTCTAAAATTATTGTCCTTTTAACGTTGAATTTGATTTTTATTTGAAACAAAAATATATATTATTGGATTCATTAGGCTGAATATTATACATTTATGATTTTTTCAAAAAATTATATTTTTAATCTCAAAACGCTACCTACTATATCAATCCCCCAACCACTTAATTGTTGGGCTCATAATATAATAATATTTGGAAAATATGTACTCATGAGTAATTAGTAATTACTAATGTGAGTAGTAACAAATTTACCAAAACAGGAAAATAAGACAAAGGTGACAGATTTGAACAACCCATCTGGTTGGCTAATCAAAGAATCTTGTTCTTTCCACTCTTGTAAGATTCAATGACAAATATCTTCCAACAAAAAGGGTTTAATATAATATTATTATTCTGTTTTTTTAAAAAATATCTTAATTCTTTTGACTACAAATCTAACCAAGTCAATGGGGAGAACTTGAATAGTTGAATGCATATCAAAAAAGGAAGCTTTTTTTTTATTTATTTATTTTTACAAATTTACAAAGGCAATAGGCCAATAAGATTACTTTGTCCTTTATTGTCTTTTCACCTAACATAATTTTTAAATACATAAACCTACAAACTGAATTGACTGATATCAATAAAAAAATCAAGAGGAGAAATGTGGTTCTTTAAACAAAATGATAGGTGTTGAAAAAACATTGGTCAATTATGATCTTATTATTCTCCAATTAAAAGGAGAAAACCCTTTAATAAGCACCAAAAACATTTGTGATTTGTTGCTCTAACCAGCTTAGAGTCAAGGTCAGCCCTTGCCAAAGCATTAAATTAGGGATTTGGACACCAGGCTAGCCTAGGGTATCACAATTTTTTATTATTTTTTAGACCTAATCGTTTAGTCAAGCGATTGAGCTCAAAATCAATCCAAAAGTCAGTCAAAAAAACCCTAACTAGTTCCCTCCTCTCTCCTCCCCTCTCCCAAGGCCCAACACTCATGGATACGACAAGTGAGTATCGTCTCATGAATTTTTTTTTTCCCTCTTGCAATAGAGCAACAGTTTACGGTGTTGCTTTGGACACCAAAGTGACTAAGGTCGGGGAGTAAATTTATATTTAGGGTTTTTTACTTTATATGAATTTGTTGTTTTACCCATAATACCTTATTTTGACATTAAAAAAAATTCCAATCATCTACAAACTAGAATATCACATGTTGCTCCCAATTTAACAATAATGATCATCATTACATATAAACTGAGCTAGAAAAAGGTGGGGGCAGGAGAATATGATAGGAGAGAAAGATGATGCTGTTTCTTTTAAGTGAAGCAATACAGAGACCAGAAGAAAGCTGGGCAAGGAAGTCACTCTCAAAAGGTGTGGTGGTGGCATATAAAGGTATCTATCTAATCTTACCCAGAGCATCCACACAACAGAACCCTTTCTTTATTTTACTTCTAGTAATAATAGGGATCTCGGTGCCTGAGTTATATGTATAAGATTTTATTTTATGTGCATCACGTGAGACATGTATAACTCATGAATTCATTTGAATTCTGTGCGTCTAACTCGGTAGTTGGAATAACTGATATCCCAAGTGTCGGGATCTTTATCATTTCCGAACTGCTTCTGCCTGGTGTAAAAAATGGAAAAGAACAAAATGGTAGAAGAGACATAGAGATGGTTAAAAATTCTGGTTTAATTTGAAAGCTTGAAAGTGCACTGTACTGGTTGATCGAGAATGGAACTTTTTTTTATTTATTTATATTTTTTTGTGTTGCAGACTTGTAGTACTTATTACAAAGAAGAGCAGCAGGATAGATAGTGATGAGATCACAGAGAACTTTAATCTCTCTTCTGACCCAAACACTGCCACCCTTATCAGTGCCACCATCAAAGCCCTCCCCATAAAAGAAAAGAAACCCCTGCTCTTTCCCCTACGACCCACCTCTTTCTCTCTATCTATCTATCTGGAAAGTATGAAATTGTGTCTTTCTCTTTAGTTGCTATCTGGGTTTTCTTTGGTTCATTGAAATTGTACCCCACCCTTTATTTACTCCTGTTGTTAATTTGGTTTCACTGCAAAACTAGTACATTAAAAGCCTCAATCACCAAAAGCTGAAAAAGGAGAGATGGGTTAGTCTGCGAATGAAATGAGAGGTGTTGTAGGCTTCTGGGTTTCTGAAATTTTCAGTTTTATAGGTTTTGGTGTTTGGGGATGATAGAGATGGAAATACTGAATGGCAGAGACTCTTGGGAGAGGCAGTATCAGGTTTCAGAATTGTGCAGTACTACCACCATTAAAAAAGCTGGAACAACAAAAGCAGAAAAAGCTTAAGAGCTTGAGTCTGGATCCTCAAAGGAATTGTGAATATCAAAATCCTGTCTTCTTCAATTCAAGAAATGTAGAAGAAGAAGAACAGGGTTTTCGTGTCTATCAACAACAAGAAGATCAAATTTTCTTTGCAGGATTAGACCAAGCTCTGCAACAAAGTCCCAAGAAGCGAAATTACTTCTCATCTTCTTCAATTTTTTCTTTCGAGCAAGGTAGCATCGAATATGCGACAAAAATGGAGACCCATCACCGCCCGCGCCACCAACAACCAGCTGCGACGTCAAGATTGGGGATGAGGAACGGAGGCGGCGAGATCGTGAAGGTCCAGGGAGGTCACATTGTTCGCTCCACGGGAAGAAAAGACCGTCACAGCAAGGTTTGTACCGCGAAAGGACCCAGAGACCGCCGTGTGCGGCTCTCGGCGCACACTGCCATCCAATTCTACGATGTGCAGGACCGCCTGGGTTACGACCGACCCAGTAAGGCCGTCGATTGGTTGATTAATAAGGCCAAGGCAGCCATTAACGAGCTCGCCGAGCTCCCGGCATGGAAACCGAGTTCTGCATCGACGACGACCACCACCAACACCGCTGCAACGTTGGCCAGAGCAAGTACTAATCAACAACAGCGAGACCCAACTTGCGATGAATTAGATTTTGAGTTTCCAATCGAAGAAATTGGTATTTGCTCGACTCGTAATGGTGGTGGTGTACGGACTATTCAGGTGAACGAGAATTCGAGTTTCCTTCCACCATCGTTGGACTCGGATTCTATTGCTTACACAATCAAATCCTTCTTTCCTTTGGATGCATCGGCAGAGACAACATCGTCTCCGATACAGCTTCAGAGTTACCCTCCGGATTTGCTTTCTAGAACCAGCAGCCACAGCCAAGACTTACGGCTTTCGCTTCAGTCGTTTCGGGAGCCAATGCTTTTACAAACCCAGCAAGAACAATATAAGAATAATCAGAACGAAGAGCAATTATTGTTCTCCGGAACGAACCATCATGAGAATCATCACCATCAGCATCATTTGGGATTTGATGGGTATTCTGCAGGATGGGCAGAGCACCATCAGAACCATTCAGCAGATATTGACAGGTTCCAGAGAATGGTGGCTTGGAATGCTAGTGGTGCAGATACTGGGAGTGTTGACGGTGGTGTGGGATTTCTCTACAACCCAGCAGCACCACCTACGGTAGCTCCACAACTTCCGTTGCTCGGACAAAACCAGTTTTTTTCTCAGAGGGGACCCCTTCAGTCCAGTTACACGCCTTTGATTCGTGCTTGGATAGACCCGGTGATTACTGACAATCATGAATTCACACCAACAATTCATCACCAATATGCCTTTTCTGGCTTTGGTGGATCCTTCTCCGGGTACCACATTCCGGCACAAATTCAGGGCGAAGAGGAACACGACGACATAGCCAACATGCCGTCCTCTGCTTCCTCTGAATCTCACCATTGATTAGGACTAATTTCCAAAATCTTTAACCTCTAACAGGTACCACAGAAAACCCACCTATCAAATATTCAAATTCCATTCTTTCTTATGTTTCTCTTTTTTACTAGTGAATTATTTGTTCTGTAGCCTTCTTTGAGGAACCTATAAATGTCCATGAGCGAATTGATTCAAATCGAGCTGTGGGGATCCATTGAAGACTAGTTTGAAGCATTGGAGGGAAGATTTTGGGCAGTTCAATCAGTGGCAATTACCGTGGAAGGAGAAATCTGATTGGATTTTCAGGTTATTCGATCCTCGGATATTTTGCTTCTTTCAGTTAATCATGTTCTAGCTTTGTTTCTGCATTTGAGCGGACTAGTGGAGCTCAACTTTGTTTGATTTCTGCGTTTATTTTGCCAACACTTGTTTGTGTTTCATGGATGCTTGTTTATGTTCCATTTGTACTTTCTAATTTGACGCACAAGTTGTTTGTGTTTATGTATTTTCCATATATTTCCCAAAATGTGTTTTTCTGTCATAGTTTTGAATTTTCCAACGTAAAAGTTCCTGTTTTGACAAATTTAGAAAATTTGAAGTATGATCTGTTTTGTTGCCTATTTCAGTCCTGTGTTTGTGTTCTTTATGTTGCTTTCTGTGGAGCAAATGATATAGCTACTTGAGGTATTTTCTGGGCTTGGAATTGTCAATTTCTTATAAGGATGATAGAGAGATTTCTGTTTTTGATTCCTTTCTTGTTCCTCGACTGATGGTGTTGTTCATGCCTCAACAATTTTCTTGATCCTGCAAATAGAATTGATAAGATATATCTGATCTTCTACATCTCTATCATTGCTCGAATTCTCCGGAACATCGGATGATGATAGTCGTTGTCGAATAGCTTCCCATCTTGTTGGGAATTGTGTTTCTACAATGTCATTTACTCTATACTTCAACTCTTTAACAGCCTCCTGACTGCAAAGAAATGAGACCTAGATTGTCATGGAAAGGAAGCCATTACTTGAAATTCTGATCCTTACTATCTTGAAGTAGAATATCTATGAAAACCCACTTACCTAAATTAGTAGATTCTGAATTTGAACACTATTTTAAGGCCCTATTAGGAGGTGGATTTGAATGATTACTCTTGAATGCCTAACATTCTTGCATTAAGAGCTGGTTGTAGAGATCACATTCTCTAATCAATAACTGAAGTTTTAGCAGGTGAGACCAAGTGGGGTACATCTGCAGGAGAAGGGAATGGGTAGGACACACTGAAGCTCAATTATGGAGAAATAGATTTGAGGTATACAACCAAAATGAGGTACTTGCTTGGGCTGTCTCTGTATGGTCCCCAACCATTAATAAAAATCTCTCCAAGTCTAGCTGGAAATTTAAGCTTGTGGTTGTTGGTGCTTTCACTGCTCTATACTTCTATATGAGTACAATAGGCCTCATAAGTAACAATGCTCAAGATTTTGGGTTAACGATCTTCGGAATTGGAAAACCCACGTTAAGTACCCTTTATTAGGCGCGTTTATCTGTGCTCGTGAGAAGATTATGTTGATTAGTGAAGGTGCATGATCCTTTTTGGCCATAACTGTGAAGAATTTTGTTAATATATAATAATAAAATCAGTCCATGTGAATTCTGTTGTCTTATTTTTACACACACCAAATCCAGATGTAGAAAATGGGAATACAAACTTATAGAAAAATGGGTTTTTTTTTAACAAATGCCAGAGCATTGCTTTTGTTGGGAAGCTGGTTTCTTCAGCTGTTTAAGCCAATTCTTTTTGCTTTTTGGGTTGCCTTTCCATTTGACAAAGTTGGTTTAACTGAGACTGCCTTATTCATCTCTTCCTGGTTTGAGACATTCTCCAACTTGCTTTCCTGCCTTGAGAGACCTTTTTTAGGGTTAATTGGCTGAGCATAAACCCGAATCTCCCAAGGTCGTGCTGCAATCCATCTCTCCTTCCAGCTCCAGCCCCAATTCTCCTTGCTCCCAAGACTGTAATAAGCCTGACCCAGGTATTGACTAGAATTGGCCCTCCACTGAAAATCACATTGACTTAACTCATTCAGTCACCTCTAACAGAAAACAATCCTAAAACATAGTGTACCTGATGAGAAAAGGCGTATGCTAGGGCACGCTCGCGTTTAACTGCTGCTTCCTCCCTCTGTTGAATCTTAGAAAGGATTTCATCCATGGTTTCAGAGCCACCACACCATTCCACCTGTAGTGAAAGTTATTGTTAGATGATGCAAGCATGCAATGCTAGTTTGGAAGTGCTTTCACTGTTTCTTGCTGCAGATACAAAAAGCATTCCACATTGTATCATGTGGTGAAGAAAATATCACGCCCAGCAATTTTGAAGTAATTTTCTTGCATGCTTTGTGGAGTTAATTCTCTTTTGTAAGCTTCCACCTGGTCTTACCTGTTGCTAGCGTGGAGCAAGAGTCGTAGGATTGAAACATTGGCCAAGATAACACAACTGGTTCAATGAGGGTGACACAACACAGATTGAGATCTATTTCTATAGGTACAGTCTCCATCGGCCAGGCGTCCGGTGGGGGCTGGAGTCAGGTTAAAATTGAAACTCATTGAGGTTCCTTTTTGTGGTCCTCAAGACAGCCCCTGTGAAGATCATTGTCTATGAGCTGTGTGTGTTGGCTTGCTCGTCCTGGTACTGACGTCTCAGCAATAATTACCTTAAGACTGCGCTTGGCAGGTGCGTTCATGGGTTTTGTTTATAAATCTCTCTGTTGGGTTATAGCAGACTAATGTGAGATTTTTAGTCTAGACAAAAACCCTACCCTACCCTATAACCCAATAAGAGAGTAACTAAGAGACTGCAGTGATGGTACCATATATAATAGAGGTTAGACAATGAAATCTAAAATCCCATAGTAGGTGTGGGGGCAGTCTCTGTACCTCCAGATCATGAATTTTAGCCTCCACTTTTAACTGATTTTCCATTCTCTTTTGCTTAATCCGGCTTTCGGTAACCATATTGTAACGACGAGCTCGAATCTGAGCCTGTACATTGCTCCATGAATGTATGTAGGTCATTGCAGTTGATGCTTGTTTTCTAACACTCTGGTTCTGAATCAACACATTGAATCTAACTGACCCTTTCAGATGTCGTAGCGCCTTTCGTGCCTGCAGAAAGCGTAAACAGAGTAGATGACAGTGATAATGCCAAGTTAGGTTGACGTTCAGTTTGTGAAAAATGTGATCAAAACATACCATGAATGACCGAATAGCAGTTTGAATCCGAGTTGCAGCAACTTCTGCAACTAACACTCCAGTAACACCATGATTTCTACCTGAACCACCACCACCGTTGGACGAACTGCTGGATCCTTTATCAATATGCTGATTCTTACTCGATCCATTTGGTTTTCCGGTACCTGGGTTTTCCTTTGGGTGTTTGGATCTATCGACCTTTCCTTTTCTCAGACTGATTATTGACCTGAACCAGTATCCTGAACCCATTTCTTTGTATGGAAAAGGGATATTTTTCTTTAGCATTCAAGAAAACCATGTGGTCTACAAAATTTAATAGGGTATAGAAGTGCAATGCAAGAAAAGCAATTGAGTGATGAGAAGAAAAAAACTTCAATCTCAAACCCACTTTGGTGACATTACAACTAAACTGAAGCTGGTGTTTGATCTTTCAGAAGTTCACTTGCCAACTGCATCACTCACAGAACCTCAAAAAAAAAAAAAAATAAAATAAAATAAATAAATCGTTGTGCATGGTTATTGGTTAAAGATAATGTTTAAGTGGGCTTATGCTTGGGCCAATGGGCCCATAATTGAAATTTATCTAATTCCTTTTATTTTGAAAAGAAATGTGAACTATTCATTATAGTTGAAAACATACATTAACAACTGCAACTACTGTTCACAACTTATTCACTCGAATGGCCACTGGTTTTTCCTTAGAAACTATTAAGACTTAGAATACCACATCGGTCGGTTGGGAATGTCCCAACTGAGTGGTTAAAAATAAAAGTTCACCCCTTCACAAACTAAGAAGACCTTTTCCTAAGCCAAGTGAATTGGGTTTTGACCCATTGAGTTAGGTTTCGGCCTATCGTAATTGGGATAAGGAGGAACAAAGCTGCGCGGGTCCAATGTATCCATGGAAGCCGGGTGACCCAAAATGAATAATATTGTTGACGTGTACGGGGGTGTGAATTTTTGATACGATCCGTTTCTTCCTGCTCAGGATGAAAATCGTTGTTCATCTTTAAAATCAGCCTAATCTCATCAGAAGTCTTGTCCTTAAGCATGTCTGCCACAGTCTGGCAAGTCAGATCAACCAAGTCCATGATGTCGAGATAGTTCGCAGCCAACATCATATCGAACAGCGTGGGCTGGTCCACTCTCACGAACTCCGCCTCCCAAGCCTTCAGATCATCGTCCTTGGAGGACGACTCCACGCGTTTCTTGCAATACTCGATTATCTTCGCCAAAATCACGCTCCTCACATTCGGAATAGGGATTCCACCCTCCACGCAATTGTCTTCAATCATGCGCTTCACCGTCTGTGACTGCAGCGCTACCACCTCCTCCACCTCGAATCGCTCTCCTTCACAGCTGATTAGAGTAATTTTTGTTGAAGACGCCATCGTAAAATCTATTGAATTCTATATAAAAACTAATAGCACTAGTATTTTATAGTTTTTGTTGGCCCAATGTGGGCCTCCTTTTCACTCAAATCACATTTAAGATTATATTTCCATGTTAATTCATTATTACTATAACAAGTCACCAACTCCTCACCAACAAAAAATCTCTAGAATCCATATAGATACTATACAATTATTGTCCATCAAAACATAAAGGAAGATCATAGTGATAAAGAAAAGTGATCCTTTCATGGATTTTATGTGACCTAATTAGCAATTACAGATTATTCTTCCTCGTGTCAAGACTATAAATACATTAATACTAAAATCCGCACCCTGGTGACCCAGAATATCTCTACTAAAACCTTCCCAAACTTAACTGAAATTTTACTCCATTCCTCCTTGATAATTCGCTTGAGTTTGCTTTTACTAAAATGATGAACCTCTGGTAGTGTCAATACTTAAATTTCACATTAGTCTTTGCATAATTTTAGTCGAATGATTTATAAGCAAAACCCAATTCCTCACACATCAACTATGTCAATGTCTTTTCTGGATTTTAAGTACCATTGGTTTAGATACACAAAGCTATGCAGGTCTGATATATCAATAGTGTGAATTAATAAATCCAAAGCAGAAGATATTGTCGGAGTGTTTGGGTTGGGAATTTCGACAGGTAAATATTACGGGCGAGATATAAGTTTGTTAATTATTCTATTTTACACTATTTACAAAAGTATTAATTCCCTTTCCTTATAACAGTCAAACATGGAGTCCCACACACTACCACACTCACAATCCATATCGGAATAGGGAGTTAGGAAAGTTGCACTATAAATACAACGATTCGGCGTTTAATTCTCTCACAATTTCAGAAGATTTGGTTTCAGAGAGCAATTCAGTATTTTATAAAAAGCGATGGCGTCTTCAAAGAAAATCACTCTGATCAGTTTCGAAGGAGATCGATTCGAGGTGGAGGAGACGGTGGTGCTGCAGTCGCAGACCGTGAAGCACATGATTGAAGACGATTGCACCGACGGCGGCGTTCCTACACCGAACGTGACGAGTAAGATTCTGACGAAGGTAATCGAGTTCTTGAAGAAGCACGCGGAGTCTTCCAAAGAGGAAGATCTCAATGCCTGGGATGCGGAGTTCATTAGAGTGGACCAATCCGTGCTGTTTGATTTGATTATGGCTGCGAATTATTTGAATATCAAGGGCTTACTTGATCTGACTTGCCGAACTGTGGCGGACATGATTAAGGGCAAGACTCCTGAAGAGATCAGGAAGAATCTTAACATCAGGAATGATTTTACTCCTGAAGAGGAAGAAGAGGTTCGTAGGGAGAACCAGTGGGCATTCGATTAATTGAGTTGTTTGGATTATAGTCGTTAAATAAATTGAATTGAATTGAATGAATGAATCATAATCGTGAATGAATTATGGTCGTTAAATAAGCAATGGCGTAATATTAAATATTTACATACTTATATGATTTTTTGAGGATTTTTTTTACTTGTTAATTGTTAATATCATTAATGAATTAGTTTTAATTTTTTTTTATTGAGAATAATATCATATAAGTTTGAATTGAATGAACTATGGTTGATAACCGATGCAACAAGGATGCAGGGAATAATATTAAATATTTACATCCTCACATGATTTTTTAAAAAAATTCACAAACTTTGTTTTTCACCAATAATATATCTCATGCGACAATTATATATATATTTTTAATATAATGCACTTAAGAAGAACATCAACCCATCATAACTAAACCAAATCTATGATTTTTGAATTGTCAATACAAGCGAGCGAGAGAAGAAGACATATCTAGGGTTCCTCAAGATCATTTGAGAAGTTCTAGTTCAACCGTGTTTTAAGTTCCTCAACCATTCTATTTCTGGGGACAGTAGATTCATCACTGGTCTTGATATTCTTCAACTTTACGACTCCATCTTTCAGCTCCTGCTCACCCACAAGAACCATATATGGAATCCCTGAGTCAACGGCACGCTTGATGTGGTTCATTATTCTTTTATTCACTATGTACTCTGCCTTCAACTTGGCATTCCAAATCTCATTAACCAGCTCTCTGGCAAAAATGCAGTAGTCTTCGCCGCCCAAAACACTCACTAGAACTTGAGTGTCAGTGGCTCGGATTGTCTGCAAAAATCATAAGAACACAATGCTATCAGTGCCTTGACACAATACAAAAGTTGCTCAACATTTTTTGCAGAACAGAAAGGAATATTATCAATGGCAAAATAAAACGACATTTTCTCCATAGGATGCTCCACGCCTAAATAGCAGGCTTCGCCATTCTTCCCTATCAAGGAGAGGGAGGGAGGCAGGGGTGGGGAACTTGGAGACTAAAATGGGAATGCCATCAAGCTGGGTCAAGGCTAGCAACTCATTATCTGGAGCAAGGGTCCCTGTAGCCAGCGACAGATAGGCCCGTCCTAAACCTCCAGATTTTACTAAAAAAGTACGAAGTTCAAACTCAATCAAGCTTAACAAGGCTTTTCAAAGAGAACTCCCGGTGCAAAGACTCAATGCACGTTATTGTTTAGTGTTAGCATGGCATTGCTATTCGAACGTATAGAAAACAAATCAAATGCTGCTATAACCTGGTTCTGTTCTTTCTGACGCTGCTCCATTATAACAAACACTCGTTCTATTCCGAGACTCAGTCCAACTGCTGGAATCTGTTTTGTTCCATACATTCCAATGAGATTGTCATAACGACCTCCAGCGACAATTGAACCAACCTGAAGACACAATTTATTTAAATAGCATTAGAATTAGGACAAACAAATTCATTTTGACAATGGAAACTACATGAACTATGACATACATTATCAACAAGTAACTGAGAGAACACAAGAGGGAAAGAGGTTTGGGTAAACTTTATTCATTATATATACTATCTCAGCTGTACTACATACTGAACAAGGCAAGGAACAGTGAAACAGGGCATGGCTCAAATTTCCAACCAGTTGCGCCTAGTTCACAGGATTTTCTTCTAGCATTCTAGCAACCAAATCTACAATTTGGTGATAGAAGGACAACGGTATTGTAATTATGATACCATTCTGTCCACGGAACAAGCTCAAGGTTACTAACATAAATGATCCAAATTACAAAAATGTTTTTTCCAACCGCTCAGGGCTACTGTTGAATCTTGGTGCAAAATTCAAGGTGGAAAATTCCCCAAGAATTTAACAAGCAGAAACTGTTTTTCACGTCTCTCATTTTTTAAATTTATGTACAATGTTTCTTAGTTAATTTTTTGGATTTTATACCAATGTTACATGGTGTAGCTTAAAAAAAGAAGAAGAAGAAAAAGGACCACATATTGGCAGCCTATATCTAAAATAGTCTCAAGAGGGTGAAAGACCACTTATCTAAAATGCTTATACACTGTCCTACAGGTGCACTGTGCACAAGCAGGAAAAGTACGTTCAAACAGAATCCAAGGGAGTAAATAAATGTTTACCTGTGTGGACCCTTTAAATACAGCTTCATATACGACTCCAGTATAATAATCTAGACCTCGGGCAAGACTCAGATCAAAAGTCACTTTGTCGATACACTTGCAGCTTTCTAGAGATTTAAACAAGCTTTCCAAGTCTTTCATTGCAGAAATAGAAGAGCTGTTTTCTAGAAATTTGCTTCCCTCCTCTCCAAGCTTTGACAGTAATTCCATGGGGGGTCCCCTGTACTTCACAAAGGTACCAATTTTGTCTGCTACCTCAACACTCAATCCTTTCTCCTCCACCTGGAGACATCGTAAAAATTATCATCAAAGAGAATAGAACGCATCATATTACAAGTAAACAAAAGCATTGGAAGTTGATCATTCTGAAAACTGAGTAAGATCAATCTCAGCAATAGTAGCAGGATGGCATTAGTTTTGAACTGGTAAGTTGCTCAAAAACTACCATAAAAATCAAGCTCAATGCGGCCACTAGTGCATCGCTGATTCTAGGGCATTATGTCAAAAAGGCCAGTCGGTTTGGGTTGTCGACACAAAGGTAAATTGAAGACAGAAAAATGCACAAATATGGCTTCGAATTACACTGCACAACTGAATTATTTTGTGTGCTGCACTCTGTAGATTAGGCCTGTGCAGATCACAGTTGATATGCATCATTCAAAATTTCTTGAGATAAAAATGATTTGTTCACAGTTCACTAGGAGAAAACTGTTCAACCAGTGTTTATTTACTGAAGGGATACATATGTCAAACTAACAGAATACTCCCATACAATGTGAACAACAATTGCATAATGCTCCTTACCATTTCTTTTTTGATCTGTTCAAATGGTTGCTTGTCAAGCTTGTCTACACTAGAACAGATAGTTCTAAATTTTTCAGGTGGAACTCCACATATTTCCAACATTGCGTCCAGCAACATTCGATGATTTAATTTTATCTGTCGACAAAATAAAGAAGAAGTCAGAAAAAAACAATTAACAATTTCAAAATCAATTCAAGCATGTCTTCAATAGCATTATACAATGGAGGATGCCAAATTAGATAGTGGGAATTGATGGCTCTCGGAGCAGTGAGCACGTGCATATTAGACTTCAAATATACAGTAAGAATTTTTGAGACACTAATTAGGTGAAGCATTATGACAAGTTAAGTACCTAATCAGAATGATCCACAACTCTGATATGTTTTTATTCTAGGAATACATTCCTTGAACCCTGTGCTTGGTTCAACAAAAAACTAATGATGCACACAAGTAGTTGCAGGAACCATTTTGGATGCACGTAATACTGTGATAGTATGATACCCATCAGTCTGCATCACTTTGACTCAATATCATGAACTTTTTTACACTAACATAATTAGAATTACCTCATAATCACCAATATCTAGTTCATCGAGCAGTTCCGTCAAGATTTTAATGACCTCGAAGTCTGGCCCCATTTTGTCATACTGGCCAGCAATGTCAAAGTCACATTGATAGAATTCACGGTATCTTCCTTTGGCTGGGTTATCCCTCCTGTACACTTTAGCAATTTGGTAGCGTTTAAATGATGTGATACCATTCATAGCCACATACCTGGCAAATGGAACAGTTAAGTCATATCGCAAAGAACATAGCTCTCCACCCTGTAATGAGTTGGAAACACTTAATATTAAAGTCTTTCAAAAAGAAAGAACAAAATCAGTATCATTCACAATAATGGAATACAATAAATGTATGAAGTAAGTTCGCACAAAAACCCAAAGTCAGATTCTGATCATCATTAATAACTTTTGCGTTCAAAAACTAATTTAATCAATGTTAAATACTTGTGCAGCAGGGGTTCACATGAATAAATGAAAATTCAAGGGTAAGAACCTTAAAAAAGAAAGGTCACCAGAAAATGACAACTCATATGCTAATAATAATATGACAACGATAACTGGAACACTATTTGAATCAAATAAACATGTATTTACCTGGTCAGCAAGATCATAGATCAACTTTGAATCTTCTCCATATTTCCCTGTAAGAGTCTCCCTCAATTCAAATACAGGAGTATCGAGGGCCACAGCACCGTGCCTCTTGAAAACGTCTGTAATAATTGAAAATGCTTTCTCTCGTATCACCATCTGTTCTTTTGAAAAATCTCGAGTGCCCTGATATTGAACAGAATATGCACAACGTAAGAATGCCAAATACTACATCCAAATAGAATAATAATAATAATAATAAGGCGATAAAGAAAATAAAGCAACCCAAATATTAACAAGAACTAAGCTACGAAGTGTACACAGTTCAGGAACTATGCAAATGCACACCACATACTTTAGTTTTGATGAGCAGTACTCCAATATTTAATCAAAGTTGAAGTGCCCATGTGACTCGAACGTGTCAGTTCTCGCAAATTAGTTGACAGAAGGTGCTTTATTGAAGTTTTATGGAACTTTAAGGGTATTAGATTTTAAATTCAAAGCAAAGGGATGTCTCTTTGGAGTTGCCCCAAAGTAAAACGGCGCCTTTGCATATTTGATATTTCCCATTCACTAATAACTTGTATCAACCTCAAAGGTAGAGATGATATATATTCACATCATAAACAGGGAAAAAAAAATGACCATAATCATGGAGGTTGTAGTTTCTTCCTCTGATATTTTTACTTTTTAAAAGAAAACTCTTCCTTTTTCCTTTGATTTGTTCCTGAATGATGTGGTCGAACTGTCGCAGACTTCTTGACGCAAGAAAGCACAACCTAATCTCATAAATTTGCACTTCAACCCTAAAAACAGGCATAAGCTAAAGAGTTTCAACATGAGTTAGATAATAGAAAAGACATATATCATTACCTTAGGTAGTTTCGGAAGCCTCCTAGTTTCGTTGCTTTCAACAATGTCTTTCACCATCTTCCACAATCCATCAAATTCTGGATCTTTCAGGTCAAAAATCAATAAAAGAACCTCAACCAATTTTTCCATTGACCCTGTATCATCACCATACACCCCTCCTCCACCATTCAACCTCTCATTAATCAAATCCACTATATCACGAGTCCCTTTCCCCAAAACCACCTTCTTTTTCTTCTGAGCCTTGATATCCACCTTCACATCCCCTCCATTTGCCTCAACACTAGCATTTGTACTGTTCAACTGACCACCTTCAAGTGCCACAAACGCTGTCACTGCCTCCCACACGATAATTTTCGAGACAATTCCCAATAACATATTCACTTCATGCACAAACCTCACATAATCCTTCTGGAAGATAAGGTCTAAAGGTAACCTGTAGCCATTGCTTAAACATTCCTCAGTTGGGCATCCCTTCTCAAACAAGTCCTGTAAACCCTTCCGTAAGCTAGCATCGCCAACAGAATCCAAATTCATTTTTGTACGAAGAAAACAATTCTCTCCCACAATGCGAAGGGCCAGCGCCAATGCCTCCACTGTCATCGCTACAACTTTCGCCACCCCATCAATTTTGATTTCTCCAGCTGAATTAAACTCCACCTTCGCTATCAAATGCACCGACTTCACCACTTCCCTCAATCTCCCATGAACATTAGGAATCTCCGCTATAGCCTCGCTCTTTACCTTCCCCACCCGCTTCGACCCGTTAAGAAGACCCTTCATACCCCTCGCAACCCCAGCCCCCTCCTTGTTCACGAATGCATCACCCGTATCAAACGCCGTCACGTCCGCTCTGGCTGCCTCACAAGACAGCGCTGCCACGGCGTCAACCATCGTAATCAACGCCGCCGATTTCTTGTCCAAAATCTCACACATCTCAAGCAAAGGAACCGACGATTTCCCCATCTCGTCTCCTTCGGCCATTGTCGGAGTTCAGAGTCAGAATGGCAGTGCAATAGTGGCTTTTTAGGGTTTTACCATGTGACGCTAATTATGTCGCGATATTAATATTTTTGATTTATATAAATATTAAAACAATAAATATATTTTAACATATTAACGGGTGGGTCCAATAGTCCGACCCGCACCCGGATTCGTTTACTATCTGTGAAGCGCTTTGAGGCTTTTTGAGCTGAGAACTGAAGAGAATTTGAAATTGGAACTTCACGACGAGCTCACACTCCTCTGCCCGACATTGCTAGAGATGGAAGGTGGAGTTGCGAGAGGCAAAGGTTCGTTGCCTCCGTCAAGTAAGCCGTCTAAGTTCTCCGTCTACCAGAACCCGGTGTTCTCCGCCGCTCTAACGACCAACAGCCTCCGCCCCTCTAAATCTACTCTTCTTTCTATCTTTTTCCTCTCTTCTGCTTCTGCCGTCGCTCTCGTCTCCATCTCTTCCAGGTATTAATTGCTCTCTGTATGTACGCTTATGTTGTTTCACTGTATGTATATTGACTCACTGTCAGATCAATTGGAGAGTGTAGGGTTTGTGATGGGATTTTGCTGTCTCGTTTGAAATTTTTTAATTGATTTTATGTAAGTCTTCGATTCTTAAGAACAACGGAGAAATGAAGTTCCAGGGATCATTATTTCAGAAACTTTTCAGGATTTCAAAAAATTTTGGAGCTTTTTTCTGCGGATATATAATTTGCTATGTACTATTGTTGCCTGACAATAATACTGATTTCTTTAGAGCTTCAGCTTCTCATATCTGTTTCAAATTATATGTTTGGCTACTGGGAGAATATCAGAATGTGGAAGAAACTGAAAAAAAAAATCGGGATTATTTTTCACTCCCACACTGTCATATGAAATTTATATGAGATACATGGAATATTAAGGATATTATATCCTACTGAGGTCCCAATACTTTTCAATCTCCTTATTTCACAAATTTTTTTTTATTTTTTATGTTTACATATTTTCTTGAAACAACCTTTCCACATATTATGTGAGGGTAAGATCTGTGTACATATTGCCTATCCCTGACCTTGCCCACTGCAGGAGCCTTGTGCATGCAATGGCGTCCCTGAGTTTAGAGGGGCCCTGGGCGACCTCTAGAAAAGGGCCCGTGTTTTCTTTTTTATTTATTTTAAAATCAAAAAATTTTCTTTTATTGATTTTTTAGTTGAAATATGTGGAGAATTGTTAGTTTTTAATTGGTTTTTTTGTGTTTGGATTAATATAAAATTAATAATTTTTTCAAAAATTTGGGGCCCTGGCGATTTGGGGCCCGGGCCGACCGCCAGTGTCACCCCACCCCAGGGCCGCCACTGTGTGCATGAGTGTTGTTTATTACCTAAAAAGCGAATTGAAGTGAAAATGGAAGTGTTTGGTGACTTCATAGTGCTTTAAGATGGCTATAAGTTTTGATGATGTGCATTGAAAGCCAGCAAACTTTGAGTGAAGAACCAACTGAATCAACTGTATTCTTCCTCCACACAATTTCTTTGCTAATGGAAATGTCATGTTTTAGTTTGTGCCCTAGTTACTTTTGGAGGTCTCTCACTGCATACAGATACTAGTTTCGTAAAGATTTACTCCTAAGCTAGTTTATTTTTGTGTAAAAAGAATGTCTCTTCAAAGATTTGTGTCTTTCTTTGCTCTTGGTTTCAGGATATTGCATGTAATATTAAGTTTTATTTAAGCAATTTTTCTTTTGTCTTTTGATTTGATGAAGGGAAAACAAAATAATCAACAAGTTGAGATTTCAAAGCTTTTCCAGAGAGGCAGCTTGTAAGTCATCTAGTGCAATTGGAATCTCTTTATTGTCTGAAAATGAAAATATGTTTATGTGGCTCTGGCCATTTATTAAATATTAATTATATGCTATTATGTCTTCAGATTTGTTTGCCAAGGCAATACAGATAACAGTGGGTTTAGTTTTTATTGGAGCTATGAGTGCCTTATTCAAAGCCATATCTTTGCGTAAGTCAGGAAATGTGGCTGGTGTTCCGGTTCTATCTCCCTCTAAAGAAAATAAGGATCAGCCTCACTTATCAAATCGTCAACTAGGGCTCTTGGGAATAAAGCCAAAGGTTGAACAAATTGTTACTGATTCTTCAAAGAAACCTCCGAAGTCCAAACCCTATTCAGCATCATCATCTCTGGACATCCTTTTTCCTCTACATCAGCCAATGATGGGTTCAAACATTAAGCCTAAAGTTGTCTCTGATGAATCTAACTCCAGCAGCGGGAAGAAGCTAAATTCGTACAGCACCCCATCCAAATCACAGGGCTCTCCTTCTTCTTTATATCTTGTCCCTGCAGCCAGCTCACCACTACGTTCTGTTCAAACTTCACCGGTGCTAGACTCAGTCAGTTCAACACCTTGGTCAAGTAAACGAGGATCTGCCAAAGACATAACAACCGAAGAACAGCTTGAACGATTCTTGGCTGAAGTGGATGAAAAAATAACTGAATCAGCAGGGAAACTATCAACTCCCCCTCCCACCATCAGTGGATTTGGAATGAAAAGTCCAAATACCTTTACTAGTTCTGTTAATACATCTGGAACCACCACAAAGAGTACACCCTTGAGAACTGTCAGGATGTCACCTGGTTCCCAGAAATTTAGCACTCCCCCAAAGAAAGGAGAAAGTGAACTTCCTCCATCAATGACCTTGGAGGAGGCTATTGAATTTTTCAAGCATTTGGGTATCTATCCTCAAATTGAATTGTGGCGTGACCGCCTCAGACAATGGTTTTCTTCAGTTTTGGTTAATCCTCTGCTTAACAAGATTGAAACCAGTCATATTCAGGTCTGGCATCTTTGTCACCCCTCTTATATGTTATGGCATTCTGCTTTCGGAATTTCATTAGTTTCAAAATCTTGGTACTTTTGGTTACAATAAATTTTAATATTTGAGAATTATTCTTCAACGTTAGCTTACCAATCTTGAATAATTTGAGAAAATATTATTCAAATGTTGGTAGTTTATGGAAGGACATGTGATTGACTTGATATAGGATTGAAGGAGCATATGTATTAAAATTAAGACAGGCTTATTAAAATATCAGATGTGTAACAGGAAAGCCCAAAGGCTATTTTTATTATATTCAGGGAAGATGTCTACCATCTCTCCGACATTGATGTTTTTTTCTTTCTTGAATTTAAAGTTCTTTGTATTGACGTCATGTCATCATCTTCATATGTACTTCTGCAAAAAATCTTATTTGTAATGCCAGATTAATTTTGCTACTCGTGATTATAGGTAATGCAAGCAGCTGCAAAACTTGGTATTTCGATCACAATAAGTCAAGTGGGGAGTGAAATATCCCCTGGAGGAACTGCTGCTACTGTATCTTCAACTGATAGAACTAAGGAATGGCAGCCAGCAGTTAATTTTGACGAAGATGGAGTTCTCCATCAATTACGTGCAACTCTCAGCCAGGCTCTTGATGCTTCCATGTGTACGTTATTCAGTAACCTAAATTATTTATGGACTGAGGTTTTTAAACAAATCATTTCCGAGGACTTAATATGGCTCATATGATCTCATGCAGCAAATTTTCAACTGCCTAATCCGCAACAGTCCCTGCAGCAAAATCCTATGACTCCTGTTATACGGCAGTGTGTGGATGCCATTACTGAACACCAGAGACTTCAGGCATTGATGAAAGGTGAGTTGATCAAAGGTCTACTACCTCAGAGCAGCGTTCGGGCAGATTATATGGTACAAAGGATCCGAGGTATTTAAAATCATGTTCTTCACCCTATGATTTTTAACACTTTTGCTTTTCCAATATCATCTGACTTGATTTTATGGCAGCCATTTAGTGCATGTAATTATACTCTCCTGTAAAAATTCTACAGATCTTGCTGAAGGAACCTGCTTGAAGAATTATGAATATATTGGAAGTGGGGACATGTATGACAAAAAGAACAAGAAGTGGACTGCTGAACTTCCTTCTGATTCTCACTTGCTCTTATATCTATTTTGTGCTTTTCTAGAGCACCCAAAGTGGATGCTACATGTAGATCCAACATCTTATACTGGAGCACAGTCTAGCAAAAACCCTTTGTTCTTAGGGATCCTTCCTCCAAAAGAGAGCTTTCCTGAGAAATATATCGCTGTCATATCCGGTGTTCCCTCAGTTCTTCATCCAGGGTCTTGCATAGTGGTTGTTGGAAGACAAAGCCCTCCAATCTTTGCCTTGTACTGGGATAAGAAGTTACAATTCTCTTTTCAGGTATGGAGCTCATGACAAAAGTGAAAATATATGCATAGTTTGCTAGGCCAGCATGGACAGAGAGAGTTGAATGAAAACTTCGTAGCTGAGGGACAAAGTTACTTACAGTTAAGTAATGTGATGTAGTCATCACATGAATGGACAACTTCTTATTCCATAAGTCGTAGGGGAAGTAAAACTGCTTAGATGTGGATATAAACTCCGTATAAACAGAAACAGTGATTGCTCTGAGAGAGAGCCCATAACTCTATGCCTTATGTACGTACATTGAAGGATAAATTTTTGTATCAGTTAGATTTGAAACCATATTTTGGACTGGGTTAACTTCTTTCTAAACAGTTGCTCATGTTATTTATCTGGCACTCTACTTGATGCATATTTTTTTTGCATGACTGTCTTAAAATCACTGTACTTCTTCCACAATGCTTTTCTGGACTTGTCAATACATACTTGCTAATCTTTGTGGAATATTTGAGAGTGCATAGATAATTTGATATGTAGTTTTTCAGTGGCTTAAGTATAATGTTGTCTTGCTCACATCGTATCCATCATCTGTCTTGATATCAGGGAAGAACAGCAATCTGGGACTCCATCTTGATTTTGTGCCACGAAATTAAGGTTCGATATGGAGGTGTAGTTCGGGGAATGCATCTTGGTTCTTCAGCCTTGAGCATTCTTCCAATTGTTGAATCAGAAACTGAAGACTGATGATGAGGGAGGCCATGCTACTCCGTTGCATCAGATTTCTTATAACTGCAGAAGTGACGGGTGTACCAGCTGAGACTTGTTTGATTTTAGAAGAGCTGCTCAAAATTTTATCCCGGGTTATTTGCTAACGAAGATCATTCTCCAAACATTTCTCGTCATAGTTCCCTGCTAATCAGTCCCAAAAAAAGAGGGTCCCCAATAATGACCTCCTTAATCCTTGGTTACTTGGCAACTCTCGCAGTGATCCCATGAATGAAATTCATATATGAAAGATCTGGTGAGACTCAATCTTTTTCTTGCTTGATATCTCCAGGAAGAGATTGTAAGTCGTTAGACTGATAATTGTTGTGTTAAGAGAGACCATATTTTGGTTATGACACTGTCGGATTGCGTTGTGGAAGGGAAATTTTGGCCCTTTGAAATGTAATCATCAATTGCTCACACGACCTTATTCTGAGACTCAATTTTAAATTTTAGATAAAGAATTAGGGCTGTTAAAAAAACTGTCAAAATTTCAATTTTGGCATATTTCTCTACTAAAAATTGGATCATTTAGTTGGTTACATTTATCTCAAAAAAATCGAGAAAAACTGACCAACTGCGAACACTTCTAAGAAGAAGGATGATGCCTTATGCTAAGAGGTTCCACTTAGCCTTCAAACATTCATGCCCATAATCTTCATTTGTTGCTACAATATTTAGAAATGAATGAAACCAGTAGATTTAATCCTCAAAAAGTAAATGAAATCAATAGATTCAATCCTCAAAAAGTAAAACAAGCATCGTACACACAATCTCAGGTTCAAAGTACATGGAATTCATAAATCCCCAATTCAACAAAAACAGAGGACACAAAAGAAAAGCAAACAGAGATGATCAAAAAACAATGGAAGTTTCAATATCTCCATTAGTTTTTTGTTTAGAACATAAGCATCAAAACCCAGATTTGCCAAAGCAATAAAGATCCCCAAAAATTTATGCTAGAGAGTAAAGATCACTGCTTCAAATTTCTCAGAAAGCCAATATACCACCAACCATAGTTTGCCACTATAGTTTGAGGATTTCAGGTTTTCTTGTTAGTATTTTCCATTTGATTATTACATTAAAGTTATTGTCTCCATTATTATTATTTTATTCGAAATTAATTTTGTTCAAGTATTTACTTTGGCAATAATACCAACGTATAAAATTCAGGGTGGAAACAGAAAATCAGTTTTTGGGTTCTCTTTAGAGAACAGAGGAGTCACTCCATTAGAGCTGAGAGAGAGGGAATGATTCTCAGTCTCCCATTTGTTCTCTGGTTTCAGGTCCCCTTGTGTTTCAACTTCTACTCCAGGGGTCAAAGGTATTTGGGTTTAGTTCATTGTGAGATTTGTTCTTCTTTGCTCTCCTGCTTAATCTTGTCTATGTTATAAGTGTTGTTTTATTGCATTTATGTAATCTGACTGAATTGTGACTCTTTAAGCTCGTACTGTTGTTTGGTTCTATGTATAGAGTGGATTTTTTTTGAACTTTGTTGTTTGCGCTAAGAAGAGCCTACCAAGTGTTCGATAATTTGGTTGTGTGAAATCACTGAAATTGCTTCTCTTGATTTACATCCAATTTGGTGCTCGAACTTTATTTATCTGTTTGCATGAATCACCATGAGTGCTGGGCGCCCTACATCATATATGGTTTTCATGCCCCTTGTTATATGATACAAAGATGCCTTTTCAAGCAATGAACTACTTGGGTTCTTGCTACAAATCTAGCTTAGAAAACCAATGAACTTATAGTGATGATATGATTTTTCTGATGTCACTACTGAGCATCTTATTACTTTATTAATGTCATTTTTTTCCCTTACAGTGAAATGTTCTAATATCTACTCGAAGGCCACTTCCTTGATTGCTTGGTCGGCCAGGGGACTACTACTATAATCTGTGTATGTACCAACCTAGTTAATCACTTTGTTTTGTTGACCTGTTTGTGGGCCTCAATGATTTTTCTAGCTTCACTACAAAATTTTCAGAAGCTTGAGTTTCCATAAGCATTGCACCTTGTTTCATTGACCTATTTGTGGACCTCTTGAACTGATGATCCCATTGAAGATATTGTTTACCAAATTCACAAATGAAATTATCTTTAAAATTGATGAAATAAATAACTGTTACTTACAAAATTTAGAAGCCTCAAAGGCAGATTACAGGCACTATTTGAATACAGGGTAAATCCTGGGAAGTTGGATTGGTTCTCTCTCATTTAGAAGCCTTAAGAATGTAACCATGCATTTACTTTATTTTAGAAAAGATAGTGATATACAACTGAAGAGAGAAACCTGTTGCTTACCTCAACTCAAGACAATTGCCATTTTACGCTAGGCGTTTACAGAATTCAGTTAAATGAAAATTTTCAGTAATAAATATTGAATTTGACATTATCTTTCCTTCTTGAGTTATTAACATTTTATATCGGATCCTCCGAATTATAGATCCGTTTCTCAAAATATTGCCAATTGAGTAAAATATGTAATGATAAATTCTCTTTATGGCCCTTCCAAGTTATACAAAATGTCATATCGGATATGAATCTTTGTATCATAAATTTGGCCTCTTCAATACTCTTTATTTTTCTTATATATAGATCTCTACATCTTGTGCAAAATTGATAGAAACTTGTTTTTTATCCTCAGATTAGTAAAATATTCACCAAAATGAGTTGTTCTGCGAACAACAAGCCAATAGCTGCTCATCGGAAGGTCCTTCTGAAACCAAGAACGGGGAATAGGGGCAGGAGGAGGAGGAGGAGGAGGAGGAAAAAAAAGAAGCATAAGGCAACAGGCTTGTCAGCTGTGTTTCTAGGTTTGTGAGGATTACTGCAGGTATACTTAGATTTTTCATTAGATCTATAATACTAAGGTACTATATGTAGGAATTTGGCTCAATTGATATGTGCTGTACAGACAGGGCCAAGGGGCTGTCCGGAAAGCAAGTTTTGAACGTGGAGTCAAAGAACCCTTACCAGATGCATCCGCTCGAGGAAGCCTTTAGCTGTCCGGATAGGCCTGGGAGTTGTCCGGACAGCAGGCGCGAATCTGCAGTTTCGGGACGGCTTGTATAAATTGATTTTGTAGGGTTTTTTCATAAACCCAATTGAGAGAAGCGCCGTTTTTTGGAGAGAAAAATCCCTAGATAGTGAGAGAGAGCTTGAATCATTGTATTTGGTGGGTATATCCACTTGTACTCTTCTCCAAACATAGTGAATTGGTCTATGGTGCCCGTGGATGTAGGCTTACGCCGAACCACGTAAATCTCTTGTCTCCTTTACGTTTATTGCTTGTTATTCTCTGCATTACTAGCTTGGGTTATTGTTTTAGTCAATCAGTGTGGGTGAGTCTCTCAACTTGTAAATCTTCTCCAACATAGTGAACTGGATCTCTGTTGCCCGTGGACGTAGGCTTTACTGCTCTAATTGCTGGTTTCGTTAGTTTGTTTGCAGGCAAGGTTTGTGAAGCTCTTCACTAAGGCCTTTGGTGTTGATGATTCTGATTCTGTTTAGTGATATTTGAATGGTTGTTGCTTACTGCTATGTTTGCTGCCTTCGAGTGGCTGCTTCACTACTCTGATTGCTGGTTCCTTTGGGTGCTTTACGATTCTTTTTAGTGAATGATCAAATGGTTTTCGCTTTATTGTTCTAGTTACTTGTTTCAAGCGGTGGTTGTACTCTTGCGATTTCTGGTTTCTTTCGTTTGTCCAGTGACAACATTGGTGGAGACCTTGATAAGATCTTTGATGTGGTTCTCATATGTATTTGCGCTCATGAAATGGAGCTGGTCAAGTGTGGATGTGGGTGTTCAGGTGCATGTGGGTGTTCAGGTGCGCAAGCCAAACAATTCAGTAGATGTGGAGAGAAAACAATTGAGTTGAATAAGAATGTTGTGTTTTTGAGACTGGTTGATGAGGATAAAACAACTTTTATGAGTTTTGTAAGGTTGTTTTTATTTGTGAACCTCTCAACAATGTGGAGAAAAACAATTGTTTAAAGTCTCCAAGTCTTGTTATTGCTCTCTCATTCTACTGATGCTGTTGTTTTCATTGAGAGTGGATTTTTATTAGCTCTGCCTTGTTCAACTGCATTGATGCATGGTTTGATGCTTGAAGGCAATCCAGCTTCAATAGAATCATATTATCCTCTGTTGGCTTTAAGACATTTGGTCCTTCTGCTTTGAGTATATTTGGTCCATGGTGCTCTTTGCTCCATTGAAAGTTTTCTAGGATTTGATCTCCATTTGTTTGAAGTTCTCAGCTCTGATACAACAAACCCATCACCGCCACCCACTGTTTTCTGATTACAGGGGAAAGGGAGACTCATATTCGAGACTTTTATGAGATATCACATATAAATACCATATAAAATACTTGAGATCCTCATCACCACCAACCACTGTACCGCGTACACTTCACAAACTTACACGGATTAGAAGGAAATAGTACATAAACAAGCATTAGAACCTACTGAGATGAAAATAATACAGTGCCCAAATAAAATGTACAAATCATTAAGTCTGTACAAGTTTTGATAAATACACAGCCAACAAGAAGATTGAACGATGGGATCGTCAACCATTGGTCGCATGTTTGCTAGAGTACATTTACAAAAGATATATTATATCATCAACTTTGTGATAAACAATAAGAAAGAACAATGACTGGATTGATCAGTCCAACACTCCATCTCCTTTATTGATTTCTCTACACATTCCCTCTAAACTATTCATTCTCTATACATTCTGCCCTTCTGTTACCAATGCTTCGGATTTGCAAATGGGGCAGACATTCTTCACAAGCAGCCACTTCTTCAAGCAAACTGCATGGTATTCATGTCCACAATCAAGAGTTCCGATCTTTTCTTGCCTCTTGTAATCATCCTGCAATTGAAAGAAACCCCAACACCAATATGGTTAGAAGCCGAGCACAAAAGATAATGTTTTTGACTGACATATAATGCAAGAATCGGGAGTGAACCCTTAAAAGTAATTGAAGTACCATCCATGTACACAGAAATCTTATGGTACCTGGCATATAATGCAAGAATCGGGTTCCTGATCCACACAAGCTGTCTCCTCCAGATTGACAGACGTAGAAGATATATAAGTTCTTGTCTTCAAATTATGCATGATGATTTCTTCTGATAACCCAGTGCTTACATTGCCAATCTGTTCTCCCAGTTCAAGAAGCTCCTGGAATTGGATTCCAGTCTCGTGTTATTATATACTGATTCGAAAAACTTTGCACAAATCTAGTTGTAAATAGAGTAAAATTCATCCTCAATTGCTCAGGGGCTCATTAAGTTGCCTACGTGTGGTGAATCTCTCTAGAGCCAAACCATATGGACTCGGAAGGTTCTGAGAATCTGAGTTCGATTCCCACTTGTGACCATGCGCTGGGCTTTAGCCCAACTTACCATGTCGTTAGGTAGGAAACTTTTGCGCTTGATTTTAGACTTATATCGGATGTCCTAAGGGAAAACTTGTATATTGTCGTTCTCGGTTACCGACAAAAAAAAAAATTGCCTATGGGTTCAAGATCAGATACCACTAGGAACCTCCCATTTATTAAATGTCAAATGCTTTTGACAGGCACTTCCGCTTAGCTAATCCATAACACTAATATCAAGCCTTTCATGGTAATGACGTCAAGTAGTAATGAGGGAATCTCAACTTTACCTCATAAGACATGTCCTCTATATCCAAGCGCATGTCTCTGTGATGGTCAGTGTAACTGCCTATTTCATAGATGTCAGAAAGCTCTAGCATTGCAACCCCCTAAACAAAGCAATTGAAAAATATAAGCCTGTATGCAAACGGGAGAAAGAGATACTTAATTATAAAAATTTTAAAAAAAAACCACAAACATAATAAAATTAGAAGAATTACTTCAGTTGGCAGAAATCTCAGGTAAGGAAGGTTGTGGCGCCTTGAAGAAGTCTCAGGTACACTTCCCTCTCGATGAGGCTGGTAGATCCGAATACCCGTTGGTGGAACAGGTGCCGGATGCCTAAAAGAATTCTCAATGTCATCCTGAGGAAGATTCATACTGCTGTGTGAGGCATAATTTTGCGGAACTCTAGCTGCAGCAACTTGAGGGTGAAAACTGACATTCTGGCCCCTCAACGGTTGAACTGGTGATGGAGACAGATGGTGAAAATTGTTTTGCATGAGATCAGCTGGAGAAGATTGCAAGAAACCTGTGGAACCAGAACTTCCATTGATGGCTGTGTCATGATAGTGCGGTAGACCCATCCTCCCAGTCTCCAAAGAACCTCCACTTGCATTACTCCCTGCAAAAACAAAGGCAAATTATCATCCCCCCATGCCAAACCAATCAGTATTAAACATAATTCCATACCACAATGCTGCAGTTTTAACAACTAATGTTTCCCCAAGGTAATAAAAAATCTTTAATTCAGGTATAACATATTAAAACCTAAAAAGAGAATTCCAAAGCTATGAGTAAAAAAGAGAATTCCAATTGAAAAGAAAAGATGATGAATAGGAAAAAGTTTTCATCAAATATCAACTGAGATAGAAGGAATATTCTGCAATGAGAACATACCTTGCATGTATGTCATAAAAGGGGGCTGGTTCCATCGTGACGCACCTAGATCGCCACAATTATTGGTCAAGCGTTGATCCAACCAGGGAGAGCTAGATGGCTGGAAGGGCTGGCCCACATAGTTGCCCTGCATATAATGATTATGGTTGTGTGCTAGAACAGGATCCAACCCAGTAGCACCTGATCTGTTTCTCACACTTCTATGAGATCCAACTTCCCTGATGGGCTGGATGCCATTTCCCCTGAATTGAGGATGGACAAAAGATGCAGCATCCATAGCAGCAACCCCCTCAGGATGTCTTGTATTCAGAGGGGCTAAAGAGGAACTAGAGCTTGCTGAGGCATTAATGTGTTGAAAATTCCCAGGAATTCTTTCAGCAGTCTTTCTCTTGTATGAGGCTCTAATATTATCCATAAAGTGGTTATTTCTTCCATACTCATCCATAGGGACTCCCAGAACTCCATAATTGCTGGCAGATGGCAACTGATCAGAGGACCCATGATGTAACGGAATAACAGGTGAATTATTCAAGGAAGGAATATAGAAGTTAGATGCCATTGCAACACCATTTGCAGCAGGATGATGGTGCCCAACACCATAATGGGGCATCTGATAGAACATAGGACTGGCATAACAATCAGTAAAATGATGGGAATCAGGATTAGCCATGTTCTGTGAAGCTGGTACCATCCTAGGCATATCAGGCTGTGGGAAGCCTGTGATGGTACCCAAGACAATGCCAGGCTCAGGAAGCGGATAACCATGGTTTTGTTGATCCATTTCTAGATCAAGCATCTGATTGGTGCATAGAATATTTCTTTGACCCATGTTGAAAATACTTTTTGTCCCAAAAGATGCCTGCTACTAAACAAAGATGCACAAAAATTAGCAAATAAACCATGAATGAACCATAATATAATCAAAGTCCAAAACTTAAAAGAGAGAATTTTTTCTTCGTAATTATCCATAAGGTTATTCACTTTGCATTTATCAAGAAAATTGTACAAAAAGCACATCTTCCTTAAACGTGGAAACAAATATAACACAGATTTATGCACAGATTCAACAAGCAAAAACAGCAAGCATTAAAACTCAATACATGTGGCCATACATTGAAAAGGAAACTATACGAAAAATCATTCTTGAACTATGAATATCACCATCACTCAACTTTGCATAGAATCGCATATAATCATAGTTGTCAAAATGTGTATTGGAACACGAATCAGTCTAAAATTTTCATGAATTGTATTGTATTGTGCATTGTAAGTGTTTTCAGAATAATATAGTATTAAACTAACATATACAAAGACACAATGACACAACCCTCTTAGAAAAATACAATCATTAAAAGAGCCATCATGAAGTAAATCTGTTTATTATCATAATCTATATTATTCATAATTGGCATAAACCATAACAGTTATTTCCTTTTCTAATTCAAAAACAACTAATTATTTCGCCTTCATTATTGTCCTGCAAAGCTAGTCGTGTTTTAATAACGAAACGGTCTTATGTCAGCCAAGTGTATTCGTTAATCTTCAAGAATTAAGATATACTCTTGAACCCAGCTATACTTTTAATTCATCTATTTATTCTGCAAACTAATGCTTCTTTTATTGAGGGTAACGGGTAGACCTGGTGTTGTACAGTCTTGGTATCTCCTCATCTGTTTCGGTTTCTTCCCTTTGAAAAATTGATTTCTCTAAGACCATGTTGAAAAATCAGACGATTCACAACTGGGCACGAATCGTATCAAACCTATGTGTACTTTTCTTTTCTTTCTTAAGATCTCATTTGTTTTAGACAACTACGAATATAATGACCAATGAAATGACCTGAAAATAAATGCTCGAAGCATTAGGCACATGGTCCGCATAATTAAACGAGAGAGAGAGAGAGAGAGAGAGAGAGAGAGAGAGAGAGAGAGAGATACTTCCATAAGTTCACTTTGAAGTCAACTTGAGGCTCTAACTAGGTATGACAATAATGCAGTATCCCAAAGAAATGCTCCCTTTACTTATTTTAATTTTTTAAAAGTAATAGGTAACGATATTTTACAGATGGCACTCTCAAACTCCCAAAACCAAGGCATAATTTGCACAAAAGTCTGACTCTTTTCGCCATCTAAGTTGTAGATCTCCATGTCATTTTGAAGGGTGAAAACGACGTGCATAGCTTCTTTCACAAGTACGCTAAGAAGACAAAAGGGCAGGATTGCAATCTTGCAGCAAGAGTAGGACCCAATCAGCACCTTTATATTCTGCATTATTGTCCAGTACATAGACAAAACATACTATACAAAGAATGAACACCGACGTGAAACCTAATTCAACCTGTAGAAGAAGCAACACGTTCTTATAATAATAGACTGGTTTGGAGAATTGGGAGAAAAACATTGAGATGCATACGTCTGATATGCCAAATTATGACTTTCCACCATGGCCAATGCAAATAAAATGGAAAGCATTCTCTTAGTAGTCAAAAACTCCCAGAACCAAGAATCTGGTGAAAAAATGTTACGCGTTCCCACTGAGAAATATTTTCGAAGAGCTTTTTTGGAAAGACCAGCCAGCTGAGCGTAAAATATATATGATGCCCAAACAACTTCAAATTCCAAACACGCAAACAAAACAACAAGAATCAAAAAGCGCATAATTCATGCATAATTCAAAAAGGACATTGCTAAATGCATCTTGGTCCATAATGTTATTAAATTCTCAATTCAGGGTTACAAAATTCATAATAGTAATAGTTTACAACAGATAAGTAAAAATATGATCGGACATGACTTAGACAACAATCTCGTACCTTATAATCATGAAAATTCTGAAAGCTTCCAAAGCCACAGAAGAAATCAGGATATCAGCAACGGGAAAAGAAAAACTAAATAGCAAACTCGACTCTATCTCCAGAATGAAAAATCCCTGCAAAAAACAACCTAAAAAAATTGTTAACAAACACTGAAATCAAATTCCAAACATACCCAAAGAAAATTGAATCGAATTACGATAAATAAATAATGCAATCGATGAAAACCCTAGAATTCAGGATTCTAACCGTAAAAGCATAAAAATAAAAGTTTTTTGCTGCAGACTTTCTATAATTCCTGAATTGAAAATAGGATTCATCGTAAATTAAGAAAAAAACACTTAAAGAAAAAAAGACAAACCTGATTGGAAATCGATCGCTGCCTGAAAACGAGAGATCAGAACAGAGCACAAGGGGAGAGAGAGAGAGAGAGAGAGAGTCAGTCCCGTTGGGGTTGGGTGTGTATAGGGACTCCGTTTATTATTTTTATTTGGATGTTATTTTTCTTTTTCTTTTAACCGCGGTCTCTTAACGGTTAAAAAAAAGAAGAGTCCAACCAACCGTAGACCAAATAGAAAATCATTTATCATAATCTAATCAGGCTCCGTTTTGGATTCTATGTGGGATAGTATAATATTATTATCCAATGTATAATTTAATCATTCTATCAGTTGATGTATAATATTTGTGGTAATATGTTTGGATTACCCTCAATTAAAGTGAGAGTGAGTGTATTTTTTTTTCATTTGACATATTATTTCTTATACTAAGCACTCCGTATAAAATAAAAACGAGTTGGAGGTGATTTAATATTATACGACCGGCACCTTATAAAAACCATTTTTATATAAAGTTATACTATTTCGAAGATTTTAAAAATCATCCAAACATCCGATAATTTCATTAAATGATAGTTTTATACTACACGGAGTCTTATCCTCTTCTCCAAATGGAGCCTTAATTTTTTTTTTTAACAAAGTCATTGTAGTGTAAACTCATACCGTCAGAGACCGCGTGCATGAAAAATTTTCACATCCCAATAAGAATCGAACTCAGAATTTTTCAAATCTATACGATTCACCCAACATATCAAGCAATTTAAATATGATATTTGCTTTAAAAATTAAAATGATTTTTCAATATGTTTGTATTTTCATAAAAATAGACAAGAAGGAATTAAGACCAAAATATTGTTTGTTTTTTTTTTCTTTTTTTACTTCCCACGTTAGTGAAATTGTGAGGTTGGGCAGTTGTCGTGTGAGGACATATGTGGTTGTCGTTTTGCATAAAGGAAGGGGAGGGGAGGAGGTTTGATAGTTCATACGATAAAATCCCCTTTAAAAAGCATATTCGTAATGATAGAGGGTCCCACTGGCTTTTGGCCGAAAAGAACTGGATTGATGTGGATCCCACATTTCCAGTACACGTCAGCTTCAATACCCACACGTGATTTTATACATATATGACGACATGCATAAATTTCTCTATGTGCGGATCTGACATTCAGTTTTAACTCAATTGTTGTTACCGTAATGTGAAAATTTTCTATGCATACAAACCTGACAATCTAAGTTAAACCCATATTATATGTCTTAAATAAAAATTTGTATGGTATATTATATTAATTAAATTAGAGGTACCTTCCTTGTACAACTAGTTTAATTAGCTTAGATGGTAGGTCTGTTCCAGATTCTTTGACTATCTAAATACCTCATGTGGTGGCTTTCATAACAAAGCAATGATCAAGACAGTCAATAACAGCTTCCTCTCCTAATTATTTAATTATAAGTGGTGCAAATATGGATAATTATCTTCTGATGAGTTTGGTCCAACAATTATTCCACACACCATACAAATTATTTTAATTTGATTTGATAATGGCCTTTATCTTACTCCCAAATACATGAATATGCATATAATGGACCTGTTTTTAGGTGTGTAAACAATCTGAACCGCTCGTGAGTTAGGGTTCAGCTTGAGCTCGACCTGTTTAATAAAAAAGCCGAGCTTGAGCTTCTGGAAGCTTGGCTCGTATGTTTCAGGATCTAATTATCTATATACAATACTTAAATGTGTAACATTTAGAAATTCTGTGGGCGTCGACGCGAACAGCAAATGACAATAACAAGACAAGGAAAACAGTAGTTCACATAAGCAGCATCAGAGACCATAGATTCTCCAATTAAGGGGAAAACCCAGTTCACCAAATTTCCATAAAATGAGAGAAGAGAGCAAATACCAATTCTCTGGCACGCTTAGCCCGGCGTCGAATCGAGCGAAAGAGAAATACATTGATAGCTCCCGTGAGGAGCAAACTGGTGGCGACCTGCAACGGAGAAGGGTCGTCTGTGGTGGCGAATAAGTTGGAAGAAGACGACGGTAGCTCTATTGGACGCTCTTCCGCCGTGGTGTTGGTGGAGTGTTGGAGCTCGGCGAGCCATGTGTCCAACATCATTTGTTTGCGCAATTGTGGAGCTTTAAAAGCAAAGCAATTTGGGGTTCTTCTGTTTCTCTTTGGGTCAGTTCTTGTGGTTATCTTTTTGTGTGTATTGAGAATAATATAACCACTTTGGTGATCCCTACTTGGTGAATCTCTGTGTGTCAAACCATATGGACTTGGGAGGTTTTGAGTTTATCAGGTGAAAAAGATCATATCGGATGTGCAAAGAGCAAGCTTGTATGCTATTGTTGTATGTGTATTGAGAAAATTTTTGTTTTGTATGCTTGTATTTCCTTTTATGTATAAATTGGATTATCAAAGTGTGACATATATGGTCTTTTTGTTAGGTTTAGCCTGCTTTGTAAATCTGATTCCTTCTACTTATCTGCATTGTATGTTTCAGATTACCTGCCTTAACAGTTCCATTACCTGCTTTGTTTTTCTACTTGTTAACCCATTACTCAATATTCTTTTATCAGTTCTGACACTCAATAAGCCAGCTACTGCTAATTTTGGCAGCATCAGGAGCCCAATCCTGCATCATAATTAGAACATGTTCGGTGCTTTGAATCGTTTAGAAAATGGTATCGACGAGGCAGCCAATTCATACCAAATCGAATATATGTAGCTGCGATGAAATGTATGGAAGCTCTAGAAATCTGAAGGCATGATGTGCAGGTGAAATGTGTAAGTATTCACTGCTGTAATACTTGCTAAAGCTGTTGATCCTAATACCTAATATATATATTCACAGTAGTAATACACTCTGCACTGTGTCTTCTGCAACTAAGGAGATCATAAGATCTGCAGATTTCTACGTGCACGTCTGCTTCTATATCTCTAGAAAGTGATTTCTGAACATGAACTGTTAAATTCTGGTCTTACCCTTGGTAGGAAACTACATACATTACTGATATTACCTAAAATGTTGTGTTTGATTGATGTTCAGTTTCCATATGCAGACCTTCCTCACTTACTTCACTTCCAAGATTTGCAGGTTCTCATTTAAACCAGTTCCTCAAACCATGATTTTTTTCTTCTTCAATTAATCTGCTAGATTCATTAATTTATAGTAGCTGATCTCGTCCATTCCAAAAACATCACTCTAATAAACTGAATCGAAAGAAATTTTTTTTCCTGTTTATCGATCCTTCCAGCGATCATAAATGACTTGTTTGGTTCCCAGGATTCGCGCCAAGCCTTGCGCGGTAAACTTAAGCTAATGCAACTTATTTCGTGCCAAACCTTGCGTGGTAATGTAACTTATTTCGCGCCAAGGTTTCGCTTCTATTTGTGGGAAACAGTTAACAAATAATGCTGAAGCACAAAGGAAGAGAGAAGGATTTCAATTGGCATAACTTGTTTCATTGTTCTTGATTTCATTAAACTCAACAGTCCCAGAAATAGAATCTCCGGAATTGCAAAAAAATGATCTGCTTTAAGCATGATAACCAGTTTGTATGAATGTCGGTTTCTGTATATAGATTATTAGGAAAACTGCAGTCTTAACGCACATGAGATGCCACAGCTCGAGCCCAGAACTTGATTTGTTTCTTCACATCATCTGCTGATTTCTTTGGAATGCAGTTTGGAATTGGTGGAGGTGCAGGACTTTGCACAAACCATGCCTCAGAAAGGTAAGGCCTCCTCACATTGTTGTTTTGGTGTAAATGCTCTTTCTTCTTTTCTTTCAAACCAGGAACTAAATTAACAACACCTGGTGTCAAGTCTTCTCCGTCAAAATTGAACCCTAATTCCTTGAATCCTTCCACTTCCTCGATTTCGAGCTCAATTAGGCTCTTCCTTGTCTTCTTTTGATTCATCAAAAATCTATTCCTCATTTCATTTGCACCATTTGTACCACTCTGTGTCATGACCTGCAAAACAAAATGTTAATAACACAATAGGACTAATGAAGCATAAAAGCTTGAAACTTGAGCATATATTCATTGAGTTTTATGGATTACCTTCATCGTATTTCGACGGGGCAGTGCTTGTTGAATTAAATTGCTCATTCTGTATTCACTTTCATCGTCGTCTTCTTCTTCTTCAATCACATCAGTCCTTCCAACGTTGTGTGGCAGAGAAGGTGTCCTTAACAAACTATGTCGCGAGGATTCGCTCCTTCTAGCCTCACCCTTTTTGGCTTGATCAATAACTCTTTCTTTGGTCTTCACTTGATTTGTTGTTGTTGCTTGAAGTGATGCTTGCCTTATCAACTTCCTTCCTTTCTTCTCTTTAACTCCTCCTCCTTCTTCTCTCCCAACATTAGGCGGTAACGATGGTGCGCGGATCAAACCCTTAGGAGGTTCTGCACCACCATCTGGACATTTTGAGGAATTAGGACAAGAAGAAGGATCAGAATAGCACCTCAACATGACCTTCTTTTCTCTTGTTCTATTGAACAAGTTCTCAAAGAACCAATTCTGTTCAATCAACTCATCTAGAACAGCTTCTTGAGCCTTACCATCAATAGGAGAACTATTAACCTCCATTGTACTTGTTTCAGCAGCAGAGCTGCTTCTAATTCCCATCCAACCCAAAAGAAGCTCAAAGACCCACAACATGGGTTTTGATGTACTGGAGGAAACTGGAATTGGGTTCTGATTAGGGTGGTGGAGCCATGGGAGACACAATGTCACCATGTGCCATTTTTAGCCCACAAAAACATTACATAATCTTTGATAAAATTATGCAGAAAATAAGTAAGAGGGAGGCTGATGAATGATGACGATGAGGGCAAGAAATTCATTCCTAACAACTAAGAAATATAGAGATTGTTGTCATGACAACACATTACCCATGTGAAGGTTCTTTTTGTTTATGCACAAATAGAAGGTATAAAAAGAATATTTATTTTTTCTCTCTCTTAATTATGTGACAGCTAATATTATACAAAATCTCTCTCTCTATATATATAGTTTAATTTTTTTAAAAAATTTTTTTTTGGTTAGTAGTTGTGATGGTTATAAGGTGATAGAGGTTTTGTCATTGGGTGGGTGCAGCCTGACATTTTGGTTTGTCACATTCAAAATTTAAGACCCTATCTTGCCAAATACATGTGACTTGATCCTCCTCATGTGTATATACATGTGTGTTTGTTTTTGTTTTGTTGTGTAAATTGGGGGGGTTAGATGTGATCTGGTAATCCAAATCAAATTAGTAGACTTTTTGTCAGAATTGGCAGTTGAGGCCTAATGCAATGATTAGTAGAGATTTGACTCAACTTTTTGTATTGATTTAAATCAATTTGGTTTTATCTCACATATGGAAAAAATTATTACATACATTCGAATGCATTGTTAACTCGCGATATCTTTGACGATCGGTTGTTTTTATGGGATTGGAGGAGGACCCGTGCATATGATCGATTGTTTTTATGGGATTGGAGGAGGACACGTGCATACCGATGCACCATTTTGGTGCATTCATTGTTTTTTGAAAAAGTCATAAATGTATAGTATTTAGTATAATCAATCCAACGATATTTTTTTTTCCCGAAACAAAATCAAATTTATCAAAAAAATTTCAAAGCCATGAGAGGGTTGTCAAATGTATCTACAGCGGATTGGAACCTTAGAGACAATATTGTCATGTGAGATTGTCAATGCCTTTTCACTTTGGACCTAAGTATTGTTATGTGAGACGGTAATTCGAAGAGCTTCTTAATTTCGTGTTAGAAGCTCAATTAGAAGTTCACCAAAGCTTGGAAAATGCAGTATGGAGATGGGAAATTAACAGCACAAGTAATCTCCCCTGCAATCTTGAACCTCCTTTTGCATGGAAATGGTGGCTAATTGGCATACTACTGCTGTTTCGTAGTCACAAACGGCCAAGAGGCCCGTGAGCCAAAAACGACCCAGTTCGTTGATAAAAGTCTACCAGTTGTACTGGCCCAGCCCAGTAACCCTTAACGGGCTGGCTGAGATTTTCAGCCGGGCCGCCCCACCCATTTGGCGGGGACTCGAAATGGCCCGATACATGTCATATTGTGGTTTGCTACAATAAATTCTTAACCACTGTCTTTAGGACACACGTTATGGATAATCTTTTACTCCAGTGAATTGACTTCACGCACCGAGGTTGTACACAAATGTCACTTTGCATGTCACCAACAGTTTTAAGCGAAGCCACGTAACAGAGTACTTATTATTGCACAGAAAGAACTCAAGAAAAAAAACTACTTAACCGTTCATCAACTGCCACATTTCACAATATCAAGGGTCCGATCAAACATTGTGGACGACAAAAAGGGTCAGTTCCTTGTTTGACGGTCGTGATTCAATCCCCATAACCGGACTCCAAACTGCAACTCAGCAGCAGCAGTGAAGAACTCCCCGGCCTGCTGTGGGGTCAGCAACCCAACGACGCTCTTAACTGTTCTGAGCCGTAGATCATCAGCCTTCTGAACTATACACGCCAGCCGTCCGATCATCTCATCGAGATCCCCGCACACACCAATGAACTCACTCACGCCGTCTTGCCACTCTAACATCTCCTCAGTCAATGCATTCTCCTTGTCCACTGTCTCGCATTGCAGTTCACTCACCCGCCTGTGACACTATCATAAAGAGTTAAGCGGCCAAAGTAAAATTACATAAACAGTCCAAGGATCCCGCCGACAGTTGGTTTTCCAAATATCTCAACTGTTAAGTTGTGCGTACAAGATTTCACGAACAAGATTTCACGTGTATCATGTGGAGTTCATGAATTTAATTGGATCATGTGCGTTCAACCTCTGAATTAGAATAACTCTGAATTAGAATAACTGAGATATCAAACTACTCGGATCTTCATCATTTTTTGATGGGAGCTAGAGAATGGTCTGAATTGACAAGGGGAAAGATCACCGGACGGTCCGATGACCAGAAATCATAAAGATTTAAGCTATCAAAGTAAACAATCATGATAGGGATCCATCCATCAATTTGTATTCCAGTTATCCTTACTATTAAGTTGGTGTATACATGATTTCATGTATAAATCATGTGAGATATGTGGAGTCTACAAGTTCAATTGGATCATGTACGTCCAACATTTAAAATAACTGAAATACCAACTGCTGAGATATTTAACATTTTCGTTAAACAAAAGTTGATGAGAGCTAGAGAGTCTGGCCTGAATTGAGAAGGGGAAAGATCACCAAGATCTCCGTTCTGGTGGCCGCGAAGAATATCAAGGATGTGGGACTCGAACATAATGCTGGACTCAGTGTAGATAAGGTGAAAAACGGTGGTGGGCCGCCACCCGGCGATCCAATGGAGCGAGCGCTCAAGGGAGGAGGCCCACGGGGCGGCCATGACCCCAAGCACATCACGTTGGGCTGCCACGGACTTGACGCGATAGTACTCGGCATAGTGGCTCATGACCTTGCGGACCAAGTTGCCAAGGTGGCCTTGATCATCTCCGGTGGTCGGGGGTTTAGGGGCGGAGTTGAGGTGGTGCACCAGGTGTTGCAATTGGTCCAACCATGAATCGTAGAACCTGTTGAAACTGTTCATTTTTGTGTTCAATATCGATCGTTGATGAATTTCAGTTATTTGGACACAAAATTAAAGCCCACACAAACTTTATAAAGAAAAAGAGAGGACAGAGGTGGTTCTTTATATGCATGGAGAGGTGGACAAGTGGAAGGCTACGTGGAGGGTGACAAATTGACAATTACATGAGTGTTTTTTTTTTTCCTTAAAATATATAATATGCATATATTTCAATTTATTTGTGTTATTTTAAAATATACTGTATGATAAAGGACCTGATTATCAGTGACGGATCCAAAAATTTTAATCATATAGACATAAATTATATGCATCTTCCCAAAAAATATAAATCGAAGCATAAATTCAATCAAAAATTAGTTTCTCATTTTCCCCAAATCGAAACCCTTAAGTACTTTGAAATCAAGTATTAGACTCTTAGTGTCTTATCGAAATGAAGGCGTGAAAGCGTGAAGAAAGAGTTGTGAAGGTGTCATCGCCCGAGCCAAGAGCTTCAATTCAGACCGCGTGAAGTGAAGTGAAGAGAAGAGAAGAATTACAGAACTTCTTGTGTTTTTGTGTGGAGTAGAAGGTCAAAACAGCTCTGGTATTGATTTGTTTGGGGCTTGGCCTAAGTAATTGGACTATTGTGTTTATGCCTAATTATTTAGGGTTTTTTTTTTATTGATTTGTTATGGTCTAAGATGAAAGACAGTGTATTTTGTACATTGGGGATCTTAAAATAAAAAACTAGGGTCTACTATTTTTTCCCTTTACTAGTTGCCCAATACAATTACATTTTTTTTTTTCATGATTTCATCAAAAGTACTAATAGTATAACCTTTATTCATTTCATTATTGTTGGTTAAACAGTATGTTTACTCCTAGAGATTTATGGAAAATTTTCTTCCATCCAATTCTTTATCATGTGGAGTGCAACTTTTGGTCGATCCATAGGAACCATATGACCAGCTTTGAAAACCTAATGTACAATCAAATTCACCCTAAAGTTAATACCAGTCAATTAACCGTCACGACTCATATATTATCAAGAGAGACTAACTAACAAACCTTGAGAAGAGAAAGAGGTCCATAATTCTTGACCTTTCCTACTTTTTTACCATCAACAAAATAATTACTCATTGGAGTTTTTGCAAAATTTTCTTTGCCATACCACTTCATTTCATGCACCCACCTTTTATTTCCTGCACGAAAATGGAAAATAACAAGACATGTGTATATATATATATATAATTTGCATCGGCAAATTATGGTTGTCGATATGGGTAATCGAGAATGATACTATACAACTCGGACCGTCAGAACCCCAGTATCACATGAAATTAGAATTCACCACACAAATAAAACTTTGTTCATCGAACTATAATATTTTGAAGTATGAAATCCTTACCAACCCAGTTACATATGAGATCTTGCTCTCCTACATAAATAAGGACCCTGATGCCATCCTTAAGTAGGTCAGGTATTCCTACATCAAGATTCTCGAACCAATCCCCCAACATGGCCATGAATACTGTGGGGTTGCAGGCAGCAAATTGAACCCCAACATGCAAAGCCTCCTTCACTAATTGATCCTTTAAGAGTTTCTCCACGCTTGTGAAGTCGTAGCAATATTTACCCACACAGGTCTTTGCAATATTAAAAAACTGCAAATAATAAGGGCATTAAGGTCAAAGTATTACAAATTTTCCCTAGAAACACATATATACATATAGTAAAATTCTCAGGTGCGGACGTCCTCCACTTCTTCATAATTCTTCGAATAATACAGACGTCCGTATAAGGGCATTACACATACATATATATATATATATGTTGTTGACTTTTTCAGAGATATATAGAATTAAACGGACGTTCGCACCTGAGAATTATCATATATGTGGGTATGCATATAGGATGACGATTATATATGTTTTGATTTCTTACATTTATATTGCCAGCGATTTCAAGAATCTTATGGACTACGCCCCCACAATTAATAATTATTTTGAAGCAATTACTCTTATCTCCAGACAACGAGCCTATTAGGAGCAAAAAAAAATATTAAATCCTACTTTATGATTAAACCTCAGCTTAATCTAGTTTAGAGGTCAAAAGTAAGTATACCCACCACATTTTTCTATTGATGATTTACATTTTTGAATCATTTCCCAAATTTTATGTTGTTCTTTTTTCTCAATTAAGGTCTTGTCCAAAGCATACTCTATGGTAGCTGGTAATTGAATGTCGAGATTTGTAAATCCATTACCGATAGCAAATCCCTGTCAAACTAGAGAGTTATACAACTAAGAAAGTACGAAAGCAACAATTCCAGACGGAGTGAAAATGGTACCTTTAGGTTTATATGAATTCCCTCGTTCGCTTTGTTTCCTTGGTGAATTCGGGAAGCAAGAGCAGGAATATAGTGTCCGCCATAAGATTCTCCGGTAATAAAGAACTCATTTTCCTTGAGCGTAGGATGTTCGTCAAAGAATTTCTATGATTACAAGGGAAAATGGAGTAATCAACCTTGAAATTCCTATGAATCAGTCAAGAATCTTGAAACAATATGTTTATTGCTTCTTCAATAAAAAATTTAAGTGTAAGAGGAGAAATAAACCTGCAAAAAGTTGTATAAATCATTGCTAACACCAGTTTCGTTATGACGAATATCCCTCACATCTGGACTAGAGCTAAAACCTGTTCCGGTAGGCTGATCAACAAATATAATATTTGATACCTGTCATATACAAAACAAAGGTTTTTGTCATTTTTTACGTCTATTGCATACATTATTTTCATTGAAGTTTGATTAGCATGAGAAAATCTAAAGAATTCAAACTCCAAAAGGTTAAACTTTATAAAGATATTCTTTAAATGATGCAATACTCAATGTTATGTTACAAAGCATTGTGAAAATTCATTGGTTTATAACATCATGAAAGCAATAGTATGTTTTTAACCGAGAAAAACTCAGTAGTAGATGTGTCCTTTGGACAGCCTACTAAGTCCAAACTCGTAGGATTAGTCACGCTCAAACCCATCCAACAGGTTAGTTGGACCGAGACCTAATGCAAACCACGTGAAAATTGTTGGGCCAGCTTAGAATCGAAATCCCGATCTCAGGTGAGATTCTTTACGACCTAAGTCTGGAGAGATAATCAATTAGACTATGGTTAAGTGATTAACAATGGTTAGATATCACGAAAACAATACCTTATTCCAACCAAAATGATTCCATTTAAGAGAGAGACCTTTTCCAACATGAAAAGGACCATTTCCATAAAACAATGACAAATCACTACTGCATCCAGGCCATCCACCCAACCATATTACAACTGGGTCATTTTTGTTTCCTCTTGATTCAAAGAAGAAGTAGAACATTCTGTGAAAGTCAATTAAAAAAGTAAAATTCCAGACAAATTGTTTGTAATTTGGGGAGGGGGAGGGGGGGTTGGAAAAAACATAAAGGTCACAAAATTACCTTGCACTTATAGAACTTTTAATCGGATAGGACCCAACATGGTTACCAAGGAATTCTATATAAGGACCTGAGCCAGCAGGAAGAGGAGACTTCTTCCCAACCCGCCTCGAATCATTAATATTAATGGATGAGCTTCCTTTGAAGATGTTAACATCATCTTTTCGATAAAAGTCGATCAATCTTTCGAGCCTTTCGGCTTGCTCTTCGCTGCTTAAGTCAGTCTCTGAAGAACCAAAATGGTGGTCAGGAAACCCTAATGATGAAGTGAAGAATAGATCAAGAAGAAAAAGATAGAGGAAGAGGAGAGAACAAATTGATGACATTGTTGTTAAGAGATTGTTTTTGCCAGCGCAATGTAAGTTTTGCATTTGTAGGTATTTACGAGGTTACAAAGACACAATGTTTTTGTCATATATGAATTGTATACGGAGTAGCCAAGACAGAAAATATCAAGAAATATCGTGACACATTTTTTATGCTATAAACATGTCATTCATAACAAGGAAGCTAAGAGAAGTCATTTTAGATTGTTTTCAATTTTCATAGTTGATTAATAAATCGGGAGCGCTACGTATCTCTAACAAATTCAGTCATAATTAAAATAAGGAAGCTAAGAGAAGTCATTTTTAATTGTTTTCGATTTTCATAGTTGATTAATAAATCGGGAGCGCTATGTATCTCTAACAAATTCAGTCATAACTAAAACAAGGAAGCTAAGAGAAGTCATTTTTAATTGTTTTCAATTTTCATAGTTGATTAATAAATCGGGAGCGCTATGTATCCCTAACAAATTCAGTCATAATCAGCCATAACATGTAATTAGACAATTAAATAACAAAAGTCAATGTAATTAGACAGCATAATAACGAAAATCAATGTAATTAGATAACGTAATACTGTTATGACCGGTTATGAACGAAAATGTTAAGGATATAAATCATTTTCGTTAATAAATTCATTCATACAAATTATCATCGTCATCTAAGCCTTTTATGCTCGGCATATATAAATATCTAAGAATTCTCCAGTAAGGACGACTTTATTGGACTTCTTCCGCTAATAATAACAAAAATAAAAAGAACATGACTTGTGAAAAAAAAAAAAAACCTACATTCCCACCAGGATTAAGGAAGCTCAACAGTGTTGTTATGATTACTAAACTATTACAATATCATAATGTGTCGATCATCACTAGGTCACCCAGTATCAATGGAAGGACAGGAATTTTTGAACACAAGTATCAAATCAATTTTCTGTAACAAGAAATGCAGGCTAATCAGTAATCACTCGTTGTTGTATGCGGATACCGGCTTCTGAAAGGAAATGGCCTTTTTCACCTCTAGATAATTGGCTCACATGTCAGATATCGTGTTAGAAAAAAAAAAAGGAACGAATCTGAATATGTAATGTGTTGTCATCTTCCTGATAACATATATAACTATACATCCTGCACAATTGTGCAGCCATCCATCTGCAAGTACGTTGACGAGCAAGGTCGTTCCGTTGGGTTGATTGTGAATGCTTATGCCACACTAATGAGGCCAACATATCTTTCAGCCAAAATGAAAACCAGATGACTTGAAAGAATTGCTCGACAGATTGGGCAGCTTGAGGGTTGCAATAACACCAGCTGCAAATGCACTGAAGGAAGCCAAAACAAAGGCCGGTATATTTCCTCCACCAAATAAAGCATCCCATGGACCCGCACCAAGGGACACAATCATCTAAAAAGTAACAAAACACATGGCATCAGCTTAATGTGAATTAATGACAAACATAAGAAATCACTTTGACAGTGCTGTTAAAGTCTGCCTTCAACCAAAGCAGCAGGAAGTATCAGAAATACTCTGTATACCTGAGGAACAACAATCGCAAGATTCAGAACACCAATAGCCAATCCTGCATGGAAATGCTAACAAATTTTCAAAATTATGTTTTTAATCTAGAAACCATGCATAGTCAAAAGAGTTGCTGGATATATAAATGCCACAGACCTTGGCCACCGCCTGAGTCAGCAGTCAATTCTGCTGTGACAGAAAAGGGGACACTATAAGTAATCTGCAAGACAAAAAATACATGACTGTGTATCTTGAAGGCGGAAGCAAATGTATTCAGATTATTAGAACCAAAAAGTATGATACATACAGCAAGAGGAAAACCGAGAAGAGCGAAAACAACCAAGGAAGCAATCTTGATTGCTTGATTCCCTTCAATTACATGTTCAATCTTCTCAGAATAATCATTCACAGAAATCAAACTAATGATTGCGGTTCCTGCCATACAAGCAAAAACTACAAAATTGCTCATCGCCCATACGAGTCTTGAACCAATCCGTTGACACATGGGCTCAATGAAAAAAGAGCTAATGCCAAGAACAACCTATTGCAGAGAGAGAGAGAAAATGAACCAAGAATCCAAATTAATGAAGTAATATCAACAATTTGAATCAAGAATGTCAGACATGTAGAGAAGAAAAAAAACTGATTCTTAATTTTCAATGAGCTCTTACTGAATTCAACAGCAAACCAAATGCACCTTCTCTAACTCCCTGATTGTACAAATCTTCTTGATAGCTATCCCCCTTTGGATCCCCATGATAAACTTCTCGTCCCATCCAATCAGTATCAAATAGAAAGAAGGGGAACCAGGACAACTGCCAGTAAAAAACATTGTAAAATTGAAGATTTGATTAGAATAATAAAGAGAAAAAAAGGATCACAGCTGCATTCAAAAAAAGAGAGAATCAGCGACAAAAAAAATGTCAATAAATGCTGTATCCTGTCAATCAACAAACGAACAAAGTCGCATTGAGAGAATCCATTAAAGGAAGAGAAATTGTGATGGATGATCGCTTACCCAAGTAAGAGCCATAACGATGAGCACCGAGTGCATTGCAGGTGGTAAGTGCCTTAAACTGGTCAAAAAATTTACCAATACGGCTCCAGGACCGTCGTTGAAACCTTCATTTTTGTTGGGCTCAGTTTTTGGATTTATGTGCTTTGAATTAATATCCTGTTCATTGCCATCATCACTATTGTTTCCATTCACATTGGCAACGACTTGGCCGTTGGGCTTTAATGTTGAGAGTTCATTTTCTTGTGGACCACCCAATAAAGGAGCAGAATCCAATAGACGATTAGGCTGATTTACAGTTAGCGGAACCTCCTCAGCGAAATATATAGTCACAAGTGTGCAGAGTGCAAGGAATACCTGGAGACATAAACAAAAGAATTTTCAGACTCAGTCAATCACACGAATTGTTGAGATGAAGAGGAGACTGGCTAACTTCAGAAACCACAAGAAATTACGCACTGAACAAATAAAAATCAAGACAGAAGAAACCACATGCGGTAAAAAGATGTTGAAGATCAGTTACAAAATCTTCCAGAGTATATTTACGAACCACATCAACCAGTATGGATAAATAATAAAAATAAAGTAAGAGAAAAAGACAAAGAAGTACAAGGCAACTTTATCCAAAACCTAAGCAAATATAATCACACAGGAAAATTAGATTTTCTTGGCTCAGCAGTAAGTAGCCATAAATGTTAATTTAAAGTATGTTCAGCACCCTAACAGTTCCGTACAATTATAAGTGCACCAAGTGACCAGTATCAAGGCTCAAGCTGTGCGATTGAGAGTTTCAATAAAATAAAACAGAGCTATGTCAAAGACTAGAAGAAGAAAAGCCAACCACAGCAAGAAGAAAGGCTGCTTTTAGATTTCCGCAAGCTTCACAGCAAGCTCCGCTCTTCAGGAAAGGAAACCATCTGCTCAGATATTAAAGGCTAGGTAAGCAACCATCCAAAACTTATGCAAGCCATATAATGAAATTTCAATTAAATAAACTGCATCATTGCAACAGTTAGCCATGCAAGATGCTAGGTTTCTTTAGGTTCAGATGGCTTCATATCAATTAAGCAGACATGATAAGCTACGCAGAGGTGGACACATGAACACCATAATGCTTCCCAAGTATGTAGAGACCATGCCACAGAAAGCCACAAGGGAAAAGCTCACCTGTGCCAATTTCCACTGGCACCAGCAGAAAATCCAAGGATGTTTCCAACAGCCATCCATGAGCAAAAAACAGCATTTGCAGAATTCCGTTGATCTGGGCCTGAGAAATCATCAAGTTTTGCTTTGACATGGACGTAATATTAAAATGCAGTCAACAGAAAGCATAAATATTTACATTTCACATCCAGGCGACCTTGATGAGAACATTAATGTACAACCTCGAACATGTGAAAGAGAGTTGCAATAAATTCACCTGAAAGATCAGCCAGAAGAGCACGAGCTGGTCCCTAAAGACAAAATGTGTTGAATTGTTTACTTAAACTTTTGTATGGTGGTTATATCGATCAATTCCACGTATCAACAAAGAAATAGAGCATGACGAGATTATTAAACAAGTTCACCTGCACTGTATTGTTTGCAAGATCAAGCATCCAAAACCCAATAACAAATACAAATGCAGCCCTTGTTCGGGTACCTTTGAATTTGCTGCAGTTACAAAGACAAATTGGTTAGCCTTAAACCTGTGCAAATGAAATCAAAACAAAACAACATAGGGCAAGAAGAAACCTGCAATGCTCTTTTGTATCCCCTAATATGTATCCAATGTCTGCAGAAAATCCGATAATTATCACCTAAATTACAGCATTTAGTTCAGCTGTTACATGCAAGCAATACAGCTATCAGCTCAACAGATAAGTACAATAATAAGTAATGCTTACAGCCACTGAGATCATTAGAGATCCTGCAAGAATAAATGGCCGCCTCCTTCCATATTTCGAAGTGCATTTGTCACTCCAGATACCAACACATGGTTGGACCTAATAAGTGAGTAGCATTTTGTATCAGAATAATGAAGAAAAAGCACATCAATTTTGAAACTTAACGACCACCAAACAAACAATAAAGATTCAGAATTTTGAAGAAAAAATATTCAACAAACAAAGAAGTTAAATCTTTGTCTTTCTAATGGAAAAAATAATGTTTTTTTAAGAGCAGCCAAGGAGGAGCAGAAAGAAGATTTACAAAGAATCTGGATCTTACAAACCTATGAGAAAACAAACAGAACAATACTGGACCAAAAATAAACTGTCCAAAACTCACCTCCTCAGGCATGCAAGGTGTGAGTCCCAAGAACATAAACATAAAAACAAATACACTTGTATGCAAGTGTGCATAGGTATAGGTATAGGTGTCGAATGCAACTTGCCTTTCAAGAAAACAAGTCTAAGAACATCTCTGTGGCAGAGCTACAACTTCTACTGGTTGGTTTTATAAAAAATTCCAGCTGATTACAAGTAGTAATGTTAAGTCAGGTTGCAAGTAAGCAAGTTACAAACTAAAATGGCATTGATGGAAAGATTTTATGCTGTCTTCATCATCAGCAGAAAAGCTGTGCTTAAGCGCTGCATTCTAGTCTGTGAATCAGCAAGAAAGAAATAAAATTTCAGTTGCAGTCACCTACCACAAGGCCTGTAATAGGACCACAAAGCCAAATAAATGAAGAAAACGCATGCCCTATCCCAAGTGTCTGAACAAATAAATCAAAGAAGATTTTAATTAGCAAAGCTGAACAACGATCAAGATATTAAAACTGATCAAGGTTCAGACCATCCCAATACATACAAGATCCAAGAATATGCAACCGTACTCTCTCGTAAGAATCAAACAATACCTGAATGTAAGGAGTTAGAAGAGATAACTGCAAGGCCCAACCGAATTGAACCCCGGCGGCTATCATACAACTTAGAATGAGAGTCATCATACCACATGGCTTCGATCTGATTGGAATTGGCGAAGAGGAGTCAGACGCGTCACCTCCAACCCTGTAACTCGACGAAGTCGGTGAAGAAGAAGCAGATTTAAGCTCAACCCGATGGGCAGGCTCGTCGACACCAACCATTTCCACCTCCACATCTTCCTTCAAGTTCCTGTACGGCACCCGGATCGAGAAGGAGTCACTCTTACCCGCCATGACTCGGTTTGTCTAGATCAAACGGTTGACGCATTAACCCCCGGTGGCAATTCTTGGTGCAAGTAGGGATCGAAGGCAGATCTGAATTTAGAATTGGAGAAACAGAAATGGGAGAGATTAACGATTTTTGACGACAAACTTCGATCGTAAAGAGACTATGAATAGAATAGAAATTCTGAGTTGTTTTCAATTTTTCATGTTTGAACAAAAGTCAACGTCAAAGCCAGAAATGGACCAAGCAATTCGAAGAATCAGAGCCGTTGGTATTGCCAGAGTGCATGGATCGGAATCGTCCAAATGTTTTAGCGGTTGAATCATAAATCAGTTGAAGTTAAAGTGGAATATGTGGACAATCATCATTAGATTTGATACAACAATGCTATAAATTCTCAATTGATTGATGATCCTCGTTTTACCTCCAATTCATGTAACAATAGTGATGAATTATAAACATACATGTATAATGCCCTTAACATGGATTCGATGAAAGTAATATTCAATCCATGTAACAATAGTGATCAATCATAAACATACATGTATAACGCTCTTAACATGGATTCGAGGAAAGTAATATAGAGGTCATAAGTTGGAGTCTAGGCGACCTGTGCATTGAAATTGAGGGTGGAGAAAGACCTATGCACATGTCCTCTGGCTGGTGCACACAAAGGTTTGGAAAAATCTAGAAAATTCATATTTGTTTAGTATTTAACACAACGAATCTAATGATATTTGAAGTAAAAATCAAATTATCCCGATAAAAATATCGAGTGTTTTGAGTTTATATCCAACAATATAGAATTGTCAATGACGTACCTGAGTTTACAAGGGCCCCGGACGAGCTCTAGAAAAGGGGCCCTTGTTTTCTTTTTTATTTATTTTAAAATCAAAAAATTTCTTTTGTTGGTTTTTTAGTTGAAATATGTGGAGAATTGTTAGTTTTTAATTAGTTTTTTTTGTTTGGATTAGCATAAAATTAATACTTTTTCAAAAATTTGGGGCCCTAGGGATTCGGGGCCTGAAGCGACCGCCCATGTCACCCCACCCCAGGCCGCCGTTGAGAATTGTCATCCCCCGATCGAAATGAATTTGATTTTTATTTCCATCGTAATCAGCATCACAAGATGAGATATGTACCCTGCTTTTTGTTACTGTTCATGTTAATAAAGGGATGATATACAAAAGAATATTGCACCCAAAACATGAGCCAAAAACCAAAGGAAAAGGAACAAAAAGAGAAGGCAAAGGGACAGAAAAGAAAGTAACACATCCCAATCTGGAAAATAAACAGCAAGGAATCCAAGGCTATAAGACAATGACCATCATATATATCTTACTATCATTGTTGTGTACATACAGAAACCTCAAAAATACAGTACTACAATGGTGCATAACAGCTAAACAATCCCTCTCTCATTTGCCCAATATTAACAAAATTGAGGAGAATACCATGTTTATAGAGGAGTGTCTACGGGCACCCATGTCCGTGCATGGATGTGTGAAACAACCCTCTCCCATTTGATTGGCAATCAACGGTTTACTGAATGTGAGCTAGGTAGACCTGTGACTGTATGATGATTTTACCAATCTTGAATCCAGGAACGATTGTGAAAGCAACACCTGGGTAGGATTGTTGTGCAGTACTATCCGGTGAAAGGAATACCTCATCAGCAACAATTTCCATGTACACTTTGGAGAATCGACACCCTTTGCCCACTTGAAAGATTGATCCTTCAGGCTCGAAAGAGAAGGATAAGCAATGTAGGAGATAAATCCACTTTGCCATTTTAGCGAATGAGACAAAGATTATGGAGTCCAAGAACTGACCAGACTTCACTTGGCTTCTTTGACTCGAATTGCCCAAAAATGATGTCTTTATTTGGGGATGAATGAGTTGCAAGTACTTGACACGACAAAATTCTGCAAATGCTGAGCTAGGCTTCTGGAAAACATATTCCTTTGCTTCCACAGATTTCAATTCCAAGAATCTCCCAAAGAAAAGCATCTTCTGGTTCTTTTTCTCAGCCAAAGGCTCCTTCTGAAGACCAAAGTTTGGCAGATGAAAACCATCAAACATTTTCCTGCAAACCAACGATTCAAATGCAAAACATTTGTGGTCCGGTTTCCAGTAAACCACACCTGGCTGTATGGATGTAGCTGCTGCATCAAGATCCCAATCAGCTGCTTTCATCTCATCAATCATCAGTCGGACAAAACCACGAATGGACTTAGTTGCGTGGCGAAGAACAGTAACAAAGTGGCTAGGGCTTAACCGTGATTGATGAAGATTGTCAAGCATAGACAGCTGTCCACTTTGATTCAGTCTCTTCTCAAGCAACCTGTTATGTCTGTTAGACTCTTCCAGTTTCTCTTGGAGATAAGTGATTTCAGAATCCTTGAGTTTCGATTGGGATTCCAACTTTTTCCCCATAATCTCGTACGTTTTTGCAACACTCTTCTGCTCCTGAATTTCAGCCAAAAGAATTGTACTCTCAGGTGAAGGATCAAACAATTTTTTCACATAACATTGCTTCAGTTCAGACAGGTTCTTCAACTCAGAAACTACCAATTCATCAGCAGCTTGAATCCCTTCAGAATCATAAGGACACTGTGCATACTGTAGCTGAGCATATGATGCTTTAACAGAGGCAATGCTGGCAAACAATCTGGCAAGAAGAGCTTCAAAGGCCAATCTCTTCTGAAACTCCTCATCATTTTCATCAAACGACTGAGGCTGACTATCTGTATTCTTAGTTTCATTTTTTTCTTCCTTGAATTTCTCATGGAGCTTAACTTTCTGAACCCCGTCATCTGGACACAACCCAGTCGCCGTTCGAAGGTGAAGAACTTTTGCGAAAGTGCGCGCCAATTTACTCTTTGCAGGAGTGACAGCTGATGGCTTTACATAATCCATCTGCACTTGAGGAGGATTAGGGCAGCGATATTTAGTTGAACCAGGCAATAAGAACTTATTATCAGCTACAAAAGTAGAAAAAGAGGAACTTGTGATGATGATAATGATGTGGATGTTGAAGCAAAGTGAAGAAAAGCAATATACTTTAATGCTTAGATCAAGGCCATTAATGGAGAATGGAGCTTCTTTTTGTCTCTGTTCTTTTGCAACTATTTCAATTGACTTTCTCTGATAGAGAAAAGGAGGACCCACCACACTAGAAAGGAAAAAAGAGAGAAGGGAATGAGAAGAAGAAGCTGCTTGGGGGGAGAGATGCAATCAGCCAAAATCTTGATTTTATTCTCAGAGCTCCAAGTGATTGAACCTGGCAGAATGGAGACTAGTAGGCACCCATATCCTAGAAAAGGGAATCAAAGCAATGAGAGAAGTTCATTCTTATGTTCGTAGTTTAAAGTCTTTAGACCACCAATCTATCTTCTTATTTCTTAATTCCATTTTTTCAAAGTTGGAATATGCATTATTCAATTCAACAATGTCTAGATAACAACTTTTCACTCAAATTTAATAATATTTTATAGCAATACGCTCCACTGCAAGATTTTTCTCAATAATATTCATTTCAACAATGTCTAGAAAAAATACAATAACTTGTGATCTTGAACCTGGGAGGCTCGGATAAAAGCCTCATCCATGTGTATTCAATACGCGGATGAATATGGACCATAGAAATAGCTTTTATGAAGAAATTTCCAAGAGATTCAGATGTTTCATGCCAGCAAACTTAACAACTTAGAGGAATAATTATGGTGAAGGTCACGGAAAATGGTCTAATAAGGTGCCCCAATATATCAATATAACACAAGCATCGCATGTTAACACTTATATTCCTTACATCATGAACTCTCTACTCAACTATAAACCCAACCAAAGCAGACTATTACAATGAAAAAAAAAGGAAAAGAATGAAATACCACATGCTTAATGTTTATATTCCTTATATGATCAACTCGCAGCTCAACAGAAGCACAATATTTTCATGGATAAAAAGAAAAAGAGTTAGATGGTTTCACCATAAATGAATAAGAAGTAGATATGACATTTCTTATTTAACAGTTCATATCAAACCATGGTGGTCCATCAACCATGGACCACTGCTTTTCAAAATAATTGAAAGTCATTCTCAGTTTCTCACACTTGGCAATGTTCAACACCACTATATTAAACAAATTGCATGCTACCTCCAACCGGAATAGATTTATTAAAAACTATAGATCACACAGTTTGCTACTTCTTTTACTTTTTGTTCTTCCTCTTTTTCCCCCTTTTTTGGGCTCATTATACTTTTGCTAATATGCACATTGAAGCCACAACGTTAGCAACAACGTGGACATGTCATATGAGAGGACACTCCACAATAAAACTAGACAAGAAGTTCTGCTAGGTATATTTACAACTTAATCAATCCGTAGGTACTGGGTACTTCTTGGGGATCCATTATAATTAGTGTCTGATCAGTATAGTCTTAACGTTGTTCATGACATTAGCAAAATCAGTTGGGAAGCAAGTCATTAGTGGGACACACACAGGACCCATACAAGTTAAAACGAGAGCAATAGAGCTTTATTATCTTAAACAACAATTGTTTTTACAAACACTAGAGTAGTTAAAAGTCAAATTAGCAAGATTAATAACCATACCTTCAAAATTCAATGAGATGTCGCGCATTTCTCAACTTCTCTTCATTATAACGTAAACAGGCTTCTATCTATGGCCGATGTCTCCAAACCCTACAGAAAGCAATTAGAACTCCTCTACAAACAGCTCAAAAGGAAATTTAAAGGGGGGGGGGGGGGGAACACATATCAACAACCAACAAACAGTAACAAAAAAAAAGTGAAAATAGAAAAATCATAAGCACATACAAGAGACAACATAAGCCAACTAAACAGTTTAACCAGATAGTTAGCAATCGAGATAACAAAAACAGTTAAAAACAGGACTGCTTTTGAGTTTTGACACAAACAACAAAACACAATCGAAAACGTGTAAAGCACTAACCTTTTAAGGTTACTGAACCACAAAATGAAAGACTCTTCAAAACCCAAAACTATAACCAGATAAAGAAACCCAAACCATAAAGAACGCCATATCCTTAAAAATGGAATCTCTCAAAACCAGCAATAAAATTTCCATTTTTTGAAAATACGATTAAAAAACTAGAAACAACCCATTAATGATGAACACAGACACAAACACAACGAATCAATCAGATGAAGAGAATTACAATAGCTGAGGAACTATGTGAAGGAGTTTCAGGCATACCAGTCAGTTACCTTGCAAGGAAAAGTCAAAACTTTGATTTCAAAACTGTTGATATATTCAATGCCCTGAAAGCGCTTTCCTCCAAATGGAAACAGAGACACAGGAACAAATAGAGACCAAAAAAAAACTCAGAGCCTGAGGAGAGAGCAAATGTCTACAGAGAGAGAACGCTGAGAGAGAGCTTCAGCGACAGAGAAAACAGAGCTGGAGACTGCTGTGAGAAGACCAAAGAGGACATGTAGGACAAAGGAATCATTGGGAAATAAAATGGGCTCACATTGATAGAAGTCCCTGTCGATTAATTCTCATACCGGTTATGCCCTTATATATCTAATGTTTTTACTATTCAGTCTAATTAAACCCTAATCTCCCAAAACCCTTATTTTCAATCCAATACGAATATCTAAAGCTCTGCAACTTCAATGGCTTCCCCTCCAGCTCCATCTACTTCATCACTGTCACTCCTCTAAGACACCACCAAGAATCCAGAAAGCCCTGCACAGGACCAAATCACCCTTCACCTATGCCTCTCTTCAGGGCACTGTTTCTCAAACTACAAAACCCTCTCTATATTTCCCATAAGCCCTTCTCAATCATTACCAGAACCCTCCCCTCATCTACCCAGTCGAAGCCCGAAGCGATAAGCGAAGACAACAAGAAACCCCTCGGTCTATTGTTCAAAGAGGCGGTAGGGTTATGCGAAAAAGTGGAAAGCAGTGACAGCGAAAGCGAGAACAGTAGTGAGTTCAAGAGGAATTTGGAGGATTTGGAGAGGGAACTGAGGGATTTGAGAGCGAAAAATGAGAATGGAGAGAGAGCGCAGAGGAAGAGACCAAAGAGCTTGGCTACTTTGTTTGGACCTGCGCCGAGAGAAGAGGCACTGAAAGCAGAGAGGCAGGATAAGCCCGTGATTGTTAAGGAGCATTCGCCGGATATGGAAAGCAGTGACAGCAAAAGCGAGAACAGTAGTGATTTCAAGAGGAATTTGAGAGGGAAAAAGGATAATGGAGAGAGAGTGCAGAACAAGGAGAGACCAAAGAGCTTGGCTACTTTTTTTCGACCTATGCCGGGAGAAGAGGCACTGAAAGCAAAGAGGCAGGATAAGCCCGTGATTGTTAAGGAGCTTTCCCCGGATATGGAAATGTTCGTGAGACATTTGTATAAAGAAGGGTATTTCAAAGATGCCAACTTTTTTCCTGGGAGTAAGTTGGATTTTCAGTGCTTGGAGAATCCCTATGCCCGGGATTTTATCAAGTTTGCTGCGGAAAGGTTTGGCAAAGACAACCAAGAAATTGCAAAGTATGGAGATTTCTTATCATTTCCCTAGTTTTCATTTTACTGTTGTTTGATGCAAGTTTATTAATGTGTTATGTTTGATTGGTATGGAATCACTGCTCTTCATGCTTTTTTTGGTTTTCAAGAAAATGAGTGAACAAAATTTTGAAAATTGTTGAAAACTTTCTAGTAACTGTACTGGTATTCAAGAAAAAACACATAGTCAGAAATAACTTATTGACCTCTAGAGTATATGTGGGTAAATTAATAAACTTGTTGGGAACAAAGTGCAAAGTATATGAAAGAGAATAAGAATTATGTTTTTTTTCAGTATTTGTAATGATCTTAACTATAGTATTTGGTGAAGAAAAGGCGAGGAAATGTTTCTGAACTTTAGAGTGGTAAAGTTGGTTGAGCAAGCAGTGAAACGCGAAAACTGGCTATCAAATCTAGAGATCGGTCTGATCCTCATGGTAAGCTAGAATAATGGTCAAAGTGTTGCGAAATCCATCTTCAAGTTAAGGATTTAATCTAGTGATTTCATTGTTATTGCAGATTGTGTTGGTGAATAGCTATCGAGATTTAGGTTGTAAACATGGAAGTGAATAATTGCAGAGTTTGCAAAATGTGGAATAGAAGGCTGAAGAATTGTTTCGTTAAGTTCTTTTTGCATAGTTCTTTCCATCTTTTTATCAACTCTTTTAGTGGCTGATGTTCAATTTCCTCCTATTAGCACACAAGTCAATTGACTTGAGCAGATACAAACCACTCCAGGAAATATAAATTTACTGGCTGGACATGCATTTTTATGATCACCTGAGGCCGAAAGAAACATCTAGTGTATAATTCTGTATAAAAGCTAGTCAAGGACGGAGAGAGTGAAGCCTAACTAGAAGCTCTTTACAAAAATTAGCTCTGTTGTTATAAATGCTGCTGCTTATTAATTTGTTGTCAAACTTGTTTAAAGTTAACAACCCCTTTTTCCCGGGATTTTCTTTTTTGTGGAGGGGAGGACGGGTGTTTGGCCAGCATTTCAGATGTAATGTAAACAGATACATGAATTATGAATGAAAGTAGTTTACTTTCATTTTTGGTGAAACTGAGCTCTGCTTAAATTGTTGTTTCTACTTGTGCTTATTTTGTGAATTCTGTCTCCTAATTTTTCTCTTTCTGCTCCTTTTTCATTGCAACCTTAAAAACTTTGGCGCTACAGATGGTTGTCTGGCAGTAACTTGAGGAAAGTGGTCCTCTTTGGTTGTCCTTCAACTACAAGAAAGACTATATTTTCGGCAAAAATATTGCGAAAGTTTTTTGAGATACCTGAAAACACTGTGAGCCATCATTACCTTTTCTTATCCCATAACTTTCATGCTTAATTCAACAGTCAAAGTCCAGTCTTTACCTGCATTTATTTTCCGGATATGCTGCTTTCAGGTATGCGATAAATGTGTCCTAAAATCTTCCTGCAAGTTTGTGAATCAGAGTGTGTGGAGAGGTGACACCAAGACTTTGAATTTGGCTGTTGTCATGAGGGTTATCACTCTATATGCACTAGATTCAGTGTCCCCAGAATTAGCAGTACCCCATGAGATGAGAGACGCTGTTAGCCAATTGCTGAAGGAGGTTGTTAAGCTAAGTCAGACTATTGCACAATAACACAATTAGACAAGTCAGTATCTCATGGCAGGCTTACCAAGGTACTTGAAATTGACTGATTCTTTAATATCTCTGTCTCCTTTTTTTTTTATTTCAGTGGTATCTATCTGGTTGAATTGTTTATATCCTGATCTTGACAGCATCTATGTGGTTGAATCTCATGGTTGGAGAGGAATTTGACTCTGATTTGGATTTGCCGGGGAATTTCAGCTTCAGCAGCTGGGAGAGATTTTACCTGTTTAGAAATAAAATTTTCGAGTTGTGCTGAATGAAATGTCTTCTCGAGGATGTGTGCTACTGTCAATAACAAGTGTTGCTTCACTTGATGATGGTTTCATGCCATTCGGAGAGTTGAGAATTACCGGTACAAAAATGTAGATCTTTTAAATTTTGCTCCACTCTGGCGGCTGAAGTGTGCAAAGGAGCCTCACTTTTTGAGGGTGTAGTTCCCTAACTTCGGCGAAGAGTTAAACTTTCTGCCAAAGAGACCTTCTTCTTCCTGCAAAACCATGATTGATTAGAAAATATTGTCATCCCAAATGCTTTTATGGGGATTGACTTACCATATTTTGTCATACATTCCATTTTCAGTTTGACTCACTTATCATATCATGTGTAAAGTTTGCTTTTTGCACATTCCATATGGTTCTGGAGAGTGATTCATTTTGAATTTTACACACATAAATCATAAATGATAAGATAAATTGGGTCTATATTTAGTAATTGTTGATGGTTTTGATATCTGTGGCTAAGACGATTGACACTTATATGGCCCATCAACGTGGCGTCAAAGCAATCCCTTGTACGCACTACGCACATGGCGCATCATTGACTACACTACAGCATCGTAGACTTGCCCACACCCGAAACACAGAGAGAGAGATATCTAGTATCTATCTACTGTTCGAAAACGAGCAGCTCGGTCTCAATTTCTCTAATTTTCTCATTCTGTTTTCTCTGATTTGAAGGTCAATAAACCCTAACTTCGTTTTGCTGAGTTTCAACGACCGAGTTTTGAGTTTGAATTTTTTATTTAGTTTGTTTGACAAAAATTTTACTTCGTTGGAGCCCCAGTTTCTTAGGAAGAAAAAAACTTTGTTAAAACCCTAGGAGGATTCATTTCTTTTGTTGTTGTACCCTCGATTTGTGATTGAAAATTCGGTTTGTTGCGGTCAATGAATCATTGAGATTCGTCGGCAGATGTCAGTCGAGAGATCATTTGAAGCGTGGGAGGAGGTGCAACGCCACGGGCAAGACCTTGCAGACCGGCTCTCTCAGGGCTTCACGGGCCTCATACAATCCCACATAACTCCTCCTGCGTTCCCGTGGCAGAACACTCACACATACAAGCTCTTCGACCTCGAGTTCCCGGGCTATAGTTTCGAGAAGAGGGATTTTGGAGTTGCGATTGACAGTTCAGGAATCAATGGGGTAACGGCAATTCTCGACATTGGTAATAGGATTGGGCAGGCTGGGGTGGACTTCGGTGGGTTCTTGAATGGTGTGGTGCATCAGTTCTTTAGGCAGCTTCCGATGCCGTTCAAGCGAGAGGATAGAGTGGCGAGAGTGGATCTGGGTGTCGGTAAGCAGAAGAGTGCAGGGGGTTTGGGTGTAGGAGTAGGTGGGGTTATTCAGGAGGATTTGGGAGTTATGATGGAGAGGTTGAACGAGTCTGGGTTCACAAAGAATGAAGGCAGTTCGGATGGAATTATGGATGAAGAGGTGGGTGGGGTTAATCTGAGGTCTGCTGGACTTCTGGGTCGATCACAGGTAAGAAATTTTGAAGCCTGATTTATGGATTTTTTTTTATTTCTATACTTTGACAATTTAATGGATACCTAGTGAAATTCGTTCATTTGATCTTCCTGCACTCTTGTTTGTGTTGAAAGTTGTAGATTCTTTCATATGCTTCAAACTCAGCACAACATTTCATTTAACTTAGTCGCTGATATGTAGGATGGAGCTTAATTGGGGTGGCTATTTGGACGCCCTCTTGTATCAAATGAATCTTCAAAGAATCTTTTCAATTGTACACTAAGTTCTTGGATTTTCATTATCATCTTATTGCTCTATGTAAATATTAACTGTTGTTGAAACTGTTGTGTTATCTTATTATTGTGACCAGCATCATTCAAGTTCATTCTTGAGGGCTTTTGTTTGGTTCTTGTAAATGGAATTTGTTCAGTGTTTCAGTGGCTCAATTCCTTTGAAATGCAGGGGACTATAAACATAACGTCGACTTATGATAGTAGAACACATGAGATTGAAAACTCTTTGATTGCGA